>NC_058524.1:535293762-535596792 GCF_904849725.1 Hordeum vulgare subsp. vulgare | reverse complement strand
CAGGAAATACTCCAGCCTGAGACCACTGGGATCCGTAAGGACACGGGTGTGGCCTTGGTCCCCTGACTGGTGGTAGTAGAGGTCCCCGAAGAGGGGTGACTCCTCCTATAACAGGCCAGTCGACATGAGCCGGAAGATGGGTCCTAACAGGGTTCAACATCTCCTTATCTCCATACCCTGTCTGAACTACAGGTGCCAGCTGCGTCAAAGCCGTCCACAGTCGGGCACGTGTAGCATAGAGCTCCATATGAAGGGCACGAGCATCCCTGTCTCTATTCTCTAGCATCTCAGCAGTGGACTGCAGTAGCGGATCCTCCATAGAGGAATCAAAGTAGACCCCACTAAGGTATCCTTCTTCACCTGGCTGAGAGGCAGGAACATAGCAGAACTCTGAATTCTGCAGCAATGCATGTCTAGCCCTCATGATGGTCAGCATTGAATAGGCAGCATCTTGTAATGCCATGTCAACAGTGACCCCCAATCCATAAGACCAATGGATTGGCTCCTCAGCTCTAGCGTAATCTGGGAATACCCTAACAGTGCAGAGGTACTGGCTTTGATTCAAATCTCGGTATTGCTCCTCCACTGTGTACTCTGGGTACTAGCGGTAACCGGACACTGACATCATCCTGACTAGCATGGCCGTATGACCTGGCACATCAATGCACCTAGTCAGACGAACCACCTGACGAGAAGGACGGCCAGGCATCTGAAAATAGAGAGTAATGCAAAAGCATTAGAGCTCTGAAGACAAAATTGGGTAGCATAACGGCTGTAAATGCTCAAAAACAATTTTGAGACAACCCATAAAAATAGGGTAGCTTAACCACTCAACTATCAAGTTCAATTCCCTGATCATGAATACTTACTTCCTTTTCCTAGGGATAAAAGAAACCCGAAGTAACTCTCAACATGTTGTCCTATAATCTAACGATCAGAAACACGAGCCTAAGAGAGGATAAGTAACCTAGTTCTTAATCCCCGCAGAAAAGACGAGGATTACCAGAATAGAATAACTTGAGAAGAGAAACAAGAGTCTTACGTTCCCTTCCACAAACAATTCCCTTATATATAACTAAAGCAATTCTAGACTCAACTTCGACCAGTTTGGCTTACTAATCCCATAGTCAATCAGGCTCTGATACCAATGTTGTCGGGACCCCGATCCTAAGTCATAGGAATCCAGCCTGTAACACATCACATCTCTTTGCAGTCTCACGCACGATTATCCCCACGGCTGCAGTATTACCTTAGCCGGGACCGTTTGCGCCTTTTGACTCACGTATGCAATTGTGTCGCTAGCAATCCAATGACAAAGAACCCGGATGGACATGTCTAGTCATAAACCAAAGTGGCGGTTCTACACAGGGACATGTATACATGACCCAGCAAAGCAGGTTTCGGTCACCAGCGAATGTAGACGAGTCGTAGCAAGCTACAAGGACTCCATTACATCGTGTGACATTTCCCCAAAGGGGACAGACACATCAGCTAAGAAGGACACATGCCGGTCAACCAATGTGTCCGGAGCAGTAGCGAATTACCATGGCTCGTTGGAATCACAAAGGGGCATTTCCCTGTAAGCAGTAGCGAACTTTATTTAGAAGGCTCGGGAGAGCCACACACATAATGTTACAAGGTAGGGGTCTCACGACCCATCATCACAAGTCATACACACAATTCTTACAAGCCAGCGGAAGAGTAAAACTGTGTGAGTACAGACATATGGAAAGATAAAGGCACTTGGCCTGACTATCTATAGACCCATTCTAGAGCTAGATCGTAGCTGGGATACCAGCTACTCGTCGTCGTCGATGTCTAGGTAGAACCCTCCATTAGGGTCATTAACAACCTCTGCAACAATTTATTAAGCAAACGTGAGTACAAAAGTACTCAGCAAGACTTTAGGATAAGCTATCTACTCATGCGATGTATCAATAAGGAATTGTGGGGTTTCATGCGGAAAGCCAGCATTTGACTCATGGCTAGACAACTTTGATTTGTCGCACACGAGTCCACTAACACTACAACAATACTCCATCGTGGAATCATTCCGTCTCCATACGGAAATGCCGTCCATGACACTCACACTTATCTTGACAATTTTATGAGTAGCCATTATAGTTATCTATGAACAACATATGTCTCCAAGCAGTCCATATCCGTGGATGCGGCTATTCGAATAGATCATAACCCTGCAGGGGTGTACTTCTTCACACACGCTCTCGCCACTTATCTCCATGTGCATGTCATGCACCTCGACAACCTTCAAGCTGAAGCCCAGCGAGGGAGTCGGACACGACCGTTAACCACGCTAATACTTAGTCCAGGTCTATCACCTATCTGAGGGTAACTCACATGGAAGTATGGCCGAGGTTTCCGCCACGGCCCCAAATGATGTGCGCAGGGTTCCCAAGCCCACCATCTGGGTGCCACTTGGTACACCGTGCCACTGCCTACCGCATCATAGCCCACCTCTAAGTTCAGCGCTACGCATGGCCTACAACATGACTATAAACACCAAAAACTACTTGCAACTCCTGGACCGAGTACTAAGCGATTAATAAGTCGAGAGGGTCAATTAAGTATCCCAACGTGTGGTAGTATCTAGTCTTGGATTACATACATGGAACTCAGTTCCGAAGGACGGTTCCAATGAAACAACCCTCCATGCACTCCTACATAGCCTTTCACCGGTACCTTTACCAAATTAGGTTCAACACACAACCTTTACTTACTAAACACATTCTCACAATTCTGTTCATCACCCAGATGACAGACCATACACAACTCTAAGCATAGCATGCATAGCGGGATAAGGCACATCATGGCTCAAGCATCTACCAGGTATGCTAGGTTGCAAGGTTCAGCTATTTACTGTGACAAGGACATGTCATGCAAAGGAAGTGGGTTCAACTAACGTAGTAAAAGCACTGAAAGCATTTTCCCTAATGCAAGAAATAAGAGCAGGAGCGAGAACATGGAATTTATCGGGATGATCAAAATGGTTGCTTGCATTGTTGCTCAACAGAGGGACAATATCCGTTAGTCGTATATTCGGAGGAATCCGGATGAGCGGGGCCTACCGGTAAAAACAATACCAATCAATAACAATCATATGCAACAAGATGATGCATGAGCATGGCATGAAAATTAAATGTGGTAGGCTAATGTAGCTACCATTTCTTAAGTTGAAGTTGATTTGAATCAAGATTCAAATATCACTTCAAACAAGGTATTTTCAAATACCTTTTTAATTGATTGGGCCTGATGCTCAGGTAATCTTGTTTTAGCATGCATGATGATGGTATGTTGGGTTGTTGGTTGTGCTTGATCATGGTTTGGACATAATATTTGAAGTGGAACTCAAATGGATTTCAAATTCCAACTCCAAATTATTTAAAAAGGTTATCCTAATCATCATTTAATCTGTTTGGTGATGTTAACATTTTCAAACATGTTTGAAAATATCAAAATCAGATTCCTTGGACTTTGCTCATACTTTTTCATATATAAATTATTTTCATTGGAGTTACAGATTATATTCCATGATTTTTAGAAGTTTTGGGCATTTTCTGGAATTCTTTTTAATCAAAAAATCTCTTTATTGCGTCTTAACCACGTCAGCACTGCATCAGCAGGTCAACCGACCTGGTCAGGTCAAACCTGACAGGTGGGGGCCACTTGTCAGCGTCTCAGGAGTTAATCCCGCGTTGACCAGCCCCTAAGTGTGTTTGACCCACTCCTAGGGCCCACTGTCAGTGGCTAATTAGCGTTAAACCACCGGGATTAGGCCGACCACGTCGTCCCCCGCCGGAGACTGACCGGCGGCGACCAGATCTGCGGCAGATCTTTGCTGGAGATGCACCAGGGGCGTGCTGTGGTGCTCGGCATCGAGTGCCGAGAGCACTGGGATGATCCCCAGGCTCGGCCTCATCCACTACGGGCATCACGTGGGGCTATAGGTGGCCGAAGCATGCCGGCGACGAGCCGAGGCGGCTGCCGGAGCTCGGGCTCGTCAGTCCCGTGGCTCGAGTGCCGGGGAGAGAGGGGAAACAGAGGGAAAATGCTCGCAAGCTCACGGTGGAGACGAAGCTGGGCTCAGACTGCTCGGGGAGGGGATGTAGCCGGTGATCCACCGTCGATTTGCCGGCGGCCGGAGGTTGAAGACGACGACACTGGGGCGTTGCAGGCTCGGGGAGGACGGTTCCGTTGACGTGTGTGTCGAGCTTGATATTGCGGAGAGGATGGAGCACTCGGGGGGGGCTTCCCTGTGGCCAGAGAGCTCGGGCTCCTCGAGCTCAAGCTCCTGTCAATGCCGGTAGGAGGAGAGGGGAAGAAGCCGAGAGGAGGGGGAGGAATGGAGAGCGGGGATGGATAGGTACGCGCTCGGGGAAGTCATCCCCGTTGTCGCGCTGTCCTGGGGGCACCGGAGAACGCCACGGCAAAGCAGGAGGTGGAGGAGGCCGCCGTGGTCGATCTCTCCTCTACCAGAAGGTAGAGGAAGAAGACGACCCTGCCTCTGGTGGGTTGGGCCTCGCAGGTGAGCGTAGCTTAGGGTTTTTTCTTTTTCTTCTATTTCTGTTTTCTATTTTACTTGCTGACATTGTTGCTATTTATTTTTGGCACTAAATCAAATCTAGAAATAGTTTGAAAAATGTTGGGGTGTTAGTTGGAATATTCCCAACTACTCGTGAGATTTGCAACATTTTTGAAACTTGAAAAATATTTGAATTCAAATTTAAGTTTGAATTCAGGGGCTTCCTGAATTAAAAATAAATGCCAAGGGTGTTTTGAAAATAGTTTTCTCCCCTGATAATTTGTTTTCAATAATTATTAGAAATATTGAACTTTTAAGAAGACTATTTTGGGTTCATTGATTTTGACAAGATTTGAATTTCCTTTGAATAAGAAGTGGCTAGGGTTTTTTGTTTGAGTTGCACCACTTCTTTGGAGTTTGTTTCAAATTCTTGAATGCAATGGAAGAAGACATGAGCACAAATACTAAACCCTAGTTAGGGATCAAGGGATGTGACAGACTCTTGTTATCCTAGGCCTCTGGTGTGTTATATAAGCCGAGGACAAGCTAGTTGATAGATATTCATTAGATACAATGTCTACATGATTAGGGTTTAGACCACAACATTCGATCTCGAGTTAGATCAACTTTGTACTATCTACTACTTCATCAATACAAGAAGAGCACGGCATAGGGTTCTACCTCCATCAAGAGGGCCCGAACCTGGGTAAACATCGTCTCCTTCGTCCCTTGTTACCCATTGATCCAAGATCTACAGTTCGAACCCCTAGTCGAGATCAGCCAGTTTTGACACTAACACGTGCATCGTAAAAACATATCTTAACTTAATAGAGAAATGGTCTTTGAAAATGTCATACATATATTTTTTGGGGGAGGGGATTGGTTGACAAATCCAATCTAATGAAAAAAAATGGGTGCATTGCAATGGGGCAAACATCTCACTTTCTCCTAATTATTCTGAGTAGAGGTTCATGATGTCCAGGGTTCCGAATTAAGCCATCTTATGTTCCTCGTCATATGTGTATACCGAATGATGGACATGTTCAGCTGTTGTAAGAATTGTTTGATCCATCCAATTTTCACATTACAACGTTACGTTCCTCCAACTCGCCTAATCATAGTTTATATAGAGATAACGTCAAGTCTTATAGGAAGATTAATAAATTTGCAAATTAGAATAAAATGAGGCATTCTAGTGACCATCCTAATTATTTTCTTTATTGGTAGGATTTCTCTTAAACCCTATAATTTAAAATTACTTCATTATAAATTAGATACTATGCCTACCACATAAAAAATTAACATAAAGGCTGCAGCAAAAATCCAAAATCCATTAATGATGGACCTGAGAGGCACTAAGCTTATTGTTCGTGGCAATAAAGCTAGAAACACTTGTCCTAAAAGAGATCTCAATAAGCCAAATAACTAACTTGTGGTGTACGCATGATTTTATCAGATCAAACAAGTCATGTGGTAAGCCGAGTTGTTAACCTAAATTCCTAGAATTTTTAGATGATTGAATGTTGTTGTATAGACTAACCATGACTTAAATAAAGTTACCCAGCATAAAACAAACCTTCATCAAGCTTTGGATAGAGACATATCATCCCTACGCTGTAACCATGGCTCATCAAGATGAGCTGCGTGAGATCAGACACAGCTAGAAAAGAATAGGGAAAGAACACAAAGCAAGTCCCATCTACACTCATATTTTAATATATAACACCCATGATGGAGTCTTTAAATCGCAATAGTGGAGCGCTAGAAATTGATTTGGAGCTAACTTGAACAACGACGGCAAATCATGGATCCCTTTAAAACAGCAGGAAATGGAAAACCCAAGACCTGACGACGTGTGAATCGTGATGATGTAGCTTGAAAATAGTCAGGTCTTACTTAATCTTGATGGAAGAAACTGGAAAAAGCTATTTATGGTTAATCTAGTGATTGTTATTTTTTTCTTGATTCTATGCATCAAATACCTAGTTGTTTTCGAAAGAAACAAAAGTAACACCTTATATGAGAAGAAATAGTAAGAGATTAGAGCTCCTCTTCTGCCAACACCCTCAATTCTTACACCTGATACTTTCTACAGTATACCACCATGCAAGGTAGCTTGAGACACTTTAGATATGTTCCACATATTCTAGGATCCATTTTTGAATGAACTTCTGCAGAATGATAGTGCCATGCTTCTGCACATAAATTCACAAGTTTCCTAGCAGTAGGTGATACTTGTGATTTGTGTAGAGTTTTCCGTGAAGAGGAATGGTCTATCGCAACACAATGTGGATAAGTATTTCCCTAATTTATGCATCCAAGGTTTATCAAACCAATAGGAATATCAACCTCAAACGTTTTCAGCGGCCACACACAAAAAAACAAACAACTTGCACCCAACACAGGCAAGAGGGTTTTCAATACTCTTGTCTTGTTATTTCCAAGCAGGTGGGGTGTGTAGATAATTGTAGATAACAAGATAAAATAAAAAAGTAAGTGGCAGCAAGGTAATGAAGGTTTTTTCAATATGTTGTGAATAGACCCGGGGCCATAGCTTTCCCTAATGGCGTCTCTCATGAAAATTAGTATATGGCGGGTAAACAAATTATTGTTGGGTAATTGACAAAAAACAGATAGTTATGCAATATTCACAGCAATGATCGTGTGTATATAGGCATCACTACCGTAAACAAATAGGACGACTCCTGTGTGCATCTATTACTATTACTCCACTCATCGATCACTATCCAGCATGCATCCAGAGTATGAAGTAAGATAGAGTAATGTATGGAGAACAATGACATGATGTAGACAAAGTAAACTCAAGCAATATGAATATATGTCATTGTTTTATCCTTAGTAGAAGCAACACGAAGATGCATCTTGTCCCCTTCACTGGGATATAGAAATTTGCTAGGTTGAACCTACCACAAGGCACCTCTCTCACCAAAGAAGTATTGATCTAGTTGGCCAAACTATTTCAATAGATTAGAGAGAATTACGAAGCTATCATAATCATGCACATAAGAATCATATAAGTATTCAGAGGTGACTCAAATATTTTTCATGGATAATCTCACCATAAACCCACAATTCATCGGACCAAGCTTGTGCCTCCTGATGTTTGTTAGGATTCGATGAATTGCGAGTTTATGATAAAATTATTCATGAAAATATATCGAGTCTTCTCTAAATTCTTTATGCATGATTATTATAGCTTCATATTTCTCTCCGATCTATCGATTTGATATGGCTAACTAGGTTGATTTATCTTTAGTGGAAGTGGTGCATTATGATCGATTCAATCTTGCGGTCCTCAATTCCAGTGACAGAAGGGGACATTGCACGTATTTTTATTGCTGCCATTAAGGATAAAAGATGGGGTTTGTACATATTAATCGAGTTTACTTTGTCTACATCATGTCATCTTGCTGCAAGTATTATTCTGTTTTTACTTAATACTCTAGATTCATGTTGGATAGGGGTCGATGAGTTGAGTAATAGTTGTACATGCAGATAAGAGTTGGTATACATGCTTATGGACGATATACCTATATATTTGATCATTTTCATGAATAGATATTTTATAACTATGCGCTTTTCTATCAGTTGTCCAACAGTAATATGTTTACCCATTGTGTGCTTTCTTCGAGAGAGAAGCCTCTAACGAAAACTATGGCCCCCGGGTCTTCACAAAATATATTATAAAAACAGTAGAATATTGCTGCCTTTTATATTCTATTATTTTATGTTGTATTTATATTATGTATCTATCAATACTTAATACTTGTAAGTAACGAGTCAAGGGGCTTGACAACCCTATTGCCCGCATTGGGTGCAAGTTCTTGCTCTTTTGTGTGTAGTTGCTGAAGATGGGAATTCGTGTGGTTCTCCTATTGGTTCGATAACCTTGGTTCTTAATCTAGGAAATAATTATCTCTACACTCATGCATCTCCTCTCCTGTTCATGAGAAATCCCAACGTAGTTTACAAGTAGCAGGAAAATTTCTAGCGCCATTGTTGGGGAGCCATCACCAAATTCTTATCAGGTTCATGCATACAAATTATCATTCACTTGTTTTACTTAATTTTCTTTATATTTTCTTATCTAAAAATATAAAAACACAAAAATATTTATCTTTGCTAGTTTACTTGTTTCGCTTGTTAGTTTGCTTGTTTCGTCACTATGTCTCAAGATAATACCAAGTTCTTTGATTTATCAAGTACTAATTATAATGATTTTAATAGTACTCATATACCCCGCACCACTAGTGCTTAGTTTTATGATATTAATGCTGCATTACTAAATCTTGTTATGAAAGGGCAATTTTTTGAAAGTCCTAATGAGGATCCGGCTTCGCATCTCAATACATTTGTTGAATTATGTGATATGCAAAAAAACAAGGATATGATAATGATGTAGTCAAATTAAAATTATTTCCTTTTTGACTAATATATAAAGATAAAGCTTGGATCTGATATTGAAGTTGTAATAGTATTGGAACATGGGATAACTGTAAAAATGCATTCATTAACAAGTATGTTCCTCCCGCTAAGATTATCTCTATTTGTAATCAAATTATGAATTTTAAATAAAATGACCAGGAACATGTTGCACAAGCTCTAGAAAGGATCCATTCATGGAAACAAAGATCTTGCCTTCGGATCTGATATAGAAGGTGTACCCAATTGTTTCCTTAGGGTATCCTATGAAGACACACTTCCCTACTTTGAGTTCGAGCTTATGAGGCTAAATCCTTTTGACATAAGCATGGCATCGCCAAACTTTGAGAAACGACACCCTAGGTTTCTTACCGAACCATAATTCATATGGTGTCATCTCAACGGATTTTGATGGTGCCCTATTTAAAGTGAATGCAGATATATGTAATGCACAACCCCAAAATGATAGTGGAAAATCCGTAAGACATCATAAAATGCACCATATCCAATAGAGTACAATTACGACGTTCGAACATGCCATTGGAGTGTGGTGTTCTAGGTGGCGTGAGTTGTGAGCGATTTTCAAACTATCTTAAGTGTGTGCCAAACTCGTAACTTAGGTATTCACGCCCACAATTTGATCACATAAATTTTATATTGTTGTTACGATGATTTTCAAGTTCATTCTGAAATTGTTTGAACTTTTCAAAAGTTTCAGACTTGTGTTTCTTAAGTAAATATACCCATATCTACTTATGTCATTAGTGAAGTAAGAAAATAACGATATCCACCACGCACCCCAACACTCATTGGAACGCATACATCAGTACGTATTATTTCCAGAAAGTCACTTGTCCGCTCCACTATGCCGGAAAAAGGTGTTTTAGTCATCTTTCCCATGAGGCATGGTTCGCACATATCAAGCGATCCAAAATCGAGTAATTCCAAAAGTCCATCGGCATGGAGTTTCTTTCTGCATTTTACACCAATATGACCTAAGCGGCAGTGCCACAAGTAAGTGGTACTATCATCATTAAATTTTCATCTTTTGGCGTCAATTTTATGAACATGTGTATTGGTACGATCTAGATTCAACAGGAATAAACCATTCACATTGGGTGCACGACCATAAAAGATATTATCCATATAAATAGAACAAAAATTATTCTCTGATTTAAATGAATAACCATCTCGCAATAAACAAGATGTTGATATATTGTTCATGCTCAATGCAAGCATCAAATAACAATAATTTAGGTGTAAAACTTATCCCGAAGGTAATCAAAGCGGGAGGATGACGGCAGCGATCACATCCACCTTGTACTTTGACAGCCTCCATTTATTCCCTAGTTCTTGTTTCGAGTTACAAATATTAGCAATCGAACCGGTATTAAATGCCTAGACACACTACAGGAATCACCTTCTTTGCCGTCTGCCATCACAGACGGCAAAGACTAATTCCCGGACGGCAAAGACAAAACAACAGACGGCAAAGAATCCCACGGCCGGCAAAATTTCTGTGTCATGCTACGACGGCATAGGACCTTCTTTGCCGTCTGTCCCCCCAAAGCGGACGGCAAAGCTCTTTGCCGTCAGCTTTACTCAGAGCAGTCGGCAAAGTGCTCGAGACGGCAGCCGACACGCGTTGCCTCCGTTAGGGGTTAACGGAGGCTTTGCCGTCTGCCTCCCCCTTATTCTTTGCCGTCTGCCTCCTTCTCCCCCCTCCACTCTTTGCCACCTGCCTCCCCCTTATTCTTTGTCGTCTGCCTCCTCCTCGCCCCCCTCCACTCTTTGTCGTCTGCCTCCTCCTCCCCCCTCCTCCGTGCCCTCTTCTTTGCCGTCTGCCCACCCTGGAGGCAGACGGCAAAGAGCCTATATAGACACCCCAGGATGCACAGCTGCGTGCCATGTGGCACCTTTGCCATCTGCCAGCTGATGGCACAGGTATTTGCCATCAGCTGGCAGACGGCAAAGAGCCCATATAGTACCTGTTTTTTTTGTTTTATATTATTTCACAGCATATATATATATATATTTGACATCACATTTATATAATTCACCACACATATATGATATATAGTTCACCACACATATACTTGCCAACACATATATATAATTCACCACACATATATGATATACATATAAATCAATGTACATCCCCATATATCGAAAGAACCAACATACAAAGTATTGCACTGTTTATCCATATATACATATACATATAGTTCGACATTGTTCATCAACTCAAATGAAAACTAGATGATATACATATAAAGTTCACCCATCGACATTGTTAACCTCCATGGATGCCAGATTCCATGCATGTAGTATATCCAATTTGCAAAAATGTGAATAAGAAAGTCAGAAGAAAAAAAATGATGTTTTTCAGCTAATTATGTCATTTTTAGCGGAAAACAAGCAAAGAATATAATATTCATGAGCTAACCAAGGTTCTTATGCCATTTTTAGCTTATTATGGCATTTTGGAGCTAAATGGGTTAATTAAAGCAAGGATAATATGAAAGAGGAGAAGAAAGAGGAGGAGTAGGAGAAGAAGAAGAAATCAAGAAGAAGGAGGAGAAGGAGGAGAAGGACTAGAAGGTCCTTGGCCTTCTCCTCCTCCTCCTTCTCCTCCTTCTCTTCTTCTTCTTCTTCTTCTTCTTTCTTTTCATTTTGCCTATTTCTTCTCCTCTTCTCCTCTTGTTGGAGCTAAATTACCTAATTATGTCTTTTTGGAGCTAAATGCGTTAATTATCCCATTTTACAGGAAAACAAGCTAAGTATATAATATTCATGAGCTAACCAAGGTTCTTATGCCATTTTTAGCTTATTATGGTATTTTGGAGCTAAATGGGCTAATTATGTCATTGTTGGGGAAATTAAAGCAAGGATAATATAAAATAGGAGAAAAAAGCGGAGGAGGAGGAGAAGAAGAAGAAATCAAGAAGAAGGAGGAGAAGGAGGAGAACGAGGAGGAGGAGAAGGACTAGAAGGTCCTGGGCCTTCTCCTTCTCCTCCTCCTCCTCCTCCTTCTCCCTCTTCTTCTTCTTCTTCTTCTTCTTCTTCTTTCTTTTCATTTTCCTATTTCTTCTCCTCTTCTCCTCTTGTTGGAGCTAAATTACCTAACTATGTCTTTTTGGAGCTAAATGGGCTACTTATCCCATTTTAGAGGAAAACAAACTAAGTATATAATATTCATGAGCTAACCAAGGTTCTTATGCCATTTTGAGCTTATTATGGCATTTTGGAGCTAAATGGGCTAATTATGTCATTGTTGGGGAAATTAAAGCAAGGATAATATGAAATAGGAGAAGAAATATGAGGAGGAGGAGAAGAAGAAGAAATCAAGAAGAAGGAGGAGAAGGACTAGAAGGTCCTTGGCCTTCTCCTCCTTCTCCTCCTCCTCCTCCTCCTCCTTCTCCTCCTTCTCCTTCTTCTCTTCTTCTTCTTCTTATTTCTTTTTTTCCTATTTCTTCTCCTCTTCTTGGAGCTAAATTACCTAATTATGTCTTTTTGGAGCTAAATGAGCTAACTATCTCATTTTAGAGGAAAACAAGCTAAGTATATAATATTCATGAGCTAACCAAGGTTCTTATACCATTTTGAGGTTATTATGGCATTTTGGAGCTAAATGGGCTAATTATGTATTTTTGGGGAAATTAAAGCAAGGATAATATGAAAGAGGAGAAGAAATAGGAGGAGGAGGAGAAGAAGAAGAAATCAATAAGAAGGAGGAGAAGGAGGAGAAGGAGGAGGAGGAGAACGACTAGAAGGTCCTTGGCCTTATCCTCCTTCTCCTCCTCCTTCTCCTTCTTCTCTTCTTCTTCTTCTTCTTTCTTTTCATTTTTCCTATTTATTCTCATCTTCTCCTCTTCTCCTCTTCTTGGAGCTAAATTACCTAATTATGTCTTTTTGGAGCTAAATGGGCTAATTATCTCATTTTAGAGGAAAACAAGCTAAGTATATAATATTCATGAGCTAACCAAGGTTCTTATGCCATTTTGAGGTTATTATGGCATTTTGGAGCTAAATGGGCTAATTATGTCTTTTGGGGGAAATTGAAGCAAGCATAATATGAAAGAGGAGAAGAAAGAGGAGGAGGAGGAGAAGAAGAAGAAATCAAGAAGAAGGAGGAGAAGGAGGAGGAGGAGAAGGACCAGAAGGTCCTTGGCCTTCTCCTCCTTCTCCTCCTCCTCCTCCTTCTCCTTCTTCTCTTCTTCTTCTTCTTCTTTCTTTTCATTTTTCCTATTTCTTCTCCTCTTCTCCTCTTCTTGGAGCTAAATTACGTAATTATGTCTTTTTGGAGCTAAATGGGCTAATTATCTCATTTTAGAGGAAAACAAGCTAAGTATATAATATTCATGAGCTAACCAAGGTTCTTATGCCATTTTGAGGTTATTATGGCATTTTGGAGCTAAATGGGCTAATTATGTCTTTTTGGGGAAATTAAAGCAAGGTTAATATGAAAGAGGATAAGAAAGAGGAGGAGGAGGAGAAGAAGAAGAAATCAAGAAGAAGGAGGAGAAGGAGGAGAAGGAGGAGGAGGAGAAGGACTAGAAGGTCCTTGGCCTTCTCCTTCTCCTTCTCCTCCTCCTCCTCCTCCTCCTTCTCCTTCTTCTCTTCTTCTTCTTCTTCTTCTTTCTTTTCATTTTTCCTATTTCTTCTCCTCTTCTCCTCTTCTTGGAGCTAAATTACCTAATTATGTCTTTTTGGAGCTAAATGGGCTAATTATCTCATTTTAGAGGAAAACAAGCTAAGTATATAATATTCATGAGCTAACCAAGGTTCTTATGCCATTTTGAGGTTATTATGGCATTTTGGAGCTAAAGGGGCTAATTATGTCTTTTTGGGGAAATTAATATGAAAGAGGAGAAGATAAACTTACCGTAGTGGTCATCAAGGAGGAGAAACACCACGGTTGCTCGCGGCGGCTTCGTTTGGAGACGGTTGCCCTGGATAAGGGTCGTGCGATGCCGCTCGGGAGTTATTCTGTAGAAAAGATATTTTGCAATGTGTGAGTTAGCATGATGACACTCAATTATTAATAGTAGTTTATAATGAATTCAGCGTGCCAATCGAAGAGAAGACGGGCATCGTCGGAGGGACTTGACCGCTCTTCTCGCACAAACCCTGATGAGTGGGTCGTATTAGTTAGTAATGAAACGGACATTACACACATGATTGGGCTAATGTGAAAAAAAACATACCACAAAAAGCTCGTACAGGGCCCGTTGACCCGCCTCATTCCGGGCCCTCTCCTCCTCATTCAATCGTGTCGTGGTCTGGTCCCTCTCATCAAGAGCAGCCTAAAGAGCAGCCTAGCTTGCCAATCTCTCTTTCTCAAGAGCATCCTGGTTTGCCGCTCTCTCTTTCTGAAGAGCAGCCTGAAACACCATTCCTCGTTACCACAGTAATGATCTATGGTGACACACATAATGAAATGGATGAAAGTGTTCTTAGTCCGTACAACTAACCTCGATGGCAAGTTCGACTGGCCGTGGACGACGCGTTATCTCAGGACAGCTGCTCGACTGGCGCGCCTTGATCTCCGGAAGAGTGAGTGAACAACGTATTATCCCATCTCCAATGGCGATCGAGCCATGGGGCCTCCCGCCACCAGATATCATCACCAGCTCTGGATCCAAAGGTTCCTGGCTAGGGTTAAAGTCATCCCCTTTCGTAGCCTTCCCTCGTCCCTGTATGCCACGAGCTTCTAGTGGGATGATATGTTGGTGAAGTTATTGGGATCATCCAGGTCAGACTCAGAGAATGCCTTCGCCTTCTTGTACGAGGCAGTATGGGCCATGCCATAAAGGTCGTACAAGTGTGGCATCTCCGTCTTATTGTGATGCGCCTAAAAGAGAGGAACAAAATATTAGCATCAAGAATGAATTGCATGAATCCTGAAGCAAATCACATACCCAGTTTCGTCCAAACTGAAGTAAGTTGGTGTTGCCTTGATGATGTGGCACACCAACCATTTGGCTACGCCGATCCTTCGCATTCTCGTGGACGGCTCACCAGCTGCCTATGCACCACTCATCAACCAACGCCTCCCAACAATCCATCTTATCCGCACACCATCTCGGGGGCACCTATAAGTTATTAGAAAGAATTTTCAGTGCTATGCCTATGAATGAAATCAAGAAAACTACGTAGAAGGACTTAAGAATAGGTAATTACCTTCATGTATTGCTCCTTCTTCAGAAACTTTTCGCGGCAATCCTTCTTCTGCTTCTTAATACCACGCGTGGCATAGTAATCTCGAATAGCCTGCGGCCGAGCCTCGTGGCGCATGTTCTGTAGTAACCGCCTACACTCGGCCTCGAGAACCCTGGCCGCCTCCTCCTCATATCCATCCTCACACCTATAGAAGGTCTGCAATCAAACGTGAAAACACCGATTAGTACAATAATTAGCTATATTGTTAATTTTAGATTCTCTAAAAGGATAATTTACCCAAAAGCTCTTGATCACCATCTCGGCCCTCGTGTGGCACAAGACACCATCTATAATCTCCTCTGGCGGGGCCTGCGCAGCCTGGTAGTGCTCCCAGGAAAATCCTAGTGTAGGAACCTGACCCTCACCAGGCAACGTGACAAACCCCGGGAAATTTGTCCGGCAAAGCACACCAAGGACGGAGTTCGGCCTGCGGACTCCAAGAGGGTGTACCCATCCCCTGCAGTATGATAAGGTCAACGCATTAGATATTTGAACAAACTTGAAGGAAAAAGCTAAAAAAAGAGTAAATGTACTTACCTATCTCCTTCAGGTTTAATCACTGGCCTCTGTTCGCGGGTAGCCGGCGCGACCAGGAGACGTGTACTACCACGCTTGTACACGGTGGCCCCATCCACCTGCACATCGCCCTCACTATCCGTAAGCTCATCCCCGCCATCCCCGCCCCCTGAGCCACCCGGACCCTCGGTCCAATCCGGCAACTCGGTACGATCTGGCTAGGTCTCCCATCCGGGCCTCTCCACGTCGGGTGAAGCTTCCGGAACCGTAGTCTCCTCCGGCTGTTCCTGGGCCGAATGCACCTCGACCCGAGGCTGCTCCTGGACCGGAGTCTCATGGGACGAATGCCGTCAACAACAGGCTCCTGGAACGGAGTCCCCGTAGCCTCCTCCGCAAACGGGTCGACCATAGTAGTCCTATGCTCGGGTGAATGAGCTGGTGGTGGTGGCGAGGACGGCTCAACATTCCTCCTGGATCTCTCGCGACCACCACCTCTCCCTGTACCCTTCCCCTTCTTCCCTACCCGACCAGCACCTCTCCGAGTGGGCAATGCCGCCGACGAAGAAGAACCCACGGGTGGTGTCGACAGACTGTCTGCCAAGGCTCTACGGAGAGATAGGGATGGAAGGGAAGTACCACCCCTCGTGCGGGGCGCCTGGGAAGAACCCGTCGAGCGATCTGGACCAGCACCCACCATCTTTCCACACCTGGTGACCTGCCATGATAAATATTAAAAGAAATTAGTACAACATAAAAAAATTGAATAACTGACATGAATAATAATATGTACATGAATAATAAAGATTAAAATATATATAATTTAAGTTGTGAATCTTCCAAACTAATAATCATCATCAATAAATGCATCATCATCACTATCACGCATGTCTTCATGAATGACGTGCTCGTCGGGTTCAACGGCGTGAAGTTGTGAAAGGCCTTCCTTGAATCGTTGAAGCATTGACAGGTCATACGCATCAGTAACCTCTACGAGTTCCAGGTCTTCTGGTTCCGGCTCAGGGCTGGAGTCGGATTCATTGTCGCTGTCTACTTCCATGTTCTTGGGTGAAGCACGGTGGTTCTTGAAACGTTTCGTGGAAAGACGTGTTTCTTTGAAGAATTCTCCATCATATGTGTCTGGGTTAATGTGAGGTTCATAATCCTGTTCATTTGGGAGAGGTGGTCTGACATGTGGCGGCACTTCATAAACAACATACCAACCTTCCAGATTCTTATCTGTTTGGCATGCCCACGGTAGATAGAAAACTTGGGTCGCCTGTTGAGCCATAATATAGACATCGGGAACATCTAAATGGGTGTTTGGATTGATTTCGACTAGTCCTATATGTTCATAAGTCCTTCTAGTCTTTTTCGGCTGGAACCAATAACATTTGAAGACTACGACGTTCGCTGGGTTTTCACCATAGAATTGAAGTTCATAAATTGCTTCAACTCTTCCATAATACTCGATAACACCTTCGCCGATAGCAGAGACACCACAATTTGTAGATTTCCGGTCGGGCATAGATAGCACTTTGCCAAAGGTACGAAAGAGATACCCGTTGATGTTGTATTTCTCAAATGAACGGACCTTATAGTCAAAACCATTAGCGACTTGTCTCAATTCGGCGTCCA
This sequence comes from Hordeum vulgare subsp. vulgare, assembly GCF_904849725.1. Taxonomy (NCBI): domain Eukaryota; kingdom Viridiplantae; phylum Streptophyta; class Magnoliopsida; order Poales; family Poaceae; genus Hordeum; species Hordeum vulgare. The sequence continues at coordinate 535,579,436 of NC_058524.1, read as the reverse complement.
TAGACTCTGAATTAGCCTACAAGTTTAATACGAAACAGTTGTTGCATTAGCCACAAGTTAGACCAAGAATGAAATGGTCCATTATGGATAATTACCGTTTGTTTGAACCAAGAGATGAAACCGGGATAGCCGCCTCCTGTCTTTGACAGAAGCTCATACTCTTCGACGGAATCATTTTCGATCACCGCTCCATTTGAGAATTTGGCAACGTAATGGCTGTTTGAAATATTCGGGAATAAGAGCAGTTCAAATGAATTAGAAGTTACGGGAAAATGTGCCGCGAACTCCCTCGATGTACGACCGCACTTATGTTAGGTTGTTGAAGATATACAACGAAATGTTCCGCCATTGTTCGACATCCAACGTTATTGGTTTCGAAGCACCGGCTGGTGCGAGCTTCCCTTGGAATAGGCTGGGGTTGGACCCACCTTTTTAGGGTCTGCATCATTGTGTCGAGGCTTCGGATTATGCAAATGATGATTTTTGGCTTCGTAGTGTGCTGTCACAAAGTTTGCCACCTCCTCAGTAATGAATGCCTCAGCCATCGATGCTTCAATTCTACGCTTATTTTTACATTTAGCTCGAAGGGTCTTCCGCATCCTCTCAGTTGCATAGCACCAACGATCTTGCACGGGCCCACCCAATCTTGCCTTGGTCGATAGATGCAAATCAAATGCAGCATTGGATTAAAGAAGCCCGGTGGAAAGATCTTCTCTAACTTGTACAACAACTACGGTGCAAACTCCTCCATGTCTTCTACCACGCCAGGCGACAATTCTTTCGCACAAAGAACACGGAAGAAATAGCTCAGCTCCGCCAGTACTAGCCGTTCATCCTCAGGAATAAAGCCACGTAACATCACCGGCATTACCCGCTCCAGCCATATGTGCCAATCATGACTCTTGAGACCAAAGATTTTTATTTTTACAAGACTCGCTCCCCTCTTTAGATTCGCTGCATACCCATCGGGGAACATCAAGTGCATTTTGACCAACAAGATCATTTCCCTCATAGCTGGCCTTCCAAGATTGAACCAGGCCTTTGGCTTCGACCACTTCTGCTTTCCTTTGCCTTCTCGCATGTTTTGTAACGGTCTATGACATAGTGTCTCTGGATCGACTCTAGCCTTAATATTATCCTTTGTCTTCCCATCTATGTCGAACAATGTACCAAAAATAGCCTCTCTGATATTCTTTTTAGTGTGCATCATGTCGATATTGTGTGGAAGAAGGAGGTCTTTGAAGTAAGGCAGATCCGAGAAGCATGGTTTGTGAGTCCAGGCGTGTTTTGAATTATACCCCTTGAAATACCCTGGACGCTCTGGATCAGGCTCGAGGGCGTTTAACTGATCCAGGATCTGTTGGCCTATGAACGCGGGTGGTGCCAAGTTTTTGACAACTTTACCTTTCGTAAACTTCTACTTGTCTTTTCTGAACTGATGGTCAGGATCCAGGAACTGTCTATGCAAGTCAAAGCAAGAATACTTCCGACCCTCCTGCAACCAATGAAACTGAAGAGCTGCCTTGCATTGGGGGCACGAGAACCTTCCATGCACACACCATCCAGAGAACAGTGCATACGCTGGCAAGTCATGCATAGAGTACATGTACCACACATGCATTTTGAAGTTTTCTTTTCTAGCGGCATCGTATGTCTTGACCCCATTATCCCAAGCTTCTTCCAATTCATCCTTAAGCGGTTGCAGGTACACGTTCATATTCTTCCCCGGATAATTGGGCCCTGGAATTATCAACGTCAGAAATATGTTCTTTCTTTGCATAATCTGCCCGGGGGGAGATTGAGTGGAATGACAAATACAGGCCAACAACTGTATTGGGTTGCCGTCATGCCAAAGGGATTAAAACCATCCGTGGCGGCGCAGACTTGAGGATTCCTTGGATCTGCCGCTTTATCCTGATGCAATCCATCAAAATGTTTCCACGCTTCCCCATCCGATGTGTGTACCATCATCTTATTCCCATCCGCATCTAGTTCGGTTCTTTTGCCCAATTTGTGCCATGTCATCTGTCTGGCTGTCTCTTCGACCATGAAAAGACGTTGAAGTCTTGGTACGATTGGCATATACCAAAGAACACTAACTGCGATTTTGGTCTGCCTCTTCTCACCCATACCGTTGTCTACCACAAGATACCTGCAAGACTCGCAATTGGAACAATAGTCCAAGTGTGCATACTCCTTCCTAAATAAGACACATCCTTTCTCACATGCATCTATCTTCTCATAGGGCATCTTAAGTACACGAAGTATTTTTTCCGACTGGTACAGGTTTGCAGGCATGACATGGGCCTTTGGTTAGGAAACGTCCAAATAGTGTCATCATCGCGTCGGAGCATTCTCTTTCCAAGTTGAACTGAGCCTTCAGAGCCATTACTTGTGCAATTGCATCCAGCTAACAGAGCTCAGTGTGCTCATGGAGGGGACGTTTTGAAGACTCCAACATTTCATAAAAGGCCTTTGCAGATTCCTCCATCTCATCTTCCGAATCCCGAGCATCATCAAACTCTTGCACCATGTCTTCGATCCCGGTACCATGCTCGTCCGTGCAACGACGGACCACCTCAGCTCTTGTGCGTTGTATAGACTCACCATGAAATGTCCACACCGTATAATTAGGCTTAAAACCCCTCTTCTGCAGGTGTTTAATCATTACAGCCTCTATCGTCTTTTTATTGTTGTCGCATCCAGGACAGGGGCAATAGTTTCTTTCCTGGCCATTTGCGAATGCGGCTTTCACAAATTCCTTTGTTTTTACAAACCATTCTTTCGTCATCTCTTTCTGACTAGGGTGACCGGTATACATCCACGCACGATCACTCATCTTGCGTAGCTACTAAAGACAGAAGAAATATATTTATATATAATTTAGCATTTATATTCATCGGTTAATCAGGTTCGCCATTTTTATTACGTCGAGGCAACCTACATGCTAATAGGTAAAGATATGTCCTAATCCCACCTGAGTATGTGTAGATTGGGTTTGTTTTCCCATGCTCTGCTCCGGATCCAACGCAAAATTTCGGCAGCACCTCCCCGCTGTTCTCCTGATTCACGTCTCCGCAATAAACAGAGAGGATGTGCATCCGGAGAACAACATGGAGGCATTGACGAAATTCCGCATCGGATCCAGAGCACAACATACGGGAAAACGAACCCAATCTACACATACTCGGGCTGTCCATAGATAATGTTGGACAATTCTAAAGGATGGCGGTTATAAATATGCAAAGACATGCATATTTATAGATGTCGCCCTTTCGAACGGGAGATGCATACTGGTCACGCATACTCATGATTGAAGAAACCTATATATAGCTAGCAAGTTTCATCGGCACGAAGACCGGGATTGAGCAAATTAAGGGGGTAGGAGGAGAAGTCATTTGTGCTCACCAACAAACGTAGGGGCGGAGCTCGTCCAACGCACGTGGAGGTCGTCGAACAACTGCACATTGAAATTCACCCGATCAACACAAATATGATGTTTTATAAGATAATCAAAAAATATATGACCTAACTCTTCTTATTCTTATTTTCTTTTTTCCTCTTATTCTTCTTATTCTTCTTCTTCTTATTATTTTCTTTTTTCTTTTTTCCTCTTATTCTTCTTCTCCTTCTTCTTTTCTTCTCTTCTTCAGGTTATGTCTTTTTGGGGAAATTAATTTAGCTAAATGGGCTAATTATGTCTTTTTGGGGAAATTAAAGCAAGGATAATATGAAAGAGGAGAAGAAAGAGGAGGAGGAGGAGGAGAAGAGGAAGAAATCAAGAAGGAGGAGAAGGACTAGAAGGTCCTTGGCCTTCTCCTCCTCCTCCTCCTCCTCCTTCTCCTCCTTCTCTTCTTCTTCTTCTTCTTCTTTCTTTTCATTTTGCCTATTTCTTTTCCTCTTCTCCTCTTGTTGGAGCTAAATTACCTAATTATGTCTTTTTGGAGCTAAATGGGTTAATTATCCCATTTTAGAGGAAAACAAGCTAAGTATATAATATTGATGAGCTAACCAAGGTTCTTATGCATCCCGAGTCATCCACTAGTTTCACCAGGGTGCCCATCAATACCATCCTTCACATAGTAGTGTCTATCGAAATCTTGTATCGAGTGTCGAAGTCTTGAGGTCTTGAAGATGCAGGCCTTGAAGATGCCATTATGAAGTTATCGTCATTGACATAGAGTCCTCCTTCTCACACCACTCCTAAACAGTCATTCCAACCCCGTCTACTATAACATATCATTAAAAATCAATAACGTTCCAGGGCTTGATAAAAGGGTGTGGGTTCCTACGTCACGCATTCTACTCAACTACAAGATTCAACATCACTACTGGAGGAGATGGTGAAATGGTGACATTGAATGCAACAAAAACATAGGCCTGAAAATATGGTCGAAGTGAACATAGGTTTAAAACTTCTAAAACAATTTATGAAATTAATTTTCAAAAAGAATTAATTTAGCAATGAAATCAGTAGCAAGTTATTATTGAACTAGAATTGATTCTAACCAATCAAGCTTAAAATAATAATAAATAAAATAAAAATAAAAATTTTGTTGAAATACTACTATTAACTAACAAAAACAAAGAAAACTTGTCAAAATGTCAAAAAAATAATTTTAAGAATTACTAAAATAATAAAGTAAGGCTAAAATAAAAACTATCAATAAAACAATGCTATTTTGCTAAAACTCGAATTTAAAATAAAGCAAAAATAAATTACACTGTACTTCTCGATAAACCATTCATCTAGTGGACACTAGCAAAAAAGATTCACTCAAAAATATATTTTAAACTCAAGATATTGCCAATTTGGTGATTTGAGAAAAAAATGAACCAATTATAATTTAAACTATTCGAATTTGAAAACAAATTGCCGAGACAGAATCTTCTAAAGTTTATGATCTAATTCAAAAATAATAACTCAAAAACATTAAATACTCTATAATATAATGAGAAATCCAAAAAGAAACTATTCTGGGTAAACTAAATAAAACAGAAAAATAAAATTTCCTACACAACGTGTCACATCCCTGATCCCTATTAGGTTTAGTAAGATGTGCTCAGGTTTTGTTTCAATGCATCCAAGGAAATGAAATGAAAACCCAAAAGCAAAGCAAGAAAACCAAAGCAAAACCCTAGCAACCCCTCATTCAAAAGCATTTCAAAATTGATGTCAAATCAATGAATCCAAAATGGCCTTCATAAAAGTCCAATATTTCTGATAAATGTTGAAAACAAAATATCAGAGATGAAACTTAATTTCAAACTACTTTTGGCATTTTAAATTTAAGTCAAAAGCTATTGAAATCAATTATATATCTGATTTCAAATATTTCAAAGTTTCCAAAAATGTTGAAAACTTTATGAGTGGTTGGAAATATTCCAACTAACACTCTAGTATTTTCAAACTATTTTACGAATAGTTTGGAGCCAAAAATAAAACAAAAAAATGTCAGAAAGAATAAACAGAAAACAGAAAAGAAAGAAAATAGAAAAGACCTATCTAGCGCTTACCTGAGGCCCAGCCCACCTTAGCATGTCGTCTTCCTCGTGCCAGTCGGAGCAGGAGGTGGCCAACGCATTCCCCGGCGCGCCCACGCAGCTGCGTAGATGCCTCGCCGCCGCGTCGCGCTGGCGCGAACGGGGATAAGATCTTCGAGGCCTCCCCGAGCTCATCCCCTCCCCATTCGCTCTGCTCTCTTCTCCCCCTCTCGGCCGCCATGACCGCAAGCTCAAGCTTGAGCTCGCCGTCGCTCCAGTCCTTCTTCCTCTCTCCTGAGGCGTGCAACAGCTTCGCCTTCGCTCCCTGAAGCTCTCCAGCTAGTCGCGCGAAGCCAAGAACCCCTGGAACGCCGTGATGCCATCGTCTTCCTCCTCGGTTCATCGGAGCTTCGCCGCCGTCGTTCTCCCTCCTCAGGCCATCCCCGCGCCCACTCTCGACGCCTCTGCACTCCCCGTGAGCTCAGGGTCCTTTCCCCTAAGTTTTCCCCCTCGATCCCTTCCTCTAGACCCCGATTCCACCAGAGCCCGATGAGACCCGCCGCGGGACCTCGTCGCCGGTAGCTCTCCGGTGAACGCGTGGTCCATCTGAGGCCACAAATGGCTTCAGTGCATCGCGTAGGTGCTCTAGAAGCTAAGCCCCGCTCGTTTTGCCTTCGGTTTCGTCGATCCCAACATAGCCCGAGCTTCGGCCGCCGCCAAGCTCGTCACCGGGGTAATCTCCGGCAATTTCATCCCCTCTTGCGTGCAAAAATGGAGCCGCGGGTGAAGTGTCGTTCGTCTGGTCCCCTCTGCGTGAAGTTTGGTCATCGGAGATGCATTTTCGAGCCCCTCCGCCGTTCTGGTGGTCGCCGGAGGCTCACCGTCGGCGCGATCGACCTCGCCGCTGGTGGATCTGACCCCCCTGAGCCTATGACAGGTGGGGCAAGGCCCTGGCTAATTAAGTTTAGTAAAAATAAAAATAACTTAATTAGTTAACTTAATCAGACACTGGCAGGTGGGTTCTTCTCTGTTAATTAACTAATTAAGTTAAATCTAAATTAAAACTGGCCAGAGACACTGACCAGTGGGTCCCACTGGTAAGGTTTGACTTTCAACGGCCAGTAGGACCTATTGATGTCATGCTGATGCAACAAAGACTTTTATGTTTAAAAATAATTCCAGAATAAGTTCAAAACTTTGGAAATTCATAGAAAATTAAATATAACTCCAAATTTGACAAATAATATATGTAAATGGATCAGAAAAATCCAAGGAATGCAATGGTGCTATTTTCATGCATGAAAAACAAAGTTATGAAACAGCATGAGGTCAAATCAATTAAAAGCATTTAATAAATTATAATTCAAATGATATTTGAATTATGATTTCAAATCAAGAACACCCCAAAGGGTTCCGTTAGTCTTTTCAAACCATGCTACATTGCATTTCATGCATCATTTTGTTGCATATGTTTGATATTGATTGATTGTTGTTATTCTGGTAGGCTCCGCCCCTCCGGATACGTCTGATTATCCGACTGACGGATATCACCCCTGTGCTGACCAACAAGGCAAGCAATCATTTTGATCATCCCGATAAATCCCATGTTCTCGCTCCTGCTCTTACTTATTGCATTAGGTCAAATGATTTCAATGCTTTTACCACGTTAGTTGAACCCACTTCCTTTGCATGACCTGTCCTTGTCACAGTAAATAGTTGAACCTTGCAACCTAGCATACCTGGTAGATGCTTGAGCTATGATGTGCCTTATCCTGCTATGCATGCTATGCTTAGAGTTGTGTATGGTCTATCATCTGGGTGATGAACAGGATCGTGAGAATGTGTTCAGTTGGTAAAGGTCGTGTGTTGAACCTGATTTGGTAAAGGTACCGGTGAAAGGCTATGTAGGAGTACATGGAGGGTTGTTTCATTGGAACCGTCCTTAGGAACTGAGTTCCGTGTATGTAATCCAAGACTAGATACTACCACACGTTGGGATACTTAATTCACCCTCTTGACTTATTAATCGCTTAGTACTCGGTCCACGAGTTGCAAGTAGTTTCTGGTGTTCATAGTTATGCTGGAGGTCGTGCGTAGCACTGACCTTAGAGGTGGGCTATGATGCGGTAGGCAGTGGCACGGTGTACCAAGTGGCACCCGGATGGTGGGCTTGGGAACCATCCGCACATCATGTGGGGCCGTGGCGGAAACCTCGGCCGGACTTCCGTGCGGATTACCCTCAGATAGGCGATAGACCTGGACTAAGTATTAGCATGGTTAAGGGTCGTGGCCGACTCCCTCGCTGGGCTTCTGCTTGAAGGTTGCCGAGGTTTATGACGTGCACATGGAGATAAGTGGCGAGAGCGTGTGTGAAGAAGTACACCCCTGCAGCATTATGATCTATTCGAATAGCTGCATCCGTGGATATGGACTACTTGGAAACATATGTTGTTCATAGATAACTATAATGGCTACACATAAAATTGTCAAGATAAGTGTGAGTGTTGTGGACGGCATTTCCGTAGGGAGACGAAATGATTCCACGATGCAGTATTGTTGTGGTGTTAGTGGACTCGTGTGTGAGAAACATAGTTGTCAAAACTATTTAAAAATGCAAGTTGTCTAGCCAAGAGTCAAATGCTGGCTTTCTGCATGAAACCCCACAACTCCTTGTTGATACATTGCATGAGTAGATAGATTTCCTAAAGTCTTGCTGAGTACTTTTGTACGCATGTTTTCTTAATACATTGTTGCAGAGGTTGTTAATGACCCTAATAGAGGGTTCTTCATAGACATCGACGACGACGAGTAGCTGGTATCCCAGCTATGATCTGGCCCTAGGATGGGTCTGTAGATAGTTAGGCCATGTGCCTTTGTCTTTCCATCTGTCGGTACTCAGACAGTTTAAATGTTCCGTTGCCTTGTAATACTTGTGTGTATGAATTATGATGATGGGTCGTGAGGCCCCTATCTGTGTAATATTATGTGTGAGGCTCTTCCGAGCCTTCTAAATAAAGTTTGTATGTTTATGGTTACGTTGTGATGCCATCGATGTATCTATACATACTGGTATGACATGCGTATGTGTGTTGTACTTATATGTATGGGGTTCGAATACCTAGTCGTATGCCTTAGTAGCACTCCTTACAGGGAAATGCCCCTTTGTGATTCCATCGAGCCATGGTAGTTCGCTACAGCTCCGGACACATTGGTTGACTGGCATGTGTCCTTCTTAGCTTTTGTGTCTGTCCCTGTGGGAAATGCCACGCGTTGTAATGGAGTCATTGTAGCTTGCTACGACTCGTCTACATTCGATGATGACCGACACCTACTTTGCTGGGTCATGTATGTTTGTCCCTATACGGAACTTCCGCTTTAGCTTATGACTAGACATGTCGAACCGGGTTCTTTGACATTGGATTGCTAGCGACACAATTGCATACGCGAGTCAAAAGGCGCAAATGGTCCCGACCAAGGTAAGGCTGCAGCCGTGGGGATAACCGTGCGTGAGACCGCAAAGAGATGTGATGTGTTACAGGCTGGATTCCTATGGCTTAGGATCGGGGTCCCGACAGCGTTGTTATCACAGCCTGACTGACTATAGGATTACTAAGTCAAACTGGTCGAAGTTGAGTCTAGAATTGCTTTAGTTATACATAAGGGAATTGTTTGTGGAAGGGAACGTAAGACTCTTGCTTCTCTTCTCAAGTTATTCTATTCTGGTCGTCCTCGTCTTTTCTGCGGGGATTAAGAACTAGGTTAATTATCTTACTCTTAGGCTCGTGTTTCTGATCGGTAGATTATAGGACAACGAGTCGAGAGTTACTTCGGGTTTCTTTTATTCCGAGAAAAAGGAAGTAAGTTTTGATGACCATGGAATTGAACTTGATAGTTGAGTGGTTATGCTATCCTATTTTTATGGGTTGTCTCAAAAATTGTTTTGAGCATTTACAGCCGTTATGCTGCCCAATTTTGTCTTCAGAGCTCTAATACTTTTGCATTGCTCTCTATTTTCAGATGCCTGGCCGTCCTTCTCGTCAGGTGGTCCGTCTGACTAGGTGCATTGATGTGTCGGGTCATACGACCATGCTAGTCAGGATGATGTCAGTAGCCGGTTACCGCTGGTACCCAGAGTACACAGTGGAGGAGCAGTACCGGGATTTTAATCAGAGTCAGTACCTCTGCACTGTTAGGGTATTTCCAGATTACTCTGCAGCTGAGTAGCCGATCCATTGGTCTTATGGATTGGGGGTCACTGTTGACATGGCAGTACAAGATGCTGCCTATTCAATGGCAGTACAGAATTCAGAGTTCTTCTATATTCCTGCCTCTCAGCCACTTGAAGAAGGATTGCTCAGTGGGGTCTACTTTGATTCATCTATGGAGGATCCGCTGTTGCAGTCCACTACTGAGATGTTAGAGAATAGAGACAGGGATGCTCGTGCCCTTCGTATGGAGCTCTATGCTACACGTGCCCGTCTGTGGATGGCTTTGACACAGGTGGCACCTGTAGTCTAGACAGGGTATGGAGATATGGAGATGTTGAACCCTGTTAGGACCCATCTTCCGGCTCATGTTGACTGGCCTGCTATAGGAGGAGTCACCCCTCTTCGGGGACCTCTACTACCACCAGTCAGGTGACCAAGGCCTCACCCGTGTCCTTACGGATCCCAGGGGTCTCAGGCTCGAGTATTTCCTGATCCGCAGGTTGAGCTCCCAGGTCATGGAGGCAATCTTTATGAGATGTTCTATGCGGATGCCTGAACCCGTGAGTGTAAGGATAGTATGGTAGTAGTTATACTTCCACAGTCATGTGTGTCCTGTGGAGTATGCTTGTGTCATGAGATGAATTCCGGAGGCATAGATAAATAATGTATAGGAAGCTTGGAAGTCTCTGATGAGTAGTTTCATGTTTTCAATAGTCTGCTCTTCGGTTAAGGTTGTACTGAACTATGTAATGGTGTATATATGGCAGTTGCTTGTTACCATGTTGTTCGGCGCATTCCATGTGTTCAGTGCATTCTTAATCCATAGTTAGTGTGATGTTGATATTGGTCTAAGCTGTGAGTTTGTTTGTCAGGATGGTGTTCACCAGGTTGAACCGTGCGCCTGCCCATGAGCAAGGAGAGGGTAGTCAAGCATCGCAGGTAGGCCTGGGCATTCGGTCTAACCGGACCGATCGGTTCGGTTTTGCAGGTCACAAACATTTTCGGTTCCTTAAAAAGTGCAGACCGATCGGATACTGCACATTTTGGTAACCGATTATTTTTAGAACCGAAAAATCGGTTATGTCTTCGGTTTTGACCGAACAAACCCGACGTACACCACCAAAAATACATTATCTTTCTTACCCTGCTTTGTCGCATGTTTCGGTACAAGCAAACGATGTGAGTAGCCACCTGCTACTACCATTTTATAGTCTTTCCAACGCGCCCATTCTCATTGGTTGTCCGAGGTGGTACTAATCTACAAACTGTTATAGTGCAGCTGACATATTATGTATGGGCCAATTACTACAAAATACTTGGGCCATCCCAAAGTGTAAATTTGTACGTTGATGGGAGAGAGAGACTTAGAGGTTGCTGCGTTCCTGCGTCTCTCTAGATGGGCCAGCTGGCCCACCTGTTCTAATGCGTTAACAAGATTTAGAGGGGAAGCGAGGCTTGTACTGTAGTTTTGGGTTATTCGGTTTTCTCGGTTTAACATGTGCTAAAACCGAAATTATCAAATAAATTTCGGGTTTACAGATTTGATAACCGAAATAGGAACCAAAATTTTCGGTTTTGGTCCATTCGGTCTCGGTCCCGGTTCTTTCGGTTTGGTATATCGGTTCTCGGTTTATATGCCCACCCCTAATCGCAGGAGGAACTGCCTCACCCGCCCTCTCTGGCGGAAGTTATGCTTGAGGTAGAGAGAAACAAAAGGGAGACCAATCGTCTGTTAGAGCGTATTGAGAAAAATACGGCTCGTCAGCCTAGGAACGATGCAGTGTCCCTCAATGACTTTGTGAAGCTGAATCCTCCAAAGTTCCATCACTCCGTCAATCCCCTCGACGCTGATGATTGGTTTCGCAATATATCACGCAAGATTTGCTATGCAAATGTTTCTGAGGCCGACAAGGTGACCTTTGCGGCGTACTTTCTGGAATGACCCGCCAATATGTGGTGGGAGAACTTTGAAGCTATGCGTCTTGCCGGACCAGCAGCCACATGGGCAGACTTTAGTGCAGCCTTCCATCTGCACCATATTCCAGAGGGCCTGATGGACAGAAAGAGAGAGGAGTTATGTGCATTCACCCAGGGGAAATTGACCGTGGATGCCTATAGCCGCGAGTTCGGTAACCTCGCCCTCTATGCAACTGAAGAGGTGTCAACTGATGCTAAGAAGCAAGCAAGATTCCATAAGAGTCTGAGCCCTGAGCTTCGTCGTGATTTGCGCCTCCACAAATGTACCAGCTTTCAAGCTCTTGTCAACAAGGCGATCAGTGCCGAGACTGGTCATACCGACTATCAAGCCACAAGGAAGCACTCCCGTGACTCTGGCTCGTCATCTGGTTCTGCGTTTCCGAAATGCAGGGTGTGGATTCCAACTAGTTCTCTGCCGCCAAGATACACTCTGAGGCCATCCTATGGGACACCTCAAACGAATCAGACCAACCCTCCAGCAAAAACCTATGGTGGTCCAGCTAGCAATGCTGCACCACGTGCCAATCAGGTGATCTGTTACAAGTGTGGAGAACCAGGGCACTATTCCCGAGAGCGTCCTTAGAATATGGGTGCCAAGCAACCCGGAAAGTCCGTTGGGCAAGGCAAGCCGGGCAAAGCTTACTACGTGAAGCCAACTCCTGCACGCGGCCGTGTGAACTATGTTTCAGCAGAAGAAGCTGCAGAGGATCTCGACGTCTTACTGTGCATGCTCCTTGTTAATCATCACCCAGCGCCTGTTCTTTTTGACACTGGGTCATCTCATTCCTTCATTTCAGAAAGTTATGCATAGTTGCATAACATGTCTTTCTATAATATGCCAATCCCATTGGTTGTCCAAACCCCTGGTAGTAAGTGGCAAACCTCCAGGATAACCTATGACAATGAAATTCTAGTAGACATGCTAGTTTTTCTAGCATCTTTGATAGCCCTGAAATCTTCGGATATCAATATCATCTTGGGTATGGACTGGATGTTAGCTCATTATGCCAAGATTGATACTCATTCTAGAAATGTTCAGTTTACCCATCCCTCGGGTGAGATAGTCAATGTCTCTACTCGAGTTGCCAAATGCCAACTCTATTCCCTCAATGCCAACCCTCTTCCGGAACTTGAAGACATTCCGGTAGTTCATGACTTCCCGGATGTTTTTCCAGAGGAACTGCCAGAAATTCCACCTGACAGAGATGTAGAGTTTTTGATAGACCTTGTTTCGGGAACCGTTCCAATAGCCAGAAGACCTAATAAGATGGCACCCCTAGAGCTAGCCGAACTTAAGAAGCAACTAGATGAGGCCTTGAATAAGGGTTTCATTCGTCCTAGCTCTTCCCCTTGGGCTTGTCCCGTCCTCTTTGTTAAGAAGAAAGACGGAACGGATCGGATGGTTGTAGATTATCGACCTGTTAACGTGGTCACCATAAAGAACAAGTATCCGCTCCCCAGGATCAACGATCTGTATGATCAGCTCGCTGGATCCTCAGTCTTCTCAAAAATGGATTTGAGGTTGGGATACCATCAAATCAAGATCAAGAACGGGGACATTCCAAAAACGGCTTTTGTCACTCGTTATGGCCAATACGAGTACATCGTCATGTCTTTCGGTTTAACCAATGCCCCAGCCACCTTCTCTCGCTTGATGAATTCAATCTTCATGGAGTATTTGGATAGATTCGTCGTGGTATACCTCGATGATATCCTCATCTACTCAAAGAACAAACAAGAACATGCCGAGCATCTAAGGCTGGTATTGATGAAACTTCGAGAGCATCGCCTTTATGCCAAGTTTTCAAAATGTGAATTTTGGTTACCAGAAGTGACCTATCTAGGTTACGTAATCTCTGGTAAGGGTATTGTTGTTGATCCCGAGAGAGTTCAAGCTGTCCTTGGTTGGACTCAACCTGAATCGGTTAAGCAAGTTAGGAGTTTTCTTGGTCTAGCGAGCTATTGTCACCGCTTTGTCGAGAATTTCTCCAAGGTTGCAAAGCCTCTAACTGAACTCCTCAAGAAAGATAAAAAGTTCGAGTGGACACCATAGTGTGAGCATAGTTTTCAGGAACTGAAAAGACGCCTGAATTCCGCACCTGTGTTGTTACCACCAGATTTCTCTAAGGACTTTGTTATCTACTGCGACGCCTCGCGACAAGGATTAGGTTGCATTCTCATGCAGGATCGTCATGTGATTGCATACGCATCTCGACAGTTGCATCCACATGAGGATAATTATTCCACACATGATCGTGAGCTTGCAGGAGTAGTCCATGCACTTAAAACCTGGCGACATTACCTTCTTGGTAATCGTTGTGAAATATTCACTGATCACCAAAGTCTGAAATATATCTTCACCCAGCCGGATTTGAATCTCAGGCAAAGATGGTGGGTTGAGTTGATCACGGATTACGACTTAGGGATAACTTACACCCCGGGGAAGGCCAATGTTATTGTAACAACCTGATGCTACAACGAGGTCAACCACATCTCTATGAGGAATTCCGGAAGTTAAATCTTCACATTGTTCCTCAAGGATTCCTTTCTAACCTGGTGGCGAAGCCTACTCTTAGGGATCAAATCATAGTCGTGCACGCATATGATAAGGGTATATCCCGGATCAAGGAGAATGTTGCTAGCAGAAACGCTAGAGATTTCTCTATCAATGAGAAAGGTGTTGTGTTCTTTTAGAACCGTCTAGTGGTTACAAAGAGGAAACGTCTGCGGCAATTGATCCTTAAGGAGGCTCATGATTCTCCTCTCACCATTCATCCTGGTAGTACTAAGATGTATCAGGACCTACGCTCGAGGTTTTGGTGGACTAGGATGAAGAGTGAAATTGCTGAGTTCGTTGCTAACTGCGATGTTTGTCGTCGAGTTAAGGCAGAACATCAAAGGCCTGCTGGCACCCTTCAACCTTTAGCTATACCTGAATGAAAATGGGATAAAGTCAGTATGGATTTCATCACCGGATTTCCCAAGTCCAAGAATGGAAATAATGTTATCTTTGTGGTCTTTGACCGTCTTTCCAAATTAGCTCATTTTCTTCCAGTTCCTGAGAGTATAACAGCTAGCCAGCAAGCAGAGTTATATATCTCTTGAATAGTGTCTCTTCATGGTGTTCCTCTGGAGATTAACTCAGACCATGGATGTATCTTTACTTCTCGCTTCTGGGAGAGTTTTCAGAATGCCATGGGGACTCACTTATCTTTTAGCACTGCTTTCCATCCTCAATCAAGTGGTCATGTAGAAAGAGTGAATCAAGTCTTAGAAGATATGCTCCGAGCTTGTGTTATATCGTTCGGTATGAATTGGGAGAAGTGCCTTCCATTCGCCGAATTCGCCTATAACAATAGTTACCAATCAAGCTTGGGCAAAGCTCCTTTTGAAGTTCTCTATGGACGGAGACGTCGAACACCTCTTAATTGGTCAGAAACCGGAGAGAGCCAACACTTTGGTCCGGATATGATCCAGGATGCAGAAGAGCAAGTTCGCATTATTCGTGAAAAGTTGAAAACAGCCTAGTCTCGTCAAAAGAGCCAATATGATCGTCATCATAAGGCTGTGACCTTTGAAGTTGACGAGAAGGCTTACCTTCGGGTTACACCTTTGAAGGGAACCCATCGTTTCGGTATCAAGGGCAAGTTGGCTCCTCGTTACATTGGTCCTTTTGGCATTCTTGCCAAATGAGGAGAAGTTGCCTACCAATTGGAAATTCCTCCGCATCTTTCCAAGGTTCATGATGTATTCCACGTCTCGCAACTCAAGCGTTGCTTTTCGGATCCTATCCGCAAAGTGGACCACGAAACGCTTGATCTCCAAGATAACCTTTCATACCGAGAATACCCTGTGCGTATTCTTGATCAAGCTGAGCGTACCACTCGACGTCGAAATCTCAAGTTTCTTAAAGTTCAATGGTCAAATCATTCCGGAAAGGAGGCAACATGGGAAAGAGAGGATCGTCTCCGACTTGAGTACCCCGCGCTATTCTCGACGACTTCCAAATCTCTCGACGAGATTCGTTTCAGTGGGGGTGAGTTGTCACATCCCTGATCCCTATTAGGTTAAGTAAGATGTGCTCATGTTTTCTTTCAATGCATCCAAGGAAATGAAATGAAAACCCAAAAGCAAAGCAAGAAAACCAAAGCAACACCCTAGCAACCCCTCATTCAAATGCATTTCAAAATTGATGTCAAATCAATGAATCCAAAATGGCCTTCATAAAAGTCCAATATTTGTGATAAATGTTGAAAACAAAATATCAGAGATGAAAGTTATTTTCAAACTACTTTTGGCATTTTAAATATAAGTCAAAAGCTACTGAAATCAATTATATATCTGATTTAAAATATTTGAAAGTTTCCAAAAATGTTGAAAACTTTATGAGTGGTTGGAAATATTCCAACTAACACTCTAGTATTTTTCAAACTATTTTAGGAATAGTTTGAGCCAAAAATAAAACAAAACAAATGTCAGAAAGATAAACAGAAAACAGAAAAGAAAGAAAATAGAAAAAGACCTATCTAGCGCTTACATGAGGCCCAGCCCACCTTAGCCTATCGTCTTCCTCCTGCCAGTCGGAGGAGGAGGTGGCCGCCGCGTTCCCCGTCGCGCCCACGCAGCTGCGTGCCTGCCTGGCCGCCACGTTGCACTGGCGCGAATGGGGATAAGCTCCCCAAGGCCTCCCCGAGCTCATCCCCTCCGCATTCACTCTCATCTCTTCTCCCCCTCTCGGCCGCCATGACCGCAAGCTCAAGCTTGAGCTCTCCATCACTCCAGTCCTTCTCCCTCTCTCTTGAGCCACGCAACAGCTTCGCCTTCACTCCCAGAAGCTCTCCAGCTAGTCGCGCGACGCCAAGAACCCCTGGAACGCCGTGATGCCATCGTCTTCCTCCTTGGGTCACCGGAGCTTCGCCGCCGTCGTTCTCCCTCCTCAGGCCATCCCCGCGCCTACTCTCGACGCCTCTGCACTCCCCGTGAGCTCAGGGTCCTTTCCCCTAAGTTTTCCCCCTCGATCCCTTCCTCTAGACCCCGATTCCACCGGAGCCCTACGGATCCGCCGCGGGACCTCGTCGCCGGTAGCTCTCCGGTGAACGGCTGGTCCATCTGAGGACACCAATGGCTTCACTGCGTCACGTAGGTGCTCTAGGAGCTAAGCCCCACTCGTTTTGCCTTCGGTTTCGTCGATCCCGACATAGCCCGAGCTTCGACCGCCGCCAAGCTCGTCACTCGCGTCATCTCCGGCCATTTCATCCCCTGCTGCGTGCAAAATTGGAGCCGCGAGTGAAGTGTCGTTCGTCTGGTGCCCTCCGCGTGAAGTTTGGTCATTGGAGATGCATTTCCGAGCCCCTCCGCCGTTCTGGTGGTCTCCAGAGGCTCACCACCAGCGAGATCGACCTCGCCGCCGGTGGCTCTGATCCCCCTGAGCCTATGACAGGTGGGGCCAGCCCCTCGCTAATTAAGTTTAGTAAAAATAAAAATAACTTATTTAATTAACTTAATCAGACACTGACAGGTTGGTCCTTCTCTGTTAATTAACAAATTAAGTTAAATCTAAATTAAAACTGGCCAGAGACACTGACCAGTGGGTCCCACTCGTTAGGTTTGACTTTCAACGACCAGTAGGACCTGCTGATGTCATGTTGATGCAAGAAAGACTTTTTTGTTTAAAAATAATTCCAGAATAAGTTCAAAACTTTGGAAATTCATATATAATTAAATATAACTCAAATTTGACAAATAATATATGTAAATGGATCAGAAAAATCCAAGGAATCCAATTGTGTTATTTTCATGCATGAAAAACAAAGTTATGAAACAGCATCAGGTCAAATCAATTAAAAGACTTTGATAAATTATAATTCAAATGATATTTAAATTATGATTTCAAATCAAGATCACCCCAAAGGTTTCTGCTAGTCTTTTCAAACCATGCTACATTGCATTTCATGCATCATTTTGTTGCATATGTTTGATATTGATTGATTGTTGTTATTCCGGTAGGCTCCGCCCCTCCGGATACGTGTGATTATTCGACTGACGGATATCAACTCTCTACTGAGCAACAAGGCAAGCAACCATTTTGATCATCCCGATAAATCCCATGTTCTCGCTCCTGCTCTTACTTATTTCATTAGGTCAAATGCTTTTAATGCTTTTACCATGTTAGTTGAACCCACTTCCTTTGCATGACCTGTCCTTGTCATAGTAAATAGCTGAACCTTGCAACCTAGCATACCTGGTAGATGCTTGAGCCATGATGTGCCTAATCCAGCTATGCATATTATGCCTAGAGTTGTGTATGGTCTGTCATCTGGGTGATGAACAGGATCGTGAGAATGTGTTCAGTTGGTAAAGGTCCTGTGTTGAACCTGATTTGGTAAAGGTACCGGTGAAAGGCTATGTAGGAGTACATGGCGGGTTCTTTCATTGGAACCGTCCTTAGGAACTGAGTTCCGTGTATGTAATCCAAGACTAGATACTACCGCACGTTGGGATACTTAATTGACCCTCTCGACTTATTAATCGCTTAGTACTCGGTCGAGGAGTTGCAAGTAGTTTCTCGTGTTTATAGTTATGCTGGAGGTTGTGCGTAGCGCTGACCTTAGAGGTGGGCTATGATGCGGTAGGCACTAGCACGGTGTACCAAGTGGCACCCGGATGGTGGGCTTGGGAACCCTGGCGGAAACCTCGGCCGGACTTCCGTGCGGGTTACCCTCAGATAGGCGATAGACCTGGACTAACTATTAGCATGGTTAACGGTCGTGGCCGACTCCCTAGCCGGGCTTCCGCTTGAAGGTTGCCGAGGTGCATGATGTGCACATGGAGATAAGTGGCGAGAACGTGTGTGAAGAAGTACACCCCTGCAGGGTTATGATCTATTCAAATAGCCGCGTCCTCGGATATGCACTACTTGGAAACATATGTTGTTCATAGATAACTATAATGGCTACTCATAAAATTGTGAAGATAAGTGTGAGTGTCGTGGACGGCATTTCCGTAGGGATACGGAATGATTCCACGATGGAGTATTGTTGTGGTATTAGTGGACTCGTGTGCGAGAAACATAGTTGTCAAAACTATTTAAAAATGCAAGTTGTCTAGCCAAGAGTCAAATGTTGGCTTTCTGCATGAAACCCCATAACTCCTTGTTGATACATTGCATGAGTAGATAGATTTCCTAAAGTCTTGCTGAGTACTTTCGTACTCACGTTTTCTTAATACATTGTTGTTGAGGTTGTTAATGACCATTATGGAGGGTTCTTCCTAGACAACGACGACGACGAGTAGCTGGTATCCCAACTACGATCTGGCCCTAGGATGGGTCTGTAGATAGACAAGCCATGTGCCTTTGTCTTTCCATCTGTCTGTACTCAAACAGTTTAAATCTTTCCTGGCTTGTAAGACTTGTGTGTATGAATTATGATGATGGGTCGTGAGGCCCCTATCTGTGTAATATTATGTGTCAGGCTCTTCCGAGCCTTCTAAATAAAGTTTGTATGTTTATGGTTATGTTGTGATGCCATCGATGTATCTATACATATCGGTATCCATGCGTACGTGTGTTGTACTTGATATGTATGGGGTTCGAATACCTAGTCGTATGCCTTAGTAGCACTCCTTACAGGGAAATGCCCCTTTGTGATTCCATCGAGCCATGGTAGTTCGTTACTGCTCCGGACACATTGGTTTACCGGCATGTGTCCTTCTTAGCTATTGTGTCTGTCCCTCTGGGAAATATCACGCGTTGTAATGGAGTCCTTGTAGCTTGCTACGATTCGTCTACATTCGCTGATGACCGACACCTTCTTTGTTGGGTCATGTATGCATGTCCCTGTACGGAACTGCCGCTTTAGCTTATGACTAGACATGTCGATCCGGGTTCTTTAACATTGGATTGCTAGCGACACAATTGCATACGCGAGTCAAAAGGCGCAAACGGTCCCGACCAAGGTAAGGCTGTAGCCGTGGGGATAACCGTGCGTGAGACCGCAAAGAGATGTGATGTGTTATAGGCTGGATTCCTATGGCTTAGGATCGGGGTCCCGACACAACGGACAGACGCTACGTGGCACGATGTGGTTAGCTGAGGGTTGTGCGTGCGCAAAAGAGAGCGGATGGACAAACTTTAGAGGGAAACGATTTGGCATATAATTAAAATTAAACGTTCTAATCCAAGTTGTTTCCTCCAGATCGAACGGTGGTGGAGGTCTCCCGCAACTTACAGAGGGTCGGGCAAACTCCGGCGATGGCACGACGATAGTGGCGGCTCGGGGTCGATGCGGGAGGGCTCTTCGGTGGTCCTTGAGCTCCGGGAAGGCGACATGGAGGTGTGGGCGGTGATGACGGTGGCGAAGGTGGTCATGGCGACGGTCGAGGGCGACGGGAGTGAGCGGGGTGAGGTAAAGGCGACGACGACGATGCGGTAACTATGGCGAGCAATTGATGGAGAGGGAGGCTACAGCTGAGGGGGATTTCGCGAGGATGAGGGTCCTCGGGTCCGGTAGTTATAGGGCAGGGCTCAGTGTCGCAAAACAGTAAGGAATTGAAGGCGAGTGTGATTCCGGTGATGCTTCGGCGTCCGGAAGGAAGGGTGAGGCGGGGAAGGAAGGTGATCGAGGAGGGCGGGTTTCGGTCGGTGAGTCCCACGTGTCAAGAGTGAGAGAGAAGAAGGACACGGGCGGTTGGTCGAATCCAAAGAGATTCTTGTACGGGCGGGGCTTGCTTGGTTTGCCTGGCATTGGGCTTCGAGCATTTTAAAAAGAAACCTTTCCTTTTATCTAAACAAAAGAAAATAAATGGGAAAGAAGAAAAATAAACCAAAACTTTATATAGACATATCATATACCAAAATGAATAGAAAAATATAATATAAAACTCGAACATATTTTCACAAACATTTGGAATGCTTTTAAAATAGTTGTTTTTCTAAAATTCAAAAAATGACTTTGATCCGAAGATCAAATGTTTTCCAGATATTTTTCTCAATTTATGGATTCAAATGAAATTCAAATTTTTCACTCGTTTGAAGTCATGTTATTCGTCTGTTTATTTTGAATATGGTCATCGGCATTCAAATTTGTTTCAAATTCAATTATGAAAAGGACTAAAAATGTAAATCAAATTAGTTTTGTTTAAGTGCCCACTCTCTTTCTTTTGTTTCAACTTCTCTCGTGAAGGTCCTTGAGTGGCATGAAGTTTGAAATAATGTCAATGGAAATATAAAATCATTTCAAATAGAAACACTTTTGGGAATGTTACTTTACCCCCCCCCCCCTTCAACTTTGAAAAGTTTCAAATTTCACTCACTTTTAATCAGTCAATCAAACAAGCAAGACAAAACATTAGTTTAATATATAACATTCCAAAATTTAGAATTTTGAAATGTTACAGGAAAAATAAAATAACTATTCGATCGCCTCCGAACAAGCGCCATCGTTTTATGCCCCTAGCTAGGCATAATGCATAGTTTCACGTAATACCATCTTTGGCAACAAGGGGTATATTTCCCTTCACTATTCTACTTTCTTTCCATCATTAAGAATATGAAAAAATTATTCCAGATTGTCATTTAGAATTTTCATTTCATCTTTCAAAATGCTAAGATCATGAATTTGTTGTTCTAAAGTATAAAATGTCCTATTTTGTTGGAATATGTTTCCATTGATTTTAATAGGGATGTTGTATAAACCTCTAAGGTTGGTTTTCCGTAGTGGCCTTAGTTTCTTTTATTAGCTCGGCTTGATGGTAGCTAACCAATATGGTAACCCAACATTAAAGCTTCTAAGAAGTAATTTAGTGTGAATCTTATGATTAGATCTTATTTGTATTACTAACAATCTATCCCAAGCTTCCTTGAAAGATTCATCACCCAAGTATTTAAAATCTAGAACTTCGGAACCTTCTCCCAAGTAAGGAGGAAGGGGCATGTCGAGAGGAGAACTAGCCATAGCAACAAGCAAACAAGTAAACTAGTAAAGATAAATATATTTTTATTTCTTGATTTTTTAAATAAAGAAACATATAACAGTAAATAAAACATAGAACAAGTTAATTATAATTTGTGGGAAGGTACTTGATAAAAAATAGGTGATACTCGCCGGCACCGGCACTAGAAATCCTTCCTGATATTTCTGATATGTGTTGGGTTTTTCCTCGAAGAGGTCGGGATGAAGAAGCACAGTATAGATAAGTATTTTCTTTAATGAGAACCAAAGTTATTGAACCAATAGGAGGGCCACGCAATTTCCCTTCTTCAACGCCTACACACAAAAGAGCACACACTTGCATGGTTGATAATCCCCTTGAACTCGTTACTTGCAAGCGATAAGTAGTTATATATATATATATATATATGATTTAAAGATATTAAATAAAAATAATAAAAGTCAGACATGTATTTAGTTTTCCTAAATATATTTTTGAATAGACCCAAGGGTCATAGTTTTCGCTAGAGGCTTCTCTCTCATAGAAAGCATACAGTGAGTAAACAAATTATTGTTGGCCAATTGATAGAAAAGCGCATAGTTATGTAATATATATTCATGGAAATGATCATTAGATATAGGTATCACATTCGTAAACAAGTAGACCAACTCCTGCCTGCATCTACTACTATTACTGCACCCATCAACCGCTATCCAGCATGCATCTAGAGTATTAAGTGAAAACCAAGTAATTCTTGGAGAATGGTGACATGATGTAGACAAAGTAAATCCAATTAATATGGATGAACCCCCATTGTTTTACTCTTAGTGGCAGCAATACAATATGTGTCATATCCGTTTCCGTCACTGGGATTGAACACCGCAAGGTTGAACCCACTACAATGCACCTCTCCCATTGAAGATAAATCAATCTAGTTAGTCAAACCAACTCAATAGATCAAAGAGAATTATGAAGCTATCACAACCATGCATATAAGATAATTCAGAGAAGACTCAAATGTTATTCATGAATAATATGACCATAAACCCACAATTCTTCAGATCCCAACAAATGCACTTAACAAGAGTGATTGCATAAGATAGATCACTTCAGGAATCACGATGATCATGGCAACAAAGAACATAGAGAGAGATAGACATCTAGGTACTAACTACACACCCGTACGTCTATGGTAATGTCACATCCCTAACCCTTAAGCAAGTTAGTCTTGTGCTCATGTCTTCTTTGCATTTGCATCTAAGAAGTTTCAACAAAAACAACAAAGTGGCAAAGGAAAAACTCAAAACCCTAGCCACTATTTCAATTAAAGAAAATCTCAAACTAGTTCAAATCAATGAACCCAAAATGGCCTCAAGAAATGTTCAAACTTTCTAATAAATCATGAAAGTAAATGAGCGTTGGAGAAAACTATTTTCTTCACATCTTAACCATTTTTAAATTATTACAAAAGCCACTGGTTTCAAACTTTAAATTTGAAATCAGAATCGATAATTTTCCAAAAATGTTGAAAACTTTGGAAATGGTTGGGCATGTTATAACAATATTTCAGGAGGTCTAAAATAGTTTTTACTTTTTGTTTTGGAGCTGAAATAATTAGAAAAACAATAGTTAGCAAAACAGAAAAACAAAAACAGAAGAAAAAGGGAAAAGAGTTACCTGTCGCCTAGCCTGGCCCAGCCCATCCCTGGCTCGTCCCCTCCCTCGCGCCAGTAGGCAGCAGGAGGTGGCCGCCGCCTCCTCCGGCGCGGCCACACACCTGTGCGCCTGCCTGGCCGCCGCCTCGCGCTGGCAAGGCCGGGGATAAGCCCCCTGAGGCCTCCCCTATCCATTCCCCGCATCGGCTCTCTCCCTCCTCCCGGATCTCTTCCTCCTCCTTGCTGCCGCCATTGGAGCCGAGCTCGAGCTCGAGCAGCAGCACCTCTAGCCATAGGATCCCCTCCTAGAGCACGCTATTAGCTCCGCCTCGTTGCCCTGGTCATCTCTGCAGAATCCGAAGCCACCCCAAGCTCTGCATCGCCCTCAACGCCGTCGTCTTCCACCTCCGGCCGCCGGACCTCTCCCGTCTATTCGTCGCCCCCAGGCCTTCCCCGAGCCGTCTAAGCCCTGCTCTGCACTCCCCATGAGCATGCGGTCGTTTCCCCTAAGTTTTTCCCGTCGATCCCCTCCTCTAGCTCTAGTTTCACCGGAGCCCGGAAAGGACTGACGCTGCCGCTCGTCGTCGGTAGCCCTCCGATGATCAGCTCGTCCTTCCGAGGGCACCAGCAGCTTTAGGTCGACGCGTAGATGCTGTAGCAGCTAAGAACCGAGCGTAGTTTCCTCTGGATCAAAGACCCCGATGACGCCCGAGCCTTGGCCGCCGCCAAGCTCGTCGCCGGCGTCATCTCCGGCCAGATCAGCCCCAACTAAGTGTAGAAATGGAGCTGCGGGAGATGTGTCGTTCCTCTGGTGCTCTCCGTGCAGCATTTGGCCCCTTGTGCGCCGTTTCCGAGCCCCTCCGCCGTGCTGGTGGTCGCCGGAGGCTCCCCGCCGGCGAGGACAACATCGCCGCCGGTGGATCTCGGCTGGCCTAAGCCACTGACTGGTGGGGCCAGCCTCTGGCAAGTTTAAAACTAATAAAAATAAATCAAATAAGTTAATCAGTCACTGACATGTGGGTCCAGCAAGGTTAATCAGTTAATTAAGTTTAATCTTAATCTAAAATTGACCAGAGAGACTGACCAGTGGGTCCCACTGGTCAGGTTTGACTTTCAACGGCCAGATGGACCTGCTGATGTCATGCTGATGCAATAAAAGTATTTCCAGTATAAAACTAATTCAGGAAATTGCTAAAACTTGGAAAAATCATAGAAATTAATCTGTAACTCCAAAGAAAATAATTTATATATGAAAAAGTATCAGAAAAATCAAGGATTCTGATTATGCTATTTTCAACTATGTTTGAAAAAGTTACAGAACCTTAAATTGTGGAATAAGGAATAATTCAATTCTTATAATCATTTTTTAAATGGAAATTGCAAAAATATTCAAATTCCATTATATATACAGTGTTCACCACTATCCTAATTACAAATCAGTACCATAACATGACATTTCATGCATGCTAACATCAAGTTGATCTGAGCATCAGGTCGAATCAATTAAACCGGTATCCGAGAATACCCCGTTTGAATTGCTATTCGAATGTGATTCAAATCAACTCTAAACCTAATACATGTCGTTTGTAATAACCTATCACTTTGCATTCTCATGCCATGCTCATGCATCATTTTGATTGCATATGATTGTTATTGAATGTTGCCATTCATTTGGGTAGGCTCCGCACCCCCGGATTCCACCGAATATCCGTCTGACGGATATCGTTCCTCCTCTGAGCAACAAGGCAAGCAACCCTTTTGATCATCCCGATAAATCGCATGTTCTTGCTCCTGCACCTATTTATTGCATATAAGATCAAATGCTTCAACTGCTTTTGCCACGTTAGTTGAACCCACTTCCTTTGCATGACCTAACTTTGTCACAGTAAATAGCCGAACCTTGCAACCTAGCATACCTGGTAGTTGCTTGAGCTATGTGTGCCTTATCCTGCTATGCATTCTATGCTTAGAGTTGTGTATGGTCTGTCATCTGGGAGATGAACAGAATTGTGGAATGTGTTTGGTGAGCAAAGGTTGTGTGTTGAACTTGATTTGGTAAAGGTACCGGTGAAAGGCTGTGTAGGAGTACATGGCGGGTTGTTTCATCGGAACCGTCCTTAGGAACTGAGTTCCGTGTATGTAATCCAAGACTAGATACTACCATATGCTGGGCCCTGAAATATGACCCCGCTCGGCCTATTAATCGCGTAGTACTCGGTCCAGGAGTTGCAAGTAGTTTCTGGTGTTTATAGTAATGTTGGAGGTCGTGCATGGTGCTGACCTGAGAGGTGGGCCGTGATGCGGTAGGCAGTGGCACGGTGTACCAAGTGGCACCCGGATGGTGGGCTTGGGAACCCTGCGTACATCGTTTGAGGCCGTGGCGG
Source organism: Hordeum vulgare subsp. vulgare (assembly GCF_904849725.1). Classification (NCBI taxonomy): domain Eukaryota; kingdom Viridiplantae; phylum Streptophyta; class Magnoliopsida; order Poales; family Poaceae; genus Hordeum; species Hordeum vulgare. The sequence continues at coordinate 535,553,798 of NC_058524.1, read as the reverse complement.
AAACCTCGGCCGGACTTCCGTACGGGTTACTCTTAGATAGGCGATAAACCTGGACTAGGTACTAGTGTGGTTAACGGTCGTGGCCGACTCCCTCGCTGGGCTTCCGCTTGAAGGTTGCCGAGGTGCATGACGTGCACATGGCGATAAGTGGCGAGAGCGTGTGTGACGAAGTACACCCCTGCAGCGTTATGATATATTCGAATAGCCGCGTCCGCGGATATGGACTACTTGGAGACATATGTTGTTCTTAGATAATTTCAATGGTTACTCATAAAATTGCCAAGATAAGCGTGAGTGTCGTGGACGGCATTTCCGTATGGAGACGGAATGATTCCACGATTGTGTATTGTTGTGGTGTTAGTGGACTCGTGTGCGAGAAATCAAGTTGTCAAAATTATTTAAAAAATGCAAGTTGTCTAGCCACGAGTCAAATGCTGGCTTTCCGCATGAAACCCCACAATACCTTTTGATACCTCGCATGAGTAGTTAGTCATCCTTAAGTCTTGCTGAGTACGTTCGTACTCATGTTTGCTTAATAAATGTTGCAGAGGTTGCTAATGGCCCTAATGGAGGGTTCTTCGTAGACATCGATGACGACGAGTAGCTGGTGTCCCAGCTACGATCTGGCCCTACGTCGGCTCTGTAGTATAGTCAGGCCATGTGCCTTCTAGTTGCCCTGTCTATACCCAGACAGTTTATAACTCTTCCGCTGGCTTGTAATTGTATGACTGCTATTATGGGTCGTGAGACCCTTAATGTGTAATATTATGTGTGTGGCTCTTCCGAGCCTTTTAAATAAAGCTTGTATGTTTATGGTTATGTTGTGATGCCATCGATGTATCTATACATATCGGTATGCCACGCGTACGTGTGTCGTACTTGATATGTATGGGGTTCGATTACCTAGTTGTGAACTTTAGTACCACTCCTTACAAGGAGATGCCCCTTTGTGATCCAACGAGCCTTGGTAGTTCGCTACTGCTCCGGACACATTGGTTGACCGGCATGTGTCTTTCTTAGCTGTTGTCTCTGTCCCCTTTGGGGAAATGTCACGCGATGTAATGGAGTCCTTGTAGCTTGCTACGACTCGTCTACATTCGCTGATGACTGACACCTGCTTTGTTGGGTCATGTATGCATGTCCTTGTGCGGTACTGCCGCTTTGGTTTATGACTAGACATGTTGATCCGGGTTCTTTGACATTGGATTGCTAGCGACACTATCGCATACGTGAGTCAAAAGACGCAAACGGTCCCGGCTAAGGTAAGGCTGCAGCCGTGGAGTTAACCATGCGTGAGACCACAAAGGGATGCGATGTGTTACAGGCTGGATTCCTATGGCTTAGGATCGGGGTCCCGACAGCGTTGGTATTAGAGCCTCACTGACTGCAGGATTACTAAGCCAAACTGGTCAAAGTTGAGTCTAGAATTGCTTTAGTTATATATAAGGGAATTGTTTGTGGAAGGGAACGTAAGACTCTTGTTCTCTTCTCAAGTCATTCTATTCTGGTCATCCTCGTCTTTTCTGCGGGAATTAAGGACTAGGTTACTCATCTTCTCCTAGGCTCGTGTTTCTGATCGGTAGATTATAGGACTACGGGTCGAGAGATATTGGATTTCTTTTATTCCTAGGAAGCAGGAAGTAAGTTTGATGATCAGAGAGTTGAACTTGATAGTTGAGTGGTTACGCTATTCCATTTTTGGGTTGTCTCAAAATTTGTTTTTGAGCATTTACAGCCGTTATGCTGCCCAATTTTGCATTCAGAGCTCTAATGCTTTTGCATTACTCTCTATTTACAGATGCCTGGCCGTCCTTTTCGTCAGGTGGTACGTCTGACCAGGTGCATTGATGTACCGGGTCATACGGCCATGCTGGTCAGGGTGATGTCGGTGTGCGGTTACCGCTGGTACCCCGAGTACACAGTGGAGGAACAGTACCGCGACTTCAACCAGAGCCAGTACATCTGCACTGTTAGGGTATTTCCAGACTACCCTGGAGCTGAGAAGCCAATCCATTGGTCCTATGGGTTGGGGGTCACCGTTGACATGGCAGTACAGGATGCTGCCTATTCAATGCTGACTATTATGAGAGCGAGGCATGCACTACTGCAGAATTCAGAGTTCTGCTATGTTCCAGCCTCTCAGTCTGGTGAAGAGGGATACCTCAGTGGAGTCTATTTTGATTCTTCTATGGAGGATCCACTTCTGCAGTCCACTGTTGAGATGCTAGAGAACAGAGACAGGGATGCTCGTGCTCTCCGCATGGAGCTTTATGCTACCCGTGCCCGTCTGTGGACAGCTTTGACGCAGCTGGCACCGGTAGTCCAGACAGGGTATGGAGAGATGGAGATGCTTAACCCTGTTAGGACCCATCTTCGGGCCCACATTGACTGGCCAGCCATAGGAGGAGTCACACCTCTTCGGGGACCCCTCTTACCACCAGTCAGGGGACCAAGGCCACATCCGTGTCCTTATGGATCCCAGGGATCTCAGGCTAGAGTGTTTCCTGATCCGCAGGTTGAGCTTCCAGGCCATGGAGGTAATCTCTATGAGATGTTCTATGCGGATGCCTGAGCTGTGAGCGGAAGGATAGTATGGTAGTAGCCGTACGTTCACAGTCCTGCGTGATTTGTGAAGTATGCCTGTAATGTGAAATGAATTCCGGAGGCCTAGATAAATAATGTATAGGAAGCTTGTAAGCCTCTGATGAGTAGTTTCACAATTTCAGTAGGTTGCTCTTCGGTTAAGGGTGTACTGGACTATGTAAGGGTGTGTATGAACCATGGTGTATATATAGCAGTTGCTTGTTACCATGCTGTTCGGATATTCATTTCCGCATTCCGTGTGTTCAGTACATTCTTAATCCATAGTTAGTATTGATATGATATTGGTCTAAGCTATGAGTTTGTTTGTCAGGATGGTGTTCACCAGGTTGAATCGTGCCCCTGCTCATGAGCAAGGTGAGGGTAGTCAAGCGTCGCAGGAAGACCTGCCTCACCCACCTTCTCTGGTGGAAGTGATGCTTGAGGCAGAAAGAAACAAAAGGGAGACCAACCGACTGCTAGAACGTATTGAGCAGAATACGGCTCGACGGCCTAGGAATGCTGCAGTGTCCCTCAATGACTTTGTGAAGCTGAATCCTCCAAAGTTTCATCATTCCGTCGATCCCCTCGACGCTGATGACTAGCTGTGCAGCATCTCACGCAAGATTCGCTCTGCGAATGTGTCTGAGGCCGACAAGGTGACCTTCGCGGCGTATTTCCTGGAAGGACCCGCCAATCTGTGGTGGGAGAATCTTGAAGCTATGCGCCTGCTGAACCAGTGGCCACATGGGCAGACTTCAGTGCAACTTTTCGTCTGCACCATATTCCAGAGGGCCTGATGGACAGAAAAAGAGAGGAGTTCTGTGCCTTCACTCAGGGCAAGTTGTCTGTGGATGCCTATAGCCGTGAGTTCGGTAACCTCGCCCGCTATGCAACAGAGGAGGTGTCTACTGACGCCAAGAAGCAAGCAAGGTTTCGTAAGGGTCTGAGCCCTGAGCTCCGTCGTGATCTGCGCCTCCATGAGTGTGCAAGTTTTCAAGCCCTAGTCAACAAAGCGATCAGTGCGGAGACTAGTCATACTGACTTCGAATCCACAAGGAAGCACTCCCGTGACTTTGACTCGTCTTCTGGTTCCGCGTTTCCAAAATGCAGGCTGTAGGTTCCAAACAGTTCTCTGCCGCCACGATACACTCCGAGGCCATCCTACGTGGCGCCTCAGACGAATCAGGCCAACCCTCCAGCAAAAGCTTATGGTGGTCCAGCTAGCAATGCTGCACCACGTGCCAACCAGGTGATATGCTACAAGTGTGGAGAACCAGGGCACTATTCCCGTGAGTGTCCTCAGAATGTGGGTGCCAAGCAACCTGGAAAGTCCGTCGGGCAGGCCAAGTCGGGCAAAGCTTATTATGTGAAGCCAACTCCTGCACGTGGCCGTGTGAATTATGTGTCAGCAGAAGAAGCTGCAGAGGATCCCGACGTCATGCTGGGTACGCTTCTTGTAAATCATCACCCAGCGTCCGTTCTCTTTGACAATGGGTCTTCTCATTCCTTCATTTCAGAAAGTTATGCACAGTTGCATAACATGTCATTTTGTGATATGCCAATCCCATTGGTTGTCCAAACCCCTGGTAGTAAATGGCAAACCTCTAGGATAACCTATGACAATGAAATTCTAGTAGACAGGCTAGTTTTTCTAGCCTCATTGATAGCATTGAAATCTTCGGATATTAATATCATCTTGGGCATGGACTGGATGTCAGCTCACTATGCCAAGATTGATACTCACTCTAGAAATGTCCAGCTTACCCATTCCTCGGGTGAGATAGTAAATGTCTCTACTCGAGTTGCCAAATGCCAAATTTATTCCCTAAATGCCAACCCTCTTCTGGAACTTGAAAACATTCCGGTAGTCCGTGACTTCCCAGATGTTTTTCCAGAGGAACTGCCAGGAATTCCACCTGACAGAGATGTAGAGTTTGTAATAGATCTTGTTCCGGAAACTGTCCCAATAGCCAGGAGACCTTATAAGATGGCACCCCTGGAGCTAGCCGAACTTAAGAAGCAATTAGATGAGGCCTTGAACAAGGGTTTCATTCGTCCTAGCTCTTCTCCTTGGGCTTGCCCCGTCCTCTTCGTCAAGAAGAAAGACTGAACGGATCGGATGGTTGTAGATTACCGACCAGTTAATCTGGTCACCATTAAGAACAAGTATCCGCTCCCCAGGATCAACGATCTGTACGATCAGCTCGCTGGATCCTCAGTCTTCTCCAAAATGTATTTGAGGTTGGGATACCATCAAATCAAGATTAAGAACGGGGACATTCCAAAAACGGCTTTTGTTACTCGTTATGGCCAATATGAGTACACCGTTATGTCCTTCGGCTTAACCAATGCCCCAGCCACTTTTTCTCGGCTGATGAACTCAATCTTCATGGAGTATTTGGATAAATTCGTCGTGGTATACCTCGATGATATTCTCATCTACTCCAAGAATGAACAAGAACATGCCGAGCATCTAAGGCTGGTATTGATGAAACTTCGAGAGCATCGCCTTTATGCCAAATTTTCAAAATGTGAATTCTGGTTACCAGAAGTGACCTATCTAGGCCACGTAATCTCTGGTAAGGGTATTGCTGTCAATCCCGAGAGAGTTCAAGCTGTCCTTGATTGGACCCAACCTGAATCGGTTAAGCAAGTTAGGAGTTTTCTTGGTTTAGCGAGCTATTGTCGCCGCTTCGTCAAGAATTTCTCCAAGGTTGCAAAGCCTCTAACTGAACTCCTCAAGAAAGATAAAAAGTTCGAGTGGACACCACAGTGTGAGCATAGTTTTCAGGAACTGAAAAGACGCCTGACTTCCGCACCTGTGTTGCTACCACCAGATTTTTCTAAGGACTTTGTTATCTATTGCGACGCCTCGCGACAAGGTTTAGGTTGCATTCTCATGCAAGATCGTCATGTGATCGCATACGCATCTCGATAGTTGCGTCCACATGAGGATAATTATCCCACACATGACCTTGAGCTTGCAACTGTGGTCCATGCAATAAAAACCTGGCGACATTACCTTCTGGGTAATCGTTGTGAAATATGCACTGATCACCAAAGTCTGAAATATATTTTCACCCAGCCGGATTTGAACCTCAGGCAAAGACGGTGGGTTGAGTTGATCTCGGATTACGACTTAGGGATAACTTACACCCCGGGGAAGGCCAATGTTATGGCCGATGCACTAAGTCGTAAATCTTATTGTAACAATTTGATGCTACAACAAGGTCAACCACATCTCCATGATAACTTTCGGAAGTTGAATCTTCATATTGTTCCTCAAGGATTCCTTTCTACCCTGGTGGCGAAGCCTACTCTTAAGGATCAAATTATAGCTGGCCAAAAGCGTGACAAGGGTATCTCACGGATCAAGGAGAATATTTTTAGCGGAAACGCTAAAGAATTTTCCATGAACGATCAAGGTGTTGTGTTCTTCCAGAATCGTTTAGTGGTTCCTAAGAACCCACATCTAAGGCAGTTAATCCTTAAGGAGGCTCATGATTCCCCTCTCACCATTCATCCCGGTAGTACTAAGATGTATCAGGACCTACGCCAGAGGTTCTGGTGGACTAGGATGAAGAGTGAAATTGCTGAGTTCGTTGCTAACTACGACGTTAGTCGTCGAGTTAAGGCAGAACATCAAAGGCCTGCTGGCACCCTTCAACCTTTAGCTATTCCTGAATGGAAATGGGATAAAGTTAGCATGGATTTCATTACCGAATTTCCCAAGACCAAGAAAGGAAATAATGCTATCGTTGTGGTCATTGACCGTCTTTCCAAAGTGGCTCATTTTCTTCCTGTTCGTGAGAGTATAACAGCTAGCCAGCTAGCAGAGTTATATATCTCTTGAATAGTGTCTCTTCATGGTGTTCCCCTAGAAATTAACTCAGACCGTGGAAGTATCTTTACTTCTCGCTTCTGGGAAAATTTTCAGAATGCCATGGCGACTCACTTATCTTTTAGCACTACTTTCCATCCTCAATCAAGTGGTCAAGTAGAAAGAGTGAATCAAATCCTAGAAGATATGCTCCGAGCTTGTGTTATATCATTCGGTATGAATTGGGAGAAGTGTCTTCCATTGGCCGAATTCACTTATAACAATAGTTACCAATCAAGCTTGGGCAAAGCCCCTTTTGAAGTTCTCTATGGACGAAGATGTCGAACACCTCTTAATTGGTCAGAAACCGGAGAGAGGCAACTCTTTGGTCCGGATATGATCCAGGATGCAGAAGAGCAGGTTTGCATTATTCGTGAAAAGTTGAAAACAGCCCAGTCTCGTCAAAAGAGCCAATATGATCGTCATCATAAGGCTGTGATCTTTGAAGTTGACGAGAAGGCTTACCTTCGGGTTACACCTTTGAAGGGTACCCATCGATTCGGTATCAAGGGAAAATTGGCTCCTCTTTACATTGGTCCTTTTCGCATTCTTGCCAAACGAGGAGAAGTTGCCTACCAGTTGGAACTTCCTCCGCATCTTTCCAAGGTTCATGATGTTTTCCACGTCTCACAACTCAGGCGTTGCTTTTCGGATCCTATCCGTGAAGTGGACCACGAAACGCTTGATCTCCAAGATAACCTTTCATACCGAGAATACCCCGTGCATATTCTTGATCAAGCTGAGCATACCACTCGACGTCGAAAGCTCAAGTTTCTTAAAGTTCAATGGTCAAATCATTCTGAAAAGGAGGCAACTTGGGAAAGAGAGGATCGTCTCCGACTTGAATATCCGGCGTTATTCCCGACGACTTCTAAATCTCGGGACAAGATTCTTTTGAGTGGGGGTGAGTTGTCACATCCCTAACCCTTAAGCAAGTTAGTCTTGTGATCATGTCTTCTTTGCATTTGCATCTAAGAAGTTTCAACAAAAACAATAAAGTGGCAAAGGAAAAACTCAAAACCCTAGCCACTATTTCAATTAAAGAAAATCTCAAACTAGTTCAAATCAATGAACCCGAAATGGCCTCAAGAAATGTTCAAACTTTCTGATAAATCATGAAAGTAAATGAGAATTGGAGAAAACTATTTTCTTGACACCTTAAGCATTTTTAAATTATTACAAAAGCCACTGGTTTCAAACTTTAAATTTGAAATCAGAATCAATAATTTTCCAAAAATGTTGAAAACTTTGGAAATGGTTGGGAATGTTATAACAATATTTCAGGAGGTCTAAAATAGTTTTTACTTTTTGTTTTGGAGCTGAAATAATTAGCAAAACAATAGTTAGCAAAACAGAAAAACAAAAACAGAAGAAAAAGGGAAAAGAGTTACCTGTCGCCTAGCCTGGCCCGGCCCATCCCTGGCTCGTCCCCTCCCTCGCGCCAGTAGGCAGCAGGAGGTGGCCGCCGCCTCCTCCGGCGCGGCCACGCACCTGTGCGCCTGCCTGGCCGCCGCCTCGCGCTGGCAAGGCCGGGGATAAGCCCCCTGAGGCCTCCCCTATCCATTCCCCGCATCGGCTCTCTCCCTCCTCCCGGATCTCTTCCTCCTCCTTGCTGCCGCCATTGGAGCCGAGCTCGAGCTCGAGCAGCAGCACCTCTAGCCATAGGATCCCCTCCGAGAGCATGCTGTTAGCTCCGCCTCGTCGCCCTGGTCATCTCTGCAGAATCCGAAGCCACCCCAAGCTCTGCATCGCCCTCAATGCCGTCGTCTTCCACCTCCGGCCGCTGGACCTCTCCCGTCGATTCGTCGCCCCCAGGCCTTCCTCGAGCCGTCTAAGCCCTGCTCTGCACTCCCCGTGAGCATGCGGTCGTTTCCCCTAAGTTTTTCCCGTCGATCCCCTCCTCTAGCTCTAGTTTCACCGGAGCCCGGAAAGGACCGACGCTGCCGCTCGTCGTCGGTAGCCCTCCGATGATCAGCTCGTCCTTCCGAGGGCACCAGCAGCTTGAGGTCGACGCGTAGATGCTGTAGCAGCTAAGAACCGAGCGTAGTTTCCTCTGGATCAAAGACCCCGATGACGCCCGAGCCTTGGCCGCCGCCAAGCTCGTCGCCGGCGTCATCTCCGGCCAGATCAGCCCCAACTAAGTGTAGAAATGGAGCTGCGGGAGATGTGTCGTTCCTCTGGTGCTCTCCGCGCAGCATTTGGCCCCTTGTGCGCCGTTTCCGAGCCCCTCCGCCGTGCTGGTGGTCGCCGGAGGCTCCCGGCCGGCGAGGACGACCTCGCCGCCGGTGGATCTCGGCTGGCCTAAGCCACTGACTGGTGGGGCCAGCCTCTGGCAAGTTTAAAACTAATAAAAATAAATCAAATAAGTTAATTAGTCACTGACATGTGGGTCCAGCAAGGTTAATCAGTTAATTAAGTTTAATCTTAATCTAAAATTGACCAGAGAGACTGACCAGTGGGTTCCACTCGTCAGGTTTGACTTTCAACGGCCAGATGGACCTGCTGATGTCATGTTGATGCAATAAAAGTATTTCCAGTATAAAACTAATTCAATAAATTGCTAAAACTTGTAAAAATCATAGAAATTAATCTGTAACTCCAATGAAAATAATTTATATATGAAAAAGTATCACAAAAATTCATGGATTCTGATTATGCTATTTTCAACTATGTTTGAAAAAGTTACAGAACCCTAAATTGTGGAATAAGGAATAATTCAATTCTTATAATCATTTTTTAAATGGAAATTGCAAAAATATTCAAATTCCATTATATATACAGTGTTCACCATTGTCCTAATTACAAATCAGTACCATAACATGACATTTCATGCATGCTAACATCAAGTTGATCTGAGCATCAGGTCGAATCAATTAAATTGGTATCCGAGAATACCCCGTTTGAATTGCTATTCGAATGTGATTCAAATCAACTCTAAACCTAATACATGTCGTTTGTAATAACCTATCACTTTGCATTCTCATGCCATGCTCATGCATCATTTTGATTGCATATGATTGTTATTGAATGTTGCCATTCATTTCGGTAGGCTCTGCACCCCCGGATTCCACCGAATATCCGTCTGACGGATATCGTTCCTCCTCTGAGCAACAAGGCAAGCAAACTTTTTGATCATCCCGATAAATCCCATGTTCTTGCTCCTGCACCTATTTATTGCATATAAGATCAAATGCTTCAACTACTTTTGCCACGTTAGTTGAACCCACTTCCTTTGCATGGCCTAACTTTGTCACAGTAAATAGCCGAACCTTGCAACCTAGCATACTTGGTAGTTGCTTGAGCTATGATGTGCCTTATCCTGCTATGCATGCTATGCTTAGAGTTGTGTATGGTCTGTCATCTGGGAGATGAACAGAATTGTGGAATGTGTTTGGTGAGCAAAGGTTGTGTGTTGAACTTGATTTGGTAAAGGTACCGGTGAAAGGCTGTGTAGGAGTACATGGCGGGTTGTTTCATCGGAACCGTCCTTATGAACTGAGTTCCATGTATGTAATCCAAGACTAGATACTACCACATGCTGGGCCCTGAAATATGACCCCGCTCGGCCTATTAATCGCGCAGTACTCGGTCGAGGAGTTGCAAGTAGTTTCTGGTGTTTATAGTAATGCTGGAGGCCGTGCATGGTGCTGACCTGAGAGGTGGGCCGTGATGCGGTAGGCAGTGGCACGGTGTACCAAGTGGCACCCGGATGGTGGGCTTGGGAACCCTGTGCACATTGTTTGAGGCCGTGGCGGAAACCTCGGCCGGACTTCCGTACGGGTTACTCTCAGATAGGCGATAAACATGGACTAGGTACTAGTGTGGTTAACGGTCGGGGCCGACTCCCTCGCTGGGCTTCCGCTTGAAGGTTGCCGAGGTGCATGACGTGCACACGGCAATAAGTGGCGAGAGCGTGTGTGACGAAGTACACCCCAGCAGGGTTATAATCTATTCGAATAGCCGCGTCCGCGGATATGGACTACTTGGAGACATATGTTGTTCATAGATAATTTCAATGGTTACTCATAAAATTGCCAAGATAAGCGTGAGTGTCGTGGACGGCATTTCCGTATGGAGACGGAATGATTCCACGATTGTGTATTGTTGTGGTGTTAGTGGACTCGTGTGCGAGAAATCAAGTTGTCAAAATTATTTAAAAAATGCAAGTTGTCTAGCCACGAGTCAGATGCTGGCTTTCCGCATGAAACCCCACAATACCTTTTGATACCTCGCATGAGTAGTTAGTCATCCTGAAGTCTTGCTGAGTACGTTCGTACTCATGTTTGCTTAATAAATGTTGCAGAGGTTGCTAATGGCCCTAATGGAGGGTTCTTCGTAGACATCGATGACGACGAGTAGCTGGTGTCCCAGCTACGATCTGGCCCTACGTCGGCTCTGTAGTATAGTCAGGCCATGTGCCTTCTAGTTGCCCTGTCTATACCCAGACAGTTTATAACTCTTCCACTGGCTTGTAATTGTATGACTGCTATTATGGGTCGTGAGACCCTTAATGTGTAATATTATGTGTGTGGCTCTTAAGAGCCTTTTAAATAAAGCTTGTATGTTTATGGTTATGTTGTGATGCCATCGATGTATCTATACATATTGGTATGCCATGCGTACGTGTGTCGTACTTGATATGTATGGGGTTCGATTACCTAGTCCTGAACTTTAGTAGCACTCCTTACAAGGAAATGCCCCTTTGTGATCCAACGAGCCTTGGTAGTTCGCTACTGCTCCGGACACATTGGTTGACCGGCATGTATCCTTCTTAGCTGTTGTGTCTGTCCCCTTTGGGGAAATGTCACGCGATGTAATGGAGTCCTTGTAGCTTGCTACGACTCGTCTACATTCGCTGATGACCGACACCTGCTTTGTTGGGTCATGTATGCCTGTCCTTGTGCGGTACTGCCGCTTTGGTTTATGACTAGACATGTCAATCCGGGTTCTTTGACATTGGATTGCTAGCGACACTATCGCATACGTGAGTCAAAAGACGCAAACGGTCCCGGCTAAGGTAAGGCTGCAGCCGTGGAGTTAACCGTGCGTGAGACCACAAAGGGATGCGATGTGTTACAGGCTGGATTCCTATGGCTTAGGATCGGGTCCCGACAGGTAAACTACTCACACATCACCATGCGAGCAGCAAGGTTGATGTTGAGGCCCTCCAAGATCTATACCCCTCCGACAGGGCATCAGAATAGGGCTCCATATGGGCACACGGCGGATTAGACACATCCGGCGGGGAAAACATGTTTTAGGAGGCTCTTCAGGTTTTTAGGATATTAGAGAATTTATAAGCAAGAGAACGAGAGTCGGGGAGCTGGGAGGTGGCCCCACACCATCAGGGCGCAACCACCCACCCTGGGTGCGCCATGTTCGCTTGGGGGCGCCTCGTGTGCCCTCTCGTATTCCTGTGAAGCTTCCACGTCCTTATTTTATCCAGATAAAGTCATCAAAAAGTTTCGGGGAATTTGGACTTTGTTTGGTATAGTATTCCTGAAAAGCCAAAAACATGTAGAAAACAACAACTCGCACTTGGAACTAGGTTAATAGGTTAGTGATCAAAAATAATATAAAACAACATGTAAATGCCTAAAAAACATCCTAGGATGATAATATAGTAGCATGGAAAAATAAAAAATTATAGCTAAGTTGGAGACATATGACTAGTGTAGCGACCCGACTCAAAACGAGTCAAGCCTCTGTGTGTTCTGTGTCATCCCTGGATCAGTATGCTGGCACACACAGTACATCAATGTATATATCAAAGTGCAATCACATGTAAATAACGAAAACTGATATATACCTCAAAATCTCAGCGGAAACAGACAAAGGGAGTGGAGTCCCAATAAACACCAACAGCAGGTTGAGTGCAGACCATAACCCTCAATCGTACTCTTACTCATCAAAGAAAGTATCTGCAACATAAGACGTTGCAGCCGTGCAGGTCAGCATATTGAATATGCCGGCAAGTCACAAAAGAGAGAGGTGTAAATATCATCTATACTATATGCATATATGGCAGGTGGGGCTCTAGTTTAAGTTTTGCGTAAAGCAAATTTTCCTACAACAAGAGAGAGGGTAAAAGCAAAATTTACTACATTGTTGGTTGTTAATGAGAAGGTTCCACCAACCATTTCTCATACCGAAGTTATAAATATTACCCATATCAATAATAAATGGTGTTGAAAATTCCTGATAACTTTAGTTCCTTTGGCTCAAGTTGTCCATGACCGTGGACACACCTAATTAATTAGGTTGGAGTACTCTGCAGAGTTTTGCACACGTTCCCCACAAGATTTGATCGCCTCCGTTGGAGTCCTCGCACTGCAAGTTGTTTGAGAACCGGATGATCAAAACATGGTCTTTCAACGGGTTCCTCTGAGCCACTGTCGGTGCCCATCCAATCCTATTGTTCTTCTACATCTCGTAGCACTGCCCGCCCAGAGTCACCATGTTGTACAACCAAGATAGAGCCCATAATGACTTGTTGCTATGCAGGTAAGCCTTGGGTCTTAAAATATCCATCCATCTCTTTGAGCCTGGGTGAAACTTTCCGCAAGATGTCATGGCGCTTCTCCATGCATCACGGGTCCTCCGCTAATTTTCCCAGCGAGCCCATCTGAACCATCCTTCACCCAGAGGTATATTTCGTTCTGAGGTCTTGCGAATCTTGGAGTCTTCACGTCTTGATTATTAAGTTTCTCACAACACTCATGATAAACACTCAACCAAACCCCGTCTACTAGGAGCATAGCAAAAATAACGTCCCGGCCAAAGTAACAAGGGTTTAGGGGTGCCTATTATAGCATACTACTCAATAACCAAAGTTTCCAAGTACCTACTTGCATGCAATGGGTGAAGAAGGTTGTAACTAATGCAATAAAACCATAGATAAAATATGATCAATGTGAACTTGCCTGGTATTACTTGATGAAGATAGTCGCGCTCATAATCCTGATAATTCTACTCGTCACACTCAGAGAAAACTATCATAAATGAATAGCATTCAATAAACATTCATGCAAAAAGGAAGAACCAAAAGAACATAAGAACAAAACATGTCCTGGTGCAAAATAACAACATACCAAGATTTAATAAGAAAAGATAGGGCCTTATGGTGTTGTAAAAGGAAAGGTGAAAGGGTTCAACTCAAAAGAGTCAAAGGATGATCAACTATCGCTATATAAGCTCAACTTGCATACACTATGGGAGATGATCAAAAATATTGAGAGAACAACGTGAATGTTGTTTGACAAATAGTATAAGACATAAGAATTTTTTTGTAGAAAGAATTTCTTGAAATGGAGCACTACAACTACAACACAAGTTATAGTGAATTGAAGTATGAATTGAATTTTCATTCAGAAGGTCAAAAGAACTTGAACTGAAGTACGATGGTTATGTACAAAAATATATGACATGAGTATTTAGGGGTAAAAGGAATCAATTGAAAAGGTGTTACGATTTGCAAGATAAGATCAAATGAATGTTCGAATACAAATTTGTATCGCTCAAATTTGTATGGTTCAAAGTTCGAAATTACTTAAGCTACTACAAATGGGAGGTCAATATGAACATGTAGAAAAAATAATTACTAGATTTCGAATAACGGATCAGAAGATATAAGTAATTCAATATGGCATTGAATCTAGTTAGAACGCGATGTGGCAACACTACTGTGGACTAGTGGAGTAATGACTATGATCAAAATTATATGTTGGAAAGATAACACTAATTGATACGAACAAAAAGATTACTTTGATACGAATCCGATGCAATTGGATTCATCTAAAACGGAGTTACGGATAAAAAGATATGGTCAAAAGAGTTTGAATATGAATCTGAACAAATTTCGAAATTTGAAAATTTCAAAAAGTTGATATGATAGGTTCACCACATAGGTAGGATCAAGACTAAACTCTAGGCGTTAGTTTCATCTAATTCGAATAAACGAGTAAAAAGTTATGGCTATTTGAAAAATCAGGGTCAAGATGTTTTACGGAAGAAAAGCGCTATGTCTAAAAGAATTCTAGGAATAATGTGTAAATACAGATACTAATTGATAAATCTAATTACTCTACCGTATACTAGTGTATGAATACTAGTCTAGAAATAATAAACTACGAGAGTATAAAAGAAAAATACGAAGAGAAATACCTTTAGAATGTAGAGTAAGAATTAATTCCGAAGAGGAGACCACTTCCAGAAATCCCGTCGGAGAGAAGAAAATATTTTTATTCAATAAAATTAGTGAAACCAAAAGATTGATTTAACCCGAAGTAGATGATTTTTGGATGCTCCCATGGATCTATATCTATAGGTGGAAAGAAGGTCTAAAGATCACTAGATAAGCAATGTGGGATTAAACATAGACGAGAAGTGGAGAGAAGGAGAGAGAAGCCGCATGGGGCAAGAGGTTTGGCTAGCCACAGTGAACATCGTAGTCCATTTTTGTTTCGGATGAACAGTGTCCGATGTGAACAGTGTTTACAGTTTTTTTTTTAAACAACGAAGAAAAATATATAAACGAAATTAAGAGAATATTTTATATACGCATATTATATATCAAAATTTTCAAAATTAAATTTCCTACAACATGAACATATTTTCAAGTCCAAATAAAAAAACTTTAAATATTTTTTTCCAATAACTTTAGAATGAAAAGGAATTTGGATTTCAAATAAATTGCAAATACTTCAAATTTGAATCAATACATTGTCTCTGATTTTGGAGTGTCATTTTCCTCCTCTCATTTGACTTTTTTATCAGAGGGTTTTGAAAATATTCAAACTCAAAAATTGAATAGGGATTCAAAATAGAAAATTTTGGGAAAGTCATTTTATTCCCTCTCATTAAATTTTTAAAAAGTTTCTAATTCCACTCAATTTCAAACAATCAATCACCCATCATTCAAGCAAAAAAATCCTAATTATTTTTTTGTTGTAACATTCCAAAATTTATAATTTTGGGATGTTACAAACTACCACACTTAAAATGAATCTCGTCCTCGAGATTCGAAGAGGCTAGAAAGAAAAGGTTAGGGTTTGGGGGTCTTCTAACAAATCCAATCTCCTGCAAAGTGGCGTGCTACCACACTTAAAATGAGAGTTACCGGTCCCTCAAATTTTAAACAATCCTCTGGGGTCTTGGCATCTGGCTCGTCACATTCTTCATGCACTACAGGAATCACCTGCTTTGCCGTCTGCCATCACAGACGGCAAAGACAAATACCCGGACGGCAAAGACAGTACCACAGACGGCAAAGATTGTCACGGCCGGCAAATTTTCTGCGTCAGCCTACGACGGCATAGGACATTCTTTGCCGTCTGCCCCACCAAAGCGGACGGCAAAGCTCTTTGCCGTCAGCTTTCCTGAGGAGCAGTCGGCAAAGATCTTGAGACGGCAGCCGAGAGGCGTTGCCTCCGTTAGGGGTTAACGGAGGCTCTTTGCCGTCTGCCTGCTGGTCAATCTTTGTCGTCTGCCCTATTGAATATCTTTGTCGTCTGCCGTGTCCTCCCCTCCCCCTCTCTCCACTCCTGCCCCTCCTCTGTGCCCTCTTCTTTGCCGTCTGCCCCCCCAGCAGGCAGACGGCAAAGAGCCTATATGACCAGCTGCTACTGCCCAGGAAGCACAGCTGGGTGCCATGTGGCACCTTTGCCGTCTGCTGGCTGATGGCAAAGGCCTTTGCCATCAGCTGGCAGACGGCAAAGAGCCCATATTGTCACTGTTTTGTTTATTTTATGTTATTTCACAGCAATATTATATATAATTCATAGCAACATATAAAAAGTTTGTTCATCAATGACATCCATATATCGAAAGAACCAACATATACAAAGTTTCACCCATATATATATACATATAGTTCCACATATATTGTTCATCAACACATTGTTCATCAACACATACAAAGAACCAACACATTGTTCATCAACTCAAATAAAAAAGGAAACTAAAGCACTCCAACGCCAGCTTCCATGCATGTAGTACATCCAATCTGCAAAATGGGAATAAGAAAGTAAGTAGAAGAAGAACAACAACATATATGACAAATAAGCTAAATTGAAGAAGAAAGAGAAGAAGCAATAAGAGAACAAGGAGAAGAAAAACAAGAAGGAGGAGGAGGAGGAGGGGAAGGCGAAGGCGAAGGAGAAGGAGGAGGAGAAGAAGAAAAAAGAAGAGAAGGAGAAGGAGGAGAAGGAGGAGAAGAAGGAGAGAAGAAGAAGGAGAAGAAGGAGGGCTCCTTCTCCTTCTCCTTCTTCTTCTCCTCCTTCCTTCTCCTTCTTCTCTTCTTCTCCTCCTCCTTCTTCTTCTTCTCCTCCTCCTCCTTCTTCTTCTCCTTCTCCTTCTATTCTTCTTCTCTTCTTCCTCTTCTTCATCCTTCTCCTTATTTTTGAGCTAAATATTCCAATTATGTCATTTTAGAGGAAAAGAAGCTAAGTATATAATATTCATGAGCTAACCAAGGTTCTTATGCCATTTTGAGCTTATTACGGTATTTTGGAGCTAAATGGGCTAACTATGTCATTGTTGGGTTAATTAAAGCAAGGATAATATGAAAGAGGAGAAGAAAGAGGAGGAGGAGGAGAAGAAGAAGAAATCAAGAAGAAGGAGGAGGAGGAGGAGAAGGAGGAGGAGGAGAAGGATAGAAGGTCCTTGGCCTTCTCCTCCTCCTCCTCCCTTCTCCTCCTCCTCCTCCTCCTCCTCTTCCTCCTCCTCCTTCTCCTTCTTCTCTTCTTATTCATCTCTTCTTCTTCTTTCTTTTCATTTTGAGCTTATTATGGTAGAAGAAGAAGAAGAAAGAGGAGGAGAAGAAGAAGAAAGAGGAGGAAGAGGAGAAGAAGAAGAAATCAAGAATAAGGAGGAGGAGGAGGAGGAGGAGGAGGAGGAGGAGGAGGAGAAGGCCAGGGGCCTTCTCCTCCTCCTCCTCCTCCTCCTCCTCCTTCTCTTCTTCTTCATCTCTTCTTCTTCTTTCTTTTCATTTTGCCTATTTCTTCTCCTCTTATCCTCTTGTTGGAGCTAAATTACCTAATTATGTCTTTTTTGAGCTAAATATTCCAATTATGTCATTTTAGAGTAAAAGAAGCTAAGTATATAATATTCATGATCTAACCAAGGTTCTTATGCCATTTTGAGCTTATTACGGTATTTTGGAGCTAAATGGGCTAACTATGTCATTGTTCGGTTAATTAAAGCAAGGATAATATGAAAGAGGAGAAGAAAGAGGAGGAGGAGGACAAGAAGAAGAAATCAAGAAGAAGGAGGAGGAGGAGGAGAAGGAGGAGGAGGAGAAGGATAGAAGGTCCTTGGCCTTCTCCTCCTCCTCCTCCTCCACCTCCCTTCTCCTCCTCCTCCTCCTCCTCCTCCTCCTCCTCCTCCTTCTCCTTCTTCTCTTCTTCTTCATCTCTTCTTATTCTTTCTTTTCATTTTGAGCTTATTATGGTAGAAGAAGAAGAAGAAAGAGGAGGAGAAGAAGAAGAAAGAGGAGGAAGAGGAGAAGAATAAGAAATCAAGAAGGAGGAGGAGGAGGAGGAGGAGAAGGCCAGGGGCCTCCTCCTCCTCCTCCTCCTCCTCCTCCTTCTTCTCTTCTTCTTCATCTCTTCTTCTTCTTTCTTTTCATTTTGCCTATTTCTTCTCCTCTTATCCTCTTGTTGGAGCTAAATTACCTACTTATGTCTTTTTTGAGCTAAATATTCCAATTATGTCATTTTAGAGGAAAAGAAGCTAAGTATATAATATTCATGAGCTAACCAAGGTTCTTATGCCATTTTGAGCTTATTACGGTATTTTGGAGCTAAATGGGCTAACTATGTCATTGTTGGGTTAATTAAAGCAAGGATAATATGAAAGAGGAGAAGAAAGAGGAGGAGGAGGAGAAGAAGAAGAAATCAAGAAGAAGGAGGAGGAGGAGGAGAAGGAGGAGGAGGAGAAGGATAGAAGGTCCTTGGCCTTCTCCTCCTCCTCCTCCTCCTCCTCCTCCCTTCTCCTCCTCCTCCTCCTCCTCCTCCTCCGACTTCTCCTTCTTCTCTTCTTCTTCATCTCTTCCTCTTCTTTCTTTTCATTTTGAGCTTATTATGGTAGAAGAAGAAGAAGAAAGAGGAGGAGAAGAAGAAGAAAGAGGAGGAAGAGGAGAAGAACAAGAAATCAAGAAGAAGGAGGAGGAGGAGGAGGAGGAGGAGGAGAAGGCCAGGGGCCTTCTCCTCCTCCTCCTCCTCCTCCTCCTCCTTCTCTTCTTCTTCTTTCTTTTCATTTTGCCTATTTCTTCTCCTCTTATCCTCTTGTTGGAGCTAAATTACCTAATTATGTCTTTTTTGAGCTAAATATTCCAATTATGTCATTTTAGAGGAAAACAAGCTAAGTATATAATATCCATGAGCTAACCAAGGTTCTTATGCCATTTTCAGCTTATTATGGTATTTTGGAGCTAAATGGGCTAACTATGTCATTGTTGGGTTAATTAAAGCAAGGATAATATGAAAGAGGAGAAGAAAGAGGAGGAGGAGGATAAGAAGAAGAAATCAAGAAGAAGGAGGAGGAGGAGGAGAAGGATAGAAGGTCCTTGGCCTTCTCCTCCTCCTCCTCCTCCTCCTCCTCCTCCCTTCTCCTCCTCCTCCTCCTCCTCCTCCTTCTCCTTCTCCATCTTCTCTTCTTCTTCATCTCTTCTTCTTCTTTCTTTTCATTTTGAGCTTATTATGGTAGAAGAAGAAGAAGAAAGAGGAGGAGAAGAAGAAGAAAGAGGAGGAAGAGGAGAAGAAGAAGAAATCAAGAAGAAGGAGGAGGAGGAGGAGGAGGAGGAGGAGAAGGCCAGGGGCCTTCTCCTCCTCCTCCTCCTCCTCCTCCTCCTCCTCCTCCTTCTTCTCTTCTTCTTCATCTCTTCTTCTTCTTTCTTTTCATTTTGCCTATTTCTTCTCCTCTTATCCTCTTGTTGGAGCTAAATTACCTAATTATGTCTTTTTTGAGCTAAATATTCCAATTATGTCATTTTAGAGGAAAAGAAGCTAAGTATATAATATTCATGAGCTAACCAAGGTTCTTATGCCATTTTGAGCTTATTACGGTATTTTGGAGCTAAATGGGCTAACTATGTCATTGTTGGGTTAATTAAAGCAAGGATAATATGAAAGAGGAGAAGAAAGAGGAGGAGGAGGAGAAGAAGAAGAAGAAATCAAGAAGAAGGAGGAGTAGGAGGAGAAGGAGGAGGAGGAGAAGGATAGAAGGTCCTTGGCCTTCTCCTCCTCCTCCTCCTCCTCCTCCCTTCTCCTACTCCTCCTCCTCCTCCTCCTCCTCCTCCTTCTCCTTCTTTTCTTCTTCTTCATCTATTCTTCTTTCTTTTCATTTTGAGCTTATTATGGTAGAAGAAGAAGAAGAAAGAGGAGGATAAGAAGAAGACAGAGTAGGAAGAGGAGAAGAAGAAGAAATCAAGAAGAAGGAGGGGGAGGAGGAGGAGGAGGCGAAGGCCAGGGGCCGTCTCCTCCTCCTCCTCCTCCTCCTCCTCCTCCTCCTCCTCCTCCTCCTCCTCCTCCTTCTCTTCTTCTTAATCTCTTCTTCTTATTTCTTTTCATTTTGCCTATTTCTTCTCCTCTTATCCTCTTGTTGGAGCTAAATTACCTAATTATGTCTTTTTTGAGCTAAATATTCCAATTATGTCATTTTAGAGGAAAAGAAGCTAGGTATATAATATTCATGAGCTAACCAAGGTTCTTATGCCATTTTGAGCTTATTGCGGTATTTTGGAGCTAAATGGGCTAACTATGTCATTGTTGGGTTAATTAAAGCAAGGATAATATGAAAGAGGAGAAGAAAGACGAGGAGGAGGAGAAGAAGAAGAAATCAAGAAGAAGGAGGAGGAGGAGGAGAAGGATAGAAGGTCCTTGGCCTTCTCCTCCTCCTCCTCCTCCTCCTCCCTTCTCCTCCTCCTCCTCCTCCTCCTCCTCCTCCTCCTCCTGCTCCTCCTTCTCCTTCTTCTCTTCTTCTTCATCTCTTCTTCTTCTTTCTTTTCATTTTGAGCTTATTATGGTAGAAGAAGAAGAATAAAGAGGAGGAGAAGAAGAAGAAACAGGAGGAATAGGAGAAGAAGAATAAATCAAGAAGAAGGAGGAGGAGGAGGAGGAGGAGGAGGCCAGGGGCCTTCTCCTCCTCCTCCTCCTCCTCCTCCTCCTCCTCCTCCTCCTCCTCCTCCTCCTTCTTCTCTTCTTCTTCATCTCTTCTTCTTCTTTCTTTTCATTTTGCCTATTTCTTCTCCTCTTATCCTCTTGTTGGAGCTAAATTACCTAATTATGTCTTTTTTGAGCTAAATATTCCAATTATGTCATTTTAGAGGAAAAGTAGCTAAGTATATAATATTCATGAGCTAACCAAGGTTCTTATGCCATTTTGAGCTTATTACGGTATTTTGGAGCTAAATGGGCTAACTATGTCATTGTTGGGTTAATTAAAGCAAGGATAATATGAAAGAGGAGAAGAAAGAGGACGAGGAGGAGAAGAAGAAGAAGAAATCAAGAAGAAGGAGGAGTAGGAGGAGAAGGAGGAGGAGGAGAAGGATAGAAGGTCCTTGGCCTTCTCCTCCTCCTCCTCCTCCTCCTCCCTTCTCCTACTCCTCCTCCTCCTCCTCCTCCTCCTCCTTCTCCTTCTTTTCTTCTTCTTCATCTATTCTTCTTTCTTTTCATTTTGAGCTTATTATGGTAGAAGAAGAAGAAGAAAGAGGAGGATAAGAAGAAGAAAGAGGAGGAAGAGGAGAAGAAGAAGAAATCAAGAAGAAGGAGGAGGAGGAGGAGGAGGAGGCGAAGGCCAGGGGCCGTCTCCTCCTCCTCCTCCTCCTCCTCCTCCTCCTCCTCCTCCTCCTCCTCCTTCTCTTCTTCTTAATCTCTTCTTCTTCTTTCTTTTCATTTTGCCTATTTCTTCTCCTCTTATCCTCTTGTTGGAGCTAAATTACCTAATTATGTCTTTTTTGAGCTAAATATTCCAATTATGTCATTTTAGAGGAAAAGAAGCTAGGTATATAATATTCATGAGCTAACCAAGGTTCTTATGCCATTTTGAGCTTATTGCGGTATTTTGGAGCTAAATGGGCTAACTATGTCATTGTTGGGTTAATTAAAGCAAGGATAATATGAAAGAGGAGAAGAAAGACGAGGAGGAGGAGAAGAATAAGAAATCAAGAAGAAGGAGGAGGAGGAGGAGAAGGATAGAAGGTCCTTGGCCTTCTCCTCCTCCTCCTCCTCCTCCTCCCTTCTCCTCCTCCTCCTCCTCCTCCTCCTCCTCCTCCTCCTGCTCCTCCTTCTCCTTCTTCTCTTCTTCTTCATCTCTTCTTCTTCTTTCTTTTCATTTTGAGCTTATTATGGTAGAAGAAGAAGAATAAAGAGGAGGAGAAGAAGAAGAAAGAGGAGGAATAGGAGAAGAAGAATAAATCAAGAAGAAGGAGGAGGAGGAGGAGGAGGAGGAGGCCAGGGGCCTTCTCCTCCTCCTCCTCCTCCTCCTCCTCCTCCTCCTCCTCCTCCTTCTTCTCTTCTTCTTCATCTCTTCTTCTTCTTTCTTTTCATTTTGCCTATTTCTTCTCCTCTTATCCTCTTGTTGGAGCTAAATTACCTAATTATGTCTTTTTTGAGCTAAATATTCCAATTATGTCATTTTAGAGGAAAAGTAGCTAAGTATATAATATTCATGAGCTAACCAAGGTTCTTATGCCATTTTGAGCTTATTACGGTATTTTGGAGCTAAATGGGCTAACTATGTCATTGTTGGGTTAATTAAAGCAAGGATAATATGAAAGAGGAGAAGAAAGAGGAGGAGGAGGATAATAAGAAGAAATCAAGAAGAAGGAGGAGGAGGAGGAGAAGGATAGAAGGTCCTTCGCATTCTCCTCCTCCTCCTCCTCCTCCCTTCTCCTCCTCCTCCTCATCCTCCTCCTCCTCCTCCTCCTTCTCCTTCTTCTCTTCTTCTTCATCTCTTCTTCTTCTTTATTTTCATTTTGAGCTTATTATGGTAGAAGAATAAGAAGAAAGAGGAGGAGAAGAAGAAGAAAGAGGAGGAAGAGGACAAGAAGAAGAAATCAAGAAGAAGGAGGAGGAGGAGGAGGAGAAGGCCAGGGGCCTTCTCCTCCTCCTCCTCCTCCTCCTCCTCCTTCTTCTTCTCTTCTTCTTCATCTCTTCTTCTTCTTTCTTTTCATTTTGCCTATTTATTCTCCTCTTATCCTCTTGTTGGAGCTAAATTACCTAATTATGTCTTTTTTGAGCTAAATATTCCAATTATGTCATTTTAGAGGAAAAGAAGCTAAGTATATAATATTCATGAGCTAACCAAGGTTCTTATGCCATTTTGAGCTTATTATGGTATTTTGGAGCTAAATGGGCTAACTATGTCATTGTTGGGTTAATTAAAGCAAGGATAATATGAAAGAGGAGAAGAAAGAGGAGGAGGAGGAGAAGAAGAAGAAATCAAGAAGAAGGAGGAGGAGGAGGAGGCCAAGGACCAGAAGGTCCTTGGCCTCCTCCTCCTCCTCCTCCTCCTTCTTCTCTTCTTCTTCTTCTTTCTTTTCATTTTTCCTATTTCTTCTCCTCTTGTTGGAGCTAAATTACCTAATTATGTCTTCTTGGAGATAAATTGGCTAATTATCTCATTTTAGAGGAAAACAAGCTAAGTTTGGAGGAGAAACTTACCGTAGTGGTCATCAAGGAGGAGAAACACCACGGTTGCTCGCGCCGGCTTCGTCTGGAGACGGTTGCCCTGGAGAAGGGTCGTGCGATGCCGCTCGGGAGTTATTCTGCAGAAAAGATATTTTGCAATGTCTCAGTTAGCATGATGACACTCAATTATTAATACTAGTTTATAATGGAACTCACCGTGCCAATCGAAGAGAAGACGGGCATCGGCGGAGGGACTTGACCGCTCTTCTCGCACAGACCCTGAAGAGTGGGTCGTATTAGTTAGTATTGAAACAGACATTACACACATGATTTGGCTAATGTGAAAAAAAACATACCACAAAAAGCTCGTACAGGGCCCGTTGACCCGCCTCATTCCGGGCCCTCTCCTCCTCAAGCAATCGTGCCGTGCTCTGGTCCCTCTCATCAAGAGCAGCCTGAAGAGCAGCCTGGCTTGCCAATCTCTCTTTTTCAAGAGCAGCCTGGTTTGCCGCTCTCTCTTTCTGAAGAGCAGCCTGAAAAACCATTCCTTGTTACCACAGTAATGATCTATGGTGACACACATAATGAAATGGATGAAAGTGTTCTTAGTCCGTACAACTAACCTCGATGGCAAGTTCAACTGGCCGTGGACGACGCGTTATCTCAGGACAGTTGCTCGACTGGCGCGCCTTGATCTCCGGAAGAGTGAGTGGACAACGTATTATCCCATCTCCAATGGCTATCGAGCCATGGGGCCTCCCGCCACCAGATATCATCACCAGCTCTGGATCCAAAGGTTCCTGGCTAGGGTTAAAGTCATCCCCTTTCGTAGCCTTCCCCGCGTCCCTGTATGCCACGAGCTTCTGGTGGGATGATATCTTGGTGAAGTTACTGGGATCATCCAGGTCAGACTCAGAGAATGCCTTCGCCTTCTTTTACGAGGCAGTATGGGCCATGCCATAAACGTCGTACAAGTGTGGCATCTCAGTCTTATTGTGATGCGCCTAAAAGAGAGGAACAAAATATTAGCATAAGAATGAATTGCATGAATCATGAAGCAAATCACATACCCAGTTTCGTCCAAACTGAAGTAAGTTGGCGCTGCCTTGATGGTGTGGCACACCAACCATTTGGCTACGCCGATCCTTCGCATTATCGTGGACGGCTCGCCAGCTGCCTGTGCACCACTCATCAACCAACGCCTCCCAACAATCCATCTTATCCGCACACCATCTCGGGGGCACCTGTAAGTTATTAGAAAGAATTTTCAGCGCTACGCCTATGAATGAAATCAAGAAAACTACGTAGAAGGACTTAAGAATAGGTAATTACCTTCATGTGTTGCTCCTTCTTCAGAAACTTTCCGCGGCAATCCTTCTTCTCCTTCTTAATACCACGCGTGGCGTAGTAATCTCGAATAGCCTGCGGCCGAGCCTCGTGGCGCAAGTTCTGTAGTAACCGCCTACACTCGACCTCGAGAACCCTGGCCGCCGCCTCCTCATATCCATCCTCACACCTATAGAAGGTCTGCAATCAAACGTGAAAACACCGATTAGTACAATAATTAGGTATATTGTTAATTTTAGATTCTGTAAAAGGATAATTTACCCAAAAGATGTTGATCACCATCTCGGCCCTCGTGTGGCACAAGACACCATCTATAATCTCCTCCGGCGGGGCCTGCGCAGCCTGGTAGTGCTCCCAAGTAAATCCTAGTGTAGGAACCTGACCCTCACCAGGCAACGTGACAAACCCCGGGAAATTTGTCCGGCAAAGCACACCAAGGACGGAGTTCGGCCTGCGGACTCCAAGAGGTTGTACCCATCCCCTGCAGTATGATAAGGTCAGCGCATTAGATATTTGAACAAACTTGAAGGCAAAAGCTAAAAAAAGGGTAAATGTACTTACCTATCTCCTTCAGGTTTAATCACCGGCCTCTGCTCGCGGGTAGCCGGGGCGACCGGGAGACGTGTACTACCACGCTTGTACACGGTAGCCGGGGCCCTGTCCACCTGCACATCGCCCTCGCTATCCGTAAGCTCATCCCCGCCATCCCCGCCCCCTGAGCCACCCGGACCCTCGGTCCAATCCGGCAACTCGGTATGATCCGGCCAAGGCTCCCATCCGGACCTCTCCACGTCGGGTGAAGCCTCCGGAACCGTAATCTCCTACGACTGCTCCTCGGCCGAGTGCACCTCGACCCGAGGCTGCTCCTGGACCGGAGTCTCATGGGACGAATGCCCGTGAACACCAGGCTCCTGGACCGGAGTCCCCGTAGCCTCCTCCGCAAACGGGTCGACCATACTAGTCCTATGCTCGGGTGAATGAGCTGGTGGTGGTGGCGAGGACGGCTCAACAGCCTCCTGGATCTTCCGCGGCCACCACCTCTCCCTGTACCCTTCCCCTTCTTCCCTACCCGACCAGCACCTCTACCAGCGGGCAATGCTGCCGACGAAAAAGAACCCCCAGCTGGTGTCGAAAGACTGTCTGCCAAGGCTCTACGGAGAGATAGGGGTGGAAGGGAAGTACCACCCCTCGTGCGAGGCGCCTGGGAAGAACCCGTCGAGCGCTCTGGACCCGCGCCCACCATCTTTCAACACCTGCCATGATAAAGATTAAAATAAATTAGTACAACATAAAAAAATTGAATGACTAACATGAATAACAATATGTACATGAATAATAAATATTAAAATATATATAATTTAAGTTGTGAATCTTACAAACTAATAATCATCATCAATAAATGCATCATCATCGAGGGTCAGTGGCGTCGGGCGTCGGGGGTCGGGGGTCAGTGGCGTCGGGGGTCGGGGTAGGGGGTCGGGGGTCGAGGGTGAGTGTTGTCGGGGGTCGGGGGTCGGGGGTCGAGGTTACCTATAAAACTTTCTAGGTTACCTATAAAACTTTCTAGGTTACCTATAAAACTTTCCAGGTTATCTATACTACTTTATAAAACTTTCCAGGTTCCATAAAAAAATATTTCATGCCGGGGTGTCGTCGAGATGTCGTGTCGGGGTTTCGGGGCATCGTGTCGGGTGTCAGGGGTGTCGTCGAGATGTCGTGTCGGGGCGTCGTGTCGGGGTTTCGGGGCATCGTGACGGGTGTCAGGGGTGTCGTCGAGATGTCGTGTCGGTGCGACAACTACTATTGCGAGCTGTTGTAATATCCTCGGTGTTGAAGTGGAATATCACCGGTGCCTGAAGGGGGTGGTCCCAACAGTAATGTTTCTGCAACGACCTGCATGGTGGTGGTTGCAGCAGCATCGTTGTTGCAGCACGTGAGCTCGATGGCATCGTAGCCATGGCAGGTGCGTGACAAGCTCACCGACGTTCCCCAACGTTGTGGCTAGTGCAAGCATAGGCGGCGACCGGAGGGCTCTACACGGGCAACTACTAACCTAACAACTAACCTAACACACAGTAGGTAATTAACAACTAACCTAACAACTAACCTAGCTCGAGGGGTAATACCACTAACAACTAACCTAATTACCACTAACAACTAACAAGTAACCTAACTAACCTAATTACCAGTACGTAACCACTAACAACTAACCTAACTAACCTAACTAACAATAGGTAATTAACAACTAACCTAATTAATGAATTAAATGAAAAAAGGAAAAAAGGACTCACCGAGCTCCGGCGGTGGAGGAGAGGGCGGTGGAGGAGAGGGTGGTGGTGGCGGAGGGGCGGTGGTGGAGAAGGGGCGAGCTCCGGCGGCGGTGGTGGAGGAGGAGGTCCCGGGGAGGAGGAGGGGGCGTGGTGGAGGAGGGGGCGGGGGCAGGGAGGAGGAGGGTGCGGTGGTGGCGCCGGGAGGAGGAGGGCGCGGCAGCGCACGGAGGAGGAGGGCGTGGCGGCGGCGCAGGGTGCGGTGGTGGCATGGCAGCGCGGCGGCGGTACTGGTTTCGGGAGGGGGCAGGGGCAGGGAGGAGGAGGGTGCGGTGGTGGCGCCGGGAAGAGGAGGGCGCGGCAGCGCAGGGAGGAGGAGGGCGTGGCGGCGGTGCAGGGTGCGGTGGTGGCGTGGCGGCGCGGCGGCGGTGCTGGTTTCGGGAGGGGGCGGGGGGTGAGAGAGAGAGGGGTGTGGGGCGCGACCGTTAGGGGAGATGAGAGGCACCCTCTTTGTTGTCTGCCGCCGACGGCACAGATGAGAAAAGCAGACGGCAAAGAGGGAGGCCGTTAGGGGGGGAGAGAGGGGGTGCAGGGTGGGCCACCCGAACTCTTTGCCGTCTGCCTGAATGAGATTTGCCGTCAGCCAGCTGACGGCAAAGAGCTGGCTGATGGCAAACAGTACCTTTGGCATCAGCCTTCTCTTTGCCGTCTGGTTTCTGGTAGCTGATGGCAAAGAGTGTCTTTGCCATCAGCCAGCAGACGGCAAAGAAGCAGCAGACGGCAAAATCTCTGATTCCAGTAGTGATGGTAACTCCTTTGGTGATGATCTTCCATTATACTCATAATGTTCCCCTCAAAATCCGATGTCTTTCGTGGATTTAAGCTTCTTTCGTCACTCGGTCTTGTTGTCTGACAAGTCTCGTGACCATTGTAAATAACCTATTGATGATTCTCATGGTGGTCTACCATTTGTGGTTATCCTGAAGTGAAAAGGGTCTTGGCTTCATCCTCACCGTAAAAAAATCCCTACGCGTGACAACAATTGCCATGTACATGGGCTTTTGTCATACCATTCTAAGGCTTAAACAAAACCTTCAAAGAGCGTCGTCTCTCACTATGGGTAAGTCTCTCAAATTTACCATACCGAATAGCAAGAGAATGATAAGAGTAAGTCGTCATGGTGATCAATCCATTCCGCACCCAAATCATTACTCTATATAAGGTTTAGCGAATCTTGCTTTCTAACACTTGGGCGTTCTCACAAGCATTGCATTATTTTCTTATCCACGAACGAAGTTCGGATAATCCATGGATTCTGCAAGCTGAACAAAACATCTATCGTAACTTCACAACTCTGAGGTTTTCGTATGCTCCTAAGAAAAACGTTTGCTGGTCCATCATAGCTTATCCCTTCATGCTCTTGGGGAAACCTTCATGAAAATCTTGAGATGCATCCTTGGTATAGGTTGTATTCCTTGAACTCATTTTCCTTTCCATCGGTCTGTGTACCAATAGAAGTGTTTGTTCCTCATAATAAATACTTCATTTCATCCTCATTCTATTCTCGAAATTCCACTTCAAAAGTACTTGCTTACAAATGTTGTCACCCACATATTTTGATATGGCCCAACATTTCCTTAAATGGTATTCAGTGTGTTTGGCTCCTTGGTATGCATGGTACATTCCTACTCGGATCATGTGGGTTTACCGATTACTACCAGACTTCAAATGAAATATACTCATGCCTGCATAGACCATATTTTCTCATATCCTCATACATGGTCAGAGATCTTTGTTCGTAGAGAAACAACGCATGCAGTTTCAACATAGGCAATCATGACACAATAAATTTTATTGATTCATGAAGTTATTACAACCTCAGAGACTTCCATTACAAAATTTAACTCCATAAACTCATGATAACAAGAGGGCTTCATGTTACACTTATTGCCATTGTCAAAACTTAACTACTCCATCTTTAGCCTTCTTCCCCTGTGGACAATTACTAGCATAATGTCCTGCTTCCTTCCAATGAAAACAAATGAGTTCCGACAAGTCTCGGTGCTTCTTGGTGTTTGCTATTACTCCTTGGATTTCCTGCTTCCTTCTTGGGCACATATCGTTGTAGTGGCCCAATTCCTTACACTTGAAACATCTGATATGACTCAGGTCTTTATGTGTCGGGATTTTACTCTGGCTGGTGTACTTTCTCTTCTTTCCGGACTGCCTTATTCTGGTTAGTACTTCCATTTCATGTGGTTTAAACTCTAGTTTTTCCGTTAGGAAGTTTCCCAGATATTTATGGCTTTCCTTCGTGCAATCCTTTGAGAAATGTCCTTCTTCTCCACATGAGTAACATGCATTGGAGAAATATGTGGTTATGCCTTATCCATCAGGGTCTTCCAGATTTTTCTTCATCACATGTTCTTATAAAATCTTGTTCTCGAGCATTTCCTTCATTACTTATTTCTGCTACTGGACAACTTGTTGCACCTTGGGGTAAATGTGACACTGAGCGGGGTAGTGGGTGGTTCCTTCACACAAGAAGAAAGTCACCTGACTAGTTGGGAATTCCTCCGCTGGGTGATTTTCTTCACAATGGATGCATCCACCTTGTGTTCTTCCTAGGTGTGTCCTATTTCTCCACATATCTTACCTGCACAAGGTTTCTTCACCGGGCTATCATAGCACTTCTGAATGAGACAGGATCTTAACAGAGTCTTCTTGAATTCGTCCCAAGTTTCTGCTCCACTAAATCCTTGTATGGCATGATGCATTTCCCACCAGATAGCAGCACCTTGGGTAAAGTACTGAAGAGCGTGTGCCACTTCATATTTCCTTGAAATCAAATTGCTCCCGAAATGGTTCTCCATGTTATAAACCCATATTTCAGCTTCCAGCTGGGTCATTGGTCCGGAGATTACAAGTACAGCTTCATACGCCATCTATTGGGTCCAAGGTTTTTGGGATGAGATGGGTAAGAGAGAGAGGGAAGGAGGGAGATACACACAATACAAACAATATTTTTGAGAATAGGTTTTATTTGTGGCTGTCGAAAAACACACACAAATGACGGCTCACAAATTATCGTATCTAACGTGGGCATATAATAGGGGTTTGGACTTCTAATGGCCATATAAATATTGGAACGCTTCGGGGTCTTTGAATTTCTTTGGGTCTTCAGAGTCTTCAATTGGTGCAGCTTCAATTCTTCAAATCTAATTCCTCTACCATATACAGAGACTAATTGATAAATCTAATTCCTCTACCGTATACTAGTGTAGGAATACTAGTCTAGAAATAATAAACTACGGGAGTATAAAAGAAAAATACGAAGAGAAATACCTTTAGAATGCAGAGTAAGATTTAATTCCAAAGATGAGACCACTTCCAGAAATCCCGTCGGAGAGAAGAAAATATTTTTATTCAATAAACCTAGTCAAACCAAAAGATTGATTTAACCCGAAGTAGATGATTTTTGGATGCTCCTATGGATCTATACTTATAGGTGAAAAGAATATCTAAAGATCACTAGATAAGCAATGTGAGACTAAACATAGACGAAAAGTGGAGAAAAGGAGAGAGAAGCCGCATGGGCCAAGAGGTTTGGCCA
This sequence comes from Hordeum vulgare subsp. vulgare, assembly GCF_904849725.1. Classification (NCBI taxonomy): domain Eukaryota; kingdom Viridiplantae; phylum Streptophyta; class Magnoliopsida; order Poales; family Poaceae; genus Hordeum; species Hordeum vulgare. The sequence goes on along the minus strand of NC_058524.1, from coordinate 535,523,480 downwards.
CCCACAGTGAATAGCGTAGCCCATTTTTGTTTCGGATGAACAGTGTCCGATGTGAACAGTGTTTACAGTGTTTTTTTGAAAAAAAAAACAACGAAGAAAAATATATAAACGAAATTAAGAGAATATTTTATATAGGAATATTATATATCAAAAATTTCAGAATAAAATTTCCTACAACATGAACATATTTTCAAGTCCAAACAAAAATACTTTAAAAAATTGCAATAACTTTAAAATGAAAAGGAATTTGAATTTCAAATAAATTGCAAATACTTAAAATTTGAATCAATACATTGTCTGTGATTTTGGAGTGTCATTTTCCTCCTCTCATTTGATTTTTTTATCACAGGGATTTGAAAATATTCCAACTCAAAAATTGAGTAGGGATTCAAAATAGAAAATTTGGGAAAGTCATTTTATGCCCTCTCATTAAATTTTTAAAAAGTTTCAAATTCCACTCAATTTAAAACAATCAATCACCCATCATTCAAGCAAAAAAATCCTTTTTTTGTAACATTCCAAAATTATAATTTTGGGATGTTACAACTAGCCACGAGAGAAAAACACTATGCTTGATAACTCTTGGACTAGATGTTTTAACATGACTCTTAACCGGTAATTATTACACAACATGATCAACAAGCATTATAAGTGGCAACATTCACTGAATATCTCAGAGAAAGACTTCACTTAAGATGATGATCTCACATGAATGTTTACTCCTAGCGGGAAAGCTGGTTGAGAACTAAGGTGGTTATTAATTGAAAGGTTAAGGATAAACAACTCCTGTTAACCCAACTTTAATAGCTGGTCAATCCAAGTGTAACGAAACCGAACCTCCTCGATACAGTCACATTTTCCTTTGCGGGAGGGTGTTATTCCATTTGTAGGTATGTCTCTTTCGTGTGTACCTAAAGAGGGAAACTGAAATGAGTAGACTTCCTTTGGCCAGGAAGTTGTCGTTCAGTCATGAGAGCATGGGTTAGTGGATGAGCTCAAGAGTAAAGATTCCCGCGGTAATAAAGTTGTACCATGGGGTGGAAAGGACCTAGATCCTCTCTCCGAGGTATAGCATGCGGGAGGTCGGAGACATGGTTAGAGGGCCATGCGATGAATGGGATTTGTTACACTAAAATCCTATGTTGTGGGTAAAGTGTACAACCTCTGAAGAGTGTGTGTGTTGAAACTATTTGTAATGCCGAGTCCCAACAATGGGACACCATTCACATTAAGCTACACTATTTGATCAAGCCACCTGGTTCAATTACATTAAATGTTAATAGTTGTGATAGACACATAATATACTTTGAAAATCCGTATGATCAAGGATCATGCCTCAGTGAGGTCCATCGGGCATTAAACGAGCAGACTAGGTTTATGTAGTAGTTGTAATAGTAGTAATGATGCAAGTCTTTACTTTGTTGTTATGCTCATTTAACTTGTTCTTGCTTGCTTGCTCGTGGATTCTTTGTGAGCTTGCGAGTACATTCAAACTACTCACATGCCTTATATGTTATATTATGCCAGATGTAGGAGATCCGATAGAAAACTTTTCTCAAGAGTTAGAGTATGTGGATTAGATGGTGTCCCGATAGTGTACCTTTGGATTGGAGTACCACCAGTGTCCTGCCTCCCCCTCTGTCATTATTATTGCTTCCGCCATTAACTACTTCGTTAAGTCCGTCATAGAATAAAGTCATCAGGCTTGAGACACTTAGATCTGTCACCCTGCTTTGCAAAAGTATTGTAGTATTAATATATTTTACTATCTAATTACTTATTTAACGTGGTTTATATATATCAAGCGATAATCATGTTCCAAAAGACACATTTCTTCGGGCTGGGACACGAGGCTTTCAGTTCACTCGATCTAGGTGCCACAACATCACACTTCATGGAATCAAAATCCACGTAACTATCAAGTAGCTTAAAATCTTCTTCATGTTTAATGGGTAAATTATATGTCTCCAACATATCGAAAATTTATGAAGTATTCATGCCAATATTCTCCTTTCATACACTTTTGGCAACATTTTGTATTATTTTTGGGACTAACTTACTTATCAAGTCCCTAGTGCGAGTTCCTGTTTTTTATGTGTTTTTCGTTTCACAAAAAATCCATATCAAACAAACTCGAAACGCGATAAATATTGATGGATTTATTTTGGAATATATGTGAATTTTGGGAAGAAGAGTCAACACAACATGGTGCCTGAGGGCCCCACAAGCTAAGAGGGCGCAACCAAGGGGTGGTCGTGCCCTGATAGCTGGTGGCCACCCCTTAATTCGGTTGGGGCCCTTCTTTCACTGAAATAAATATTATTTCTAGATAAAAATCACCTCAATATTTCAGCCATGTCAGAGTTATGGATCTCCGGATATTTAAGAAATGGTGAAGGGCTAGAAAACAATAGCAAAAATTGGAGAGAAATAGAGAGAAATGCGATCCGGGGGGCTCTCGCCCCTCCAGGAGACATGGAGGCCAAGTACCAGAGGGGAGAACCTCTCCACATCTAGGGAGATGCCATGTAGGAGGAAGCCTAAGGGGGGTACTCTCTCCCGGTGGCGCTGGAGTGCCGCCGGGGAAACCATCGTCGTAGTGATCATCTTCATCAACATCACCCCTTCATCACCTTCCTCATATCTTTTCTATGGTTCTGTCGGGACCCCGATCCTAAGCCATAGGAATCCAGCCTGTAACACCTCGCATCCCTTTGCGGTCTCACGCACGGTTAACTCCACGGCTGCAGCCTTACCTTAGCCGGGACCGTTTGCGTCTTTTGACTCACGTATGCAATAGTGTCGCTAGCATTCCAATGTCAAAGAACCCGGATCGACATGTTTAGTCATAAACCAAAGTGGCAGTACCACACAAGGACAGGCATACATGACCCAACAAAGCAGGTGTCGGTCATTAGCGATTGTAGATGAGTCGTAGCAAGCTACAAGGACTCCATTACGTCGCGTGACATTTCCCCAAAGGGGACAGACACAGTAGCTAAGAAGGACACATGCCGGTCAACCAATGTGTCCGGAGCAGTAGCGAACTACCAAGGCTCGTTGGATCACAAAGGGGCATTCCCTTGTAAGGAGTGCTACTAAAGTTCACGACTAGGTAATCGAACCCCATACATATCAAGTACGACACACGTACGCATGGCATACCGATATGTATAGATACATCGATGGCATCACAACATAACCATAAACATACAAGCTTTATTTAAGGGGCTCGGAAGGGCCACACACATAATATTACACATTAAGGGTCTCACGACCCATAATAGCAGTCATTCAGTTACAAGCCAGCGGAAGAGTTTAAACTATCTGAGTACCGACAGGGCAACTAGAAGGCACATGGCCTGACTATACTACAGATCCAACGTAGGGCCAGATCGTAGCTGGGACACCAGCTACTCGCCGTCGTCGATGTCTACGAAGAACCCTCCATTAGGGTCATTAGCAACCTCTGCAACATTTATTAAGCAAACATGAGTACGAAGGTACTCAGCAAGACTTTAGGATATCTAACTACTCATGCAAGGTATCAAGAAGGTATTATGGGGTTTCATGCGGAAAGCCAGCATTTGACTCGTGGCTAGACAACTTGCATTTTTAAATAATTTTGACAACTTGATTTCTCGCACACGAGTCCACTAACACCACAACAATACACTATCATGGAATCATTCCGTCTTCATGCAGAGATGCCATCCACGACACTCACGCTTATCTTGACAATTTTATGAGTAGCCATTGAAGTTATCTATGAACAACATATGTCTCCAAGTAGTCCATATACGCGGACGCGGCTATTCGAATAGATCATAACCCTGCAGGGGTGTACTTCGTCACACACGCTCTCGCCACTTATCGCCATGTGCACGTCATGCACCTCGGCAACCTTCAAGCGGAAGCCCAGCGAGGGAGTCGGCCACGACCGTTAACCACACTAGTACCTAGTCCAGGTTTATCGCCTATCTGAGAGTAACCCGTACGGAAGTCCGGCCGAGGTTTCCGCCACGGCCTCAAACGATGTGCGCAGGGTTCCCAAGCCCACCATCCGGGTGCCACTTGGTACACCGTGCCACTGCCTACCGCATCACGGCCCACCTCTCAGGTCAGCACCATGCACGGCCTCCAGCATTACCATAAACACCAGAAACTACTTGCAACTCCTCGACCGAGTACTAAGCGATTAATAGGCCGAGCGGGGTCATATTTCAGGGCCCAGCATGTGGTAGTATCTAGTCTTGGATTACATACACGGAACTCAGTTCCTATGGACGGTTCCAATGAAACAACCCGCCATGTACTCCTACACAGCCTTTCACCGGTACCTTTACCAAGTCAGGTTCAACACACAACCTTTGCTTACCGAACACATTCTCACAATTCTGTTCATCTCCCAGATGACAGACCATACACAACTCTAAGCATAGCATGCATAGCAGGATAAGGCACATCATAGCTCAAGCAACTACCAGGTATGCTAGGTTGCAAGGTTCGGCTATTTACTGTGACAAGGTAAGGTCATGCAAAGGAAGTGGGTTCAACTAACGTGGCAAAAGCAGTTGAAGCATTTGATCCTAATGCAATAAATAAGTGCAGGAGCAAGAACATGGGAATTATCGGGATGATCAAAAGGGTTGCTTGCCTTGTTGCTTAGAGGAGGGACAATATCCGTCAGACGGATATTCGGTGGAATCCGGGGGTGCGGAGCCTACCGAAATAGATGGCAACAATCAATAACAATCATATGCAATCAAGATGATGCATGAACATGGCATGAGAATGCAAGGTGATAAACTATTATAATCATCATGTGTTGGGTTTGAGTTGATTTGAATCACATTCAAATATCAATTCAAACGGGGTATTCTCGGATACCGATTTAATTGATTCGACCTGATGCTCAGATCAACTTGAAGTTAACATGCATGAGATGTCATGTTAGGGTACTGATTTGTAATTAGGACAGTGTGTGATCATGTCATTCATAATGAATTTTGAATATTTTTCCAAATTCCATTTATAAAGTAATTATAAGAATTGAATTATTCATTATTCTACATGTTAGGGTTCTGTAAATTTTTCAAACAAGATTGAAAATAGCATATTCAGATTCCTTGAATTTTTCTGATACTTTTTCATATATAAATTGTTTTCATTGGAGTTACAGATTAATTTCTATGATTTTTTTTTAAGTTTTAAACATTTCTGGAATTATTTCTATACTGGAAATTCTATTTATTGCGTCAGCTTGACGTCAGCAGGTTAGCCGACCTGTTTAGGTCAAACCTGACAGGGGGGACCCACTGGTCAGCCTCTCTGGGATTAATCCCGCGCTGACCAGCCCCTAAACTAAGTTGACTTGGCCTTGGGCCCACTGTCAGCAAGAGTTTAAGCCTCTAATCTATTGGATTAGCTTTGCCACGTCGGCCCCCACCGGAGTATGGCCGGGGCGACCACGGGCGCGGCGGAGGGCTCGCCGGAGAGAGGTAGACAGCGCAACGGCCGTCGGTTTTGGGCGCAGAAAGGAGCCATGGGTAGCTGGTGTAACACCGCATCTATCTGGGGTGTAGCTGGACCCGGTGGTCACCGGAATCCTTGCCGGCGACGAGGCCAGCGGCGGCTACGGCTCGGGCGTCGACGAGAGTGCCGATGCAGGGGGCTAGCGAGCTGGGAGAGAGGGCCTACGCTATCTACAGAGCTCGAGGAGCTCATTCCTGAGCTCGGCCTCACGAGCCGAGTACCACATCGACGGCAATGACATGGCCGGCGACGAGGTCCTTCGGGCTCCGGTGGCTAACGTGGTTAGAGGAGGGGGAAGGCCTCGGAAGAGGGGGAACAGGAAGAGGACCTCACTGCAGATCTCGTGAGACTGCCGGCAAGGTCGGGGAGGACCAGGAGACGACAGATCGACGGCGGCCGGAGCTTCGGGGAGAGAGAGATCCGAGAGGGAAAGAGGATCGAGAGGCCTAGGGCAGAGGATAGGGACGCAGGGAGAAGGATAAGAAGACGCGGGCATCGCGCTGGCGCTCATGGAGGCCTCCAGCAGCGAGCAGGCAGGCAGGAGGTGGCCGGCGCGGCCGCTGTGCTCATCTTCTCCCCTGCCTTCTGGCAGGAGGAGGAAGATGACCGGGAAGCCCCTGGTGGGCTGGGCCGGCGACAAATAGAGGTAAGGGTTTTCTTTCTCTTATTTCTTTTCTATTTTGTTTCTGTTTTGCTAACTATTGTTTTGTTATTTATTTCAGCTCCAAAATGGTTGTAAAAACTATTTTAAACACACCTGAATATTTGTTGTAATATTCCCAACCATTTCCAAAGTTTTCAACATTTTTGAAAATTTAAAGTTTCTGATTTCAAATTTAAAACTTGAAACCAGTAGCTTTTTGCATTTATTTAAAATGCTTAAAGTGTCAAGAATATGATGTTCTTCATTGCTCATTTACTTTCACGATTTATCAGAAAGTTTGAACTTTTCTTGAGGCCATTTTGGGTTCATTGATTTTAACTAGTTTTTGAGATTTCCTTTATTTGAAGAGGTGGCTAGGGTTTTGAGTTTTTCCCTCACCTCTTACTTTGTTCTTCTTGGAAAATCTTAGATGCAAATGCAAAGAAGACATGAGCACAAGCCTAACTTGCTTAAGGGTTAGGGATGTGACAACTCACCCCCACTCAAAAGAATCTCGTCCCGAGATTTAGAAGTCGTCGGGAATAACGCAGGATATTCAAGTCGGAGACGATCCTCTCTTTCCCAAGTTGCCTCCTTTTCAGAATGATTTGACCATTGAACTTTAAGAAACTTGAGGTTTCGACGTCGAGTGGTACGCTCAGCTTGATCAAGAATACGCACGGGGCATTCTCGGTATGAAAGGTTATCTTGGAGATCAAGCGTTTGGTGGTCCACTTCACGGATAGGATCCGAAAAGCAACGCCTGAGTTGCGAGACGTGGAAGACATCATGAACCTTGGAAATATGCGGAGGAAGTTCCAACTGGTAGGCAACTTCTCCTCATTTGGCAAGAATGCGAAAAGGACCAATGTAACGAGGAGCCAACTTGCCCTTGATACCGAATCGATGGGTACCCTTCAAAGGTGTAACCCGAAGGTAAGCCTTCTCATCAACTTCAAAGGTCACAGCCTTATGATGACGATCATATTGGCTCTTTTGACGAGACTGGGTTGTTTTCAACTTTTCACGAATAATGCGAACCTGCTCTTCTGCATCCTGGATCATATCCGGGCCAAAGAGTTGCCTCTCTCCGGTTTCTGACCAATTAAGAGGTGTTCGACATCTTCGTCCATAGAGAACTTCAAAAGGGGCTTTGCCCAAGCTTGATTGGTAACTATTGTTATAAGCGAATTCGTCGAATGGAAGGCACTTTTCCCAATTCATACCGAACGATATAACACAAGCTCGGAGCATATCTTCTAGGATTTGATTCACTCTTTCTACTTGACCACTTGATTGAGGATGGAAGGCAGTGCTAAAAGATAAGTGAGTCCCCATGGCATTCTGAAAACTTTCCCAGAAGCGAGAAGTAAAGATACTCCCACGGTCCGAGTTAATCTCCAGGGGAACACCATGAAGAGACACTATTCGGGAGATATATAACTCTGCTAGCTGGCTAGCTGTTATACTCTCACGAACGGGAAGAAAATGAGCCACTTTGGAAAGACGGTCAGTGACCACAAAGATAGCATTATTCCCTTTCTTGGTCTTGGGAAATCCGGTAATGAAATCCATGCTAACTTTATCCCATTTCCATTCAGGAATAGCTAGTGGTTGAAGGGTGCCAGCAAGCCTTTGATGTTCTGCCTTAACTCGACGACGAACGTCGCAGTTAGCAACGAACTTAGCAATTTCTCTCTTCATCCTAGTCCACCAGAACCTCTGGCGTAGGTCCTGATACATCTTAGTACTACCGGGATGAATGGTGAGAGGAGAATCATGAGCCTCCTTAAGGATTAACTGCCTTAGATGTGGGTTCTTAGGAACCACTAGACGATTCTGGAAGAACACAACACCTTGATCGTTCATGGAAAAGTCTTTAGCGTTTCCGCTAAAAATATTCTCCTTGATCCGTGATATACCCTTGTCACGCTTTTGGCAAGCTATAATTTGATCCTTAAGAGTAGGCTTCGCCACCAGGGTAGAAAGGAATCCTTGAGGAACGATATGAAGATTCAACTTCCGAAAGTCCTCATGGAGATGTGGTTGACCTTGTTGTAGCATCAAATTGTTACAATAAGATTTACGACTTAGTGCATCGGCCATAACATTGGCCTTCCCCGGGGTGTAAGTTATCCCTAAGTCGTAATCCGAGATCAACTCAACCCACCGTCTTTGCCTGAGATTCAAATCCGGCTGGGTGAAGATATATTTCAGACTTTGGTGATCAGTGAATATTTCGCAACGATTACCCAGAAGGTAATGTCGCTAGGTTTTTAGTGCATGGACCATAGCTGCAAGCTCAAGTTCATGTGTGGGATAATTATCCTCATGTGGACGCAACTGTCGAGATGCGTATGCGATCACATGACGATCTTGCATGAGAATGCAACCTAATCCTTGTCGCGAGGCGTCGCAATAGATAACAAAGTCCTTAGAAAAATCTGGTGGTAGCAACACAGGTGCGGAAGTCAGGCGTCTTTTCAGTTCCTGAAAACTATGCTCACACTATGGCGTCCACTCGAACCTTTTATCTTTCTTGAGGAGTTCAGTTAGAGGCTTTGCAACCTTGGATAAATTCTCGACAAAGCGGCGACAATAGCTCGCTAGACCAAGAAAACTCCTAACTTGCTTAACCGATTCAGGTTGAGTCCAATCAAGGACAGCTTGAACTCTCTCGGGATTGACAGCAATACCCTTACCAGAGATTACGTGACCCACATAGGTCACTTGTGGTAACCAAAATTCACATTTTGGAAACTTGGCATAAAGGCGATGCTCTCGAAGTTTCATCAATACCAGCCTTAGATGCTCGGCATGTTCTTGTTCATTCTTCGAGTAGATGAGAATATCATCGACGTAAACCACGACGAATTTATCCAAATACTCCATGAAGATTGAATTCATCAGTCGAGAGAAAGTGGCTGGGGCATTGGTCAAACCGAAGGACATGACGGTGTACTCGTATTGGCCATAACGAGTAACAAAAGCCGTTTTTGGAATGTCCCCATTCTTAGTCTTGATTTGATGGTATCCCAACCTCAAATCCATTTTGGAGAAGACTGAGGATCCAGCGAGCTGATCGTACAGGTCGTTGATCCTGGGGAGCGGATACTTGTTCTTTATGGTGACCAGATTAACTGGTCGGTAATCTACAACCATCGATCCGTTCCGTCTTTCTTCTTGACGAAGAGGACGGGACAAGCCCAAGGAGAAGAGCTAGGACGAATGAAACCTTTGTTCAAGGCCTCATCTAGTTGCTTCTTAAGTTCGGCTAGCTCCAGGGGTGCCATCTTATATGGTCTTCTGGCTATTGGGACAGTTCCCGGAACAAGATCTATCACAAACTCTACATCTCTGTCAGGTGGAATTCCTGGCAGTTCCTCTGGGAAAACATCCGGGAAGTCACGGACTACCGGAATGTCTTCAAGTTCCGGAAGAGGGTTGGCATTTAAGGAATAGAGTTGGCATTTGGCAACTCGAGTAGAGACAATTACTATCTCACCCGAGGGATGGGTAAGCTGGACATTTCTTGAATGAGTATCAATCTTGGCATAGTGAGCTGACATCCAGTCCATGCCCAAGATGATATTAATATCCGAAGATTTCAAGGCTATCAATGAGGCTAGGAAAACTAGCCTGTCTACTAGAATTTCATTGTCATAGGTTATCCTAGAGGTTTGCCATTTACTACCAGGGGTGTGGACAACCAATGGGATTGGCATATCACAAAAAGACATGTTATGCCACTGTGCATAACTTTCTGAAATGAAGGAATGAGAAGACCCATTGTCAAAGAGAACGGACGCTGGGTGATGATTAACAAGAAGCGTACCCAGCATGACGTCGGGATCCTCTGCAGCTTCTTCTACTGACACATAGTTCACACGGCCACGTGCAGGAGTTGGCTTCACATAATAAGCTTTGCCCGACTTGGCTTGCCCGACGGACTTTTCGGGTTACTTGGCACCCACATTCTAAGGACACTCACGGGAATAATGCCCTGGTTCTCCACACTTGTAGCATATCACTTGGTTGGTACGTGGTACAACATTGCTAGCTGGACCACCATAAGCTTTTGCTGGAGGGTTGGCCTGATTCGTCTGAGGCGCCACGTAGGATGGCCTCGGAGTGTATCTTGGCGGCAGAGAACTGTTTGGAACCCGCAGCCTGCGTTTTGGGAACGCGGAACCAGAAGACGAGCCAAAGTCACGGGAGTGCTTCCTTGTGGCTTCGAAGTCAGTATGACCAGTCTCGGCACTGATCGCTTTGTTGACCAGGGCTTGAAAGCTTGCACACTCATGGAGGGGCAGATCACGACGAAGCTCAGGGCTCAGACCCTTACGGAATCTTGCCTGCTTCTTGGCGTCAGTAGACACCTCCTCTGTTGCATAACGGGCGAGGTTACCGAACTCGCGGCTATAGGCATCCACGGACAACTTGCCCTGAGTGAAGGCACAGAACTCCTCTCTCTGTCTGTCCATCAGGCCCTCTGGAATATGGTGCAGACGAAAAGCTGCACTGAAATCTGCCCATGTGGCCACTGGTTCAGCGGGACGCATAGCTTCAAAATTCTCCCACCACAGATTGGCGGGTCCTTCCAGGAAATACGCCGCAAAGGTCACCTTGTCGGCCTCAGACACATTCGCAGAGCGAATCTTGCGTGAGATGTTGCACGGCCAGTCATCAGCGTCGAGGGGATCGACGGAATGATGAAACTTTGGAGGATTCAGCTTCACAAAGTCATTGAGGGACACTGGGGCATTCCTAGGTTGTCGAGCCGTATTCTGCTCAATACGCTCTAGCAGTCGGTTGGTCTCCCTTTTGTTTCTTTGTGCCTCAAGCATCACTTCCACCAGAGAAGGCGGGTGAGGCAGGTCTTCCTGCGACGCTTGACTACCCTCGCCTTGCTCATGAGCAGGGGCACGGTTCAACCTGGTGAACACCATCGTGACAAACAAACTCATAGCTTAGACCAATATCATATCAATACTAGCTATGGATTAAGAATGTACTGGACACACGGAATGCGGAAATGAATATCCGAACAGCATGGTAACAAGCAACTGCTATATATACACCATGGTTCATACACACCCTTACAAACTTCAGTACAACCTTAACCGAAGAGCAAACTACTGAAATTATGAAACTACTCATCAGAGGATTACAAGCTTCCTACACATTATTTATCTAGGCCTCCGGAATTCATTTCACATCACAGGCATACTTCACAAGTCACGCAGGACTGTGAACGTACAGCTACTACCATACTATCCTTCCGCTCACAGCTCAGGCATCCGCATAGAACATCTCATAGAGATTACCTCCATGACCTGGAAGCTCAACTTGCGGATCAGGAAACACTCTAGCCTGAGATCCCTGGGGTCCATAAGGACACGGATGTGGCCTTGGTCCCCTGACTGGTGGTAAGACGGGTCCCCGAAGAGGTGTGACTCCTCCTATAGCTGGCCAGTCAACGTGGGCCGGAAGATGGGTCCTAACAGGGTTCAGCATCTCCATCTCTCCATACCCTGTCTGGACTACCGGTGCCAGCTGCGTCAAAGCCGTCCACAGACGGGCACGGGTAGCACAAAGCTCCATGCGGAGAGCACAAGCATCTCTGTCTCTGTTCTCTAGCATCTCAACAGTGGACTGCAGTAGTGGATCCTCCATAGAGGAATCAAAATAGACTCCACTGAGGTATCCCTCTTCACCAGGCTGAGAGGCCGGAACATAGCACAACTCTGAATTCTGCAGCAGTGCATGTCTCGCTCTCATAATGGTCAGCATTGAATAGGCAGCATCATGTACTGCCATGTCAACGGTGACCCCCAACCCATAGGACCAATGGATTGGCTTCTCAGCTCCAGGGTAGTCTGGAAATACCCTAACGATGCAGATGTACTCGCTCTGGTTGAAGTCTCGGTACTGTTCCTCCACTGTGTACTCGGAGTACCAGCGGAACCGCACACCGACATCACCCTGACCAGCATGGCCGTATGACCCGGCACATCAATGCACCTGGTCAGACATACCACCTGACGAGAAGGATGGCCAGGCATCTGTAAATAGAGAGTAATGCAAAAGCATTAGAGCTCCGAATGAGAAATAGGACAGCATAACGACTGTAAATGCCCAAAAACAAATTTTGAGACAACCCAAAATGGAATAGCGTAACCACTCAACTATCAAGTTCAACTCTCTGATCATCAAACTTACTTCCTTTTTCCTAGGAATGACAGAAACCCAATATCTCGTGACCCGTAATCCTATAATCTACCGATCAGAAACACGAGCCTAGAAGAAGATGAGTAACCTAGTCCTTAATTCCCACAGAAAAGACGAGGATGACCAGAATAGAATAACTTGAGAAGAGAACAAGAGTCTTATGTTCCCTTCCACAAACAATTCCCTTATATATAACTAAAGCAATTCTAGACTCAACTTCGACCAGTTTGGCTTAGTAATCCTACAGTCAGTCAGGCTCTGATACCAACGCTGTCGGGACCCCGATCCTAAGCCATAGGAATCCAGCCTGTAACACCTCGCATCCCTTTGATGTCTCACGCACGGTTAACTCCACGGCTGTAGCCTTACCTTAGCCGGGACCGTTTGCGTCTTTTGACTCACGTATGCAATAGTGTCGCTAGCATTCCAATGTCAAAGAACCCGGATCGACATGTTTAGTCATAAACCAAAGTGGCAGTACCGCACAAGGACAGGCATACATGACCCAACAAAGCAGGTGTCGGTCATCAGCGATCGTAGACGAGTCGTAGCAAGCTACAAGGACTCCATTACGTCGCGTGACATTTCCCCAAAGGGGACAGACACAGCAGCTAAGAAGGACACATGCCGGTCAACCAATGTGTCCGGAGCAGTAGCGAACTACCAAGGCTCGTTGGATCACAAAGGGGCATTTCCTTGTAAGGAGTGCTACTAAAGTTCACGACTAGGTAATCGAACCCCATACATATCAAGTACGACACACGTACGCATGGCATACCGATATGTATAGATACATCGATGGCATCACAACATAACCATAAACATACAAGCTTTATTTAAGGGGCTCGGAAGGGCCACACACATAATATTACACATTAAGGGTCTCACGACCCATAATAGCAGTCATTCAGTTACAAGCCAGCGGAAGAGTTTAAACTGTCTGAGTACAGACAGGGCAACTAGAAGGCACATGGCCTGACTATACTACAGATCCAACGTAGGGCCAAATCGTAGCTGGGACACCAGCTACTCGTCGTCGTCGATGTCTACGAAGAACCCTCCATTAGGGTCATTAGCAACCTCTGCAACATTTATTAAGCAAACATGAGTATGAAGGTACTCATCAAGAATTTAGGATATCTAACTACTCATGCAAGGTATCAAGAAGGTATTGTGAGGTTTCATGTGGAAAGCCAGCATTTGACTCGTGGCTAGACAACTTGCATTTTTAAATAATTTTGACAACTTGATTTCTCGCACACGAGTCCACTAACACCACAACAATACACTATCGTGGAATCATTCCGTCTTCATACAGAGATGCCGTCCGCGACACTCACGCTTATCTTGACAATTTTATGAGTAGCCATTGAAGTTATCTATGAACAACATATGTCTCCAAGTAGTCCATATCCGCGGACGCGGCTATTCAAATAGATCATAACCCTGCAGGGGTGTACTTCGTCACACACGCTCTCGCCACTTATCGCCATGTGCACGTCATGCACCTCGGCAACCTTCAAGCGGAAGCCCAGCGAGGGAGTCGGCCACGACCGTTAACCACACTAGTACCTAGTCCAGGTTTATCGCCTATCTGAGAGTAACCCGTACGGAAGTCCGGCCGAGGTTTCCGCCACGGCCTCAAACGATGTGCGCAGGGTTCCCAAGCCCACCATCCGGGTGCCACTTGGTACACCGTGCCACTGCCTACCGCATCACAGCCCACCTCTCAGGCCAGCACCATGCACGGCCTCCAGCATTACCATAAACACCAGAAACTACTTGCAACTCCTCGACCGAGTACTAAGCGATTAATAGGCCGAGCGGGGTCATATTTCAGGGCCCAGCATGTGGTAGTATCTAGTCTTGGATTACATACACGGAACTCAGTTCCTATGGACGGTTCCAATGAAACAACCCGCCATGTATTCCTACACAGCCTTTCACCGGTACCTTTACCAAGTCAGGTTCAACACACAACCTTTGCTTACCGAACACATTCTCACAATTCTGTTCATCTCCCAGATGACAGACCATACACAACTCTAAGCATAGCATGCATAGCAGGATAAGGCACATCATAGCTCAAGCAACTACCAGGTATGCTAGGTTGCAAGGTTCGGCTATTTACTGTGACAAGGTTAGGTCATGCAAAGGAAGTGGGTTCAACTAACGTGGCAAAAGCAGTTGAAGCATTTGATCCTAATGCAATAAATAAGTGCAGGAGCAAGAACATGGGAATTATTGGGATGATCAAAAGGGTTGCTCGCCTTGTTGCTCAAAGGAGGGACAATATCCGTCAGACGGATATTCGGTGGAATCCGGGGGTGCGGACCCTACCGAAATGAATGGCAATAATCAATAACAATCATATGCAAACAAGATGATGCATGAACATGGCATGAGAATGCAAGGTGATAAACTATTATAATCATCATGTGTTGGGTTTGAGTTGATTTGAATCACATTCAAATATCAATTCAAACGGGGTATTCTCGGATACCGATTTAATTGATTCGACCTGATGCTCAGATCAACTTGAAGTTAACATGCATGAGATGTCATGTTAGGGTACTGATTTCTAATTAGGACAGTGTCTGATCATGTCATTCATAATTAATTTTGAATATTTTACCAAATTCCATTTATAAAGTAATTATAAGAATTGAATTATTCATTATTCTACATGTTAGGGTTCTGTAACTTTTTCAAACAAGATTGAAAATATCATATTCAGATTCCTTGAATTTTTCTGATACTTTTTCATATATAAATTATTTTCATTGGAGTTGCAGATTAATTTCTATGATTTTTTTTAAGTTTTAAACATTTCTGGAATTATTTCTATACTGGAAATTCTCTTTATTGTGTCAGCCTGACGTCAGCAGGTCAGCCGACCTGTTCAGGTCAAACCTGACAGGGGGGACCCACTGGTCAGCCTCTCTAGGATTAATCCCGCGCTGACCAGCCCCTAAACTAAGTTGACTTGGCCTTGGGCCCACTGTCAGCGAGAGTTTAAGCCTCTAAACTATTGGATTAGCTTTGCCACGTCGGCCCCCACCGGAGTATGGCCGGCGGCGACCACGGGCGCGGCGGAGGGCTCGCCGGAGAGAGCTAGACAGCGCAACGGTCGTCGGTTTTGGGCGCAGAAAGGAGCTACAGGTAGCTGGTGCAACGCCGCATCTATCTGGGGTGGAGCTGGACCCGGTGGTCACCGGAATCCTTGCCGGCGACGAGGCCAGCGGCGGCTACGGCTCGGGCGTCGACGAGAGTGCCGATGCAGGGGGCTAGCGAGCTGGGAGAGAGGGCCTACGCTATCTACAGAGCTCGACGAGCTCATTCCTGAGCTCGGCCTCGCGAGCCGAGTACCACATCGGCGGCAATGACATGGCCGGCGACAAGGTCCTTCGGGCTCCGGTGGCTAACGTGGTTAGAGGAGGGGGAAGGCCTCGGAAGAGGGGGAACAGGAAGAGGAGCTCACTGCGGATCTCGTGAGACTGCCGGCAGGGTCGGGGAGGACCAGGAGACGACAGATCGACGGCGGCCGGAGCTTCGGGGAGAGAGAGATCCGAGAGGGAAAGAGGATCGAGAGGCCTAGGGGAGAGGATAGGGACGCAGGGAGAAGGATAAGAAGACGCGGGCGTCGCGCTGGCGCTCCTGGAGGCCTCCAGCAGCGAGCAGGCAGGCAGGAGGTGGCCGGCGCGGCCGCCGTGCTCATCTTCTCCCCTGCCTTCTGGCAAGAGGAGGAAGATGACCGGGAAGCCCCTGGTGGGCTGGGCCGGCGACAAATAGAGGTAAGGGTTTTCTTTCTCTTATTTCTTTTCTATTTTGTTTCTGTTTTGCTAACTATTGTTTTGCTATTTATTTCAGCTCCAAAATGGTTGTAAAAACTATTTTAAACACACCTGAATATTTGTTGTAATATTCCCAACCATTTCCAAAGTTTTCAACATTTTTGAAAATTTAAAGTTTCTGATTTCAAATTTAAAACTTGAAACCAGTAGCTTTTTGCATTTATTTAAAATGCTTAAAGTGTCAAGAAAATGATGTTCTTCATTGCTCATTTACTTTCATGATTTATCAGAAAGTTTGAACTTTTCTTGAGGCCATTTTGGGTTCATTGATTTTAACTAGTTTTTGAGATTTCCTTTATTTGAAGAGGTGGCTAGGGTTTTGAGTTTTTCCCTCACCTCTTACTTTGTTCTTGTTGGAAAATCTTAGATGCAAATGCAAAGAAGACATGAGCACAAGACTAACTTGCTTAAGGGTTAGGGATGTGACAGGTTCACTCTCCCACATCGCCTTTTAATCATAGTTTTTCGTGCCACATATTATTATTCAATGATATGCTACCATTCTATGATGTTTGAGTAGATTTATGTTGTCCTTTGGGTTGATTGATGATCTTGATTGGTTTAAGTTTATGTTTTATTTTATTGTTGTCCTATGGTGCCCTCCATGTCGTGCACACATGAGGGATTCTCGCTATAGGGTGTTGCAATACGTTCATGATTTTCTTATAGTGGGTGGCTAGAGTGATATATGCTTACACCCGAGTAAGGGGTTGTTGCGTATGGGAGTAAAGGGGACTTGATGTTTAATGCTATGGTTGGGTTTACCTTATTGATTTTAAATAGTTGTGAATTCTTGCTAGAGGTCCAATCATAAGTTCATATGATACGAGTATGGAAAGATGTTAGCTCATGCCTCTCCCTCATATTAAATTGCAAGAATGATTACCCATCTTGTTATCAATTACCTAGGACGATTCTGCACTCCATACCATCATTATTACACACTCTCTATTTGTACTATATTCTAACTTTAGTTAGGCACATACTATTTTCATATTTTTGTTATCCAATATCATTCAAAATTATCCTATTTATACCCACAATGCAGTTACTAGATAGAAGCAAATGTTCGGTGTATGTAGAGTTGTATCAGTGGAAGATAGGAGTTGAGAGAATATTGATCTTACCTTTAGCTCATTGTGGGTTCGACACCTCATAATTATCAGGTCCATCTTTGGAAAGTGCTATGATGATTCCTTGCACTTGGGGATTATTAGTACATTAAGATGTGCAACAAGACGAATAGTAAAAATACCACCCTAAATAATTACCTTGGTTCTAATCTTACACATGACATGCGACAATTTCCCACAAACTACAAGTCATGTCACCACAAAGAGCACAACGCAAAATAGTGAGATAAGGGGCACCAAGCGTACCACTTTCTTGTTTAGCATTCAAAAATTTCCCTATAAAAATAGTAACATAATACAAACAATGAAAATTCTGACTAGTGACCCTGTCTCGAAAAACTCCTCTATATCATCCTCCACATAATTCTAGCATAAATTCCTCGAACTCTTCAGGTCGAGGTTCGGTCATACAATGCTCTAAGGGAATCATGCAAACATTGCAGAACTCAGCCAAAGTGATACAAAAAAACATGATCATACAAGTTAAGTGAGACTCTATGCACATGGGGTCTAAGCGAGAATTTAAATTTTTGCACAAAGCTGTTAGTAAAGAGATGATATTGAGAGCACTTATCTGTGAGGAAGGCAGTCAAGCCATCCCTCTCGGCAAATTGTTCGAACTCTTGACTAATACCGCTTTCATCCATGAACGCATTTCAAAGCCACTCACGTGCTTGCACCTCGGTGTAATGGGGTAGATTGTAAACAAAACCATGCATCCAAACTACTTAGAACCAAATAAATTGACATGCAAAATTATTTTAATGGTCACCTATATCATGAAAATAAGTAAACTATAAACTACTATAGGAAAAACTAATTGGATAAATGGAGGAGTTGCATACCAAGGAGCAAACCCTCAAAAAAGTTTTGGAAAAAGAGCTCCGAGAAAAGAGTTAAAAAATTGTTTGTAGAATAGCAAGAACGCAAGTTGGGAAGCTAGGAGAATAAAATTCTCGAGGAATAAGAAGGCAGGGGTCACACGCATCAAGTGAGTGGGTGCCTATGGGCCCCTGATGTCTACTACACAACTTTATTCTTGTAGACTATGTTGGGCCTCCAAGCACACAGTTTTGTAGGACTGTAGCATTTTTTCCTCAAGTGGATGACCTAAGGTTTATCAATCCATGGGAGGTGTAGGATGAATATGGTCTCTCTCAAACAACTCTGCAATCAAAAACAAAAAATCTCTTGTGTCCCCAACACACCCAGTACAATGGCCAATTGTATAGGTGCACCAATTCGGCAAAGAGGTGGTAATAAAAATGTAGTATGGATAGTAGATGTAGATTTTGCAATCTGAAAATATAAAAACAACAAGGTAGCCAGTGTAAAACAGCAAAAAAACATTGTATAAATGTTTGGTGATAAGGCCTAGGGTTCATAATCTCACTAGTGCAATCTTCTAACAATGCTAATATAGTAGAATCATATGATCATCCCTCAACGTGCAACAAAGAATCACTCCAAAGTTCCTATCTAGCAGAGAACAATAATATGAAATTGGCGTAGGTAGTACAACCACCTCAAAGTTATTATTTTTTATCAATCTTTTCAGCTATTCCTATAAGTGTCACAAACAGACCTAGAGTTCGTACTAGAATAACACGCATGATACATACCAATCAACCCTAATCTCACCTAGATACTCCAATGTCACCTCAAGTATCCGTGGGTAAATTATACGACATTAATCAAATAATTTCAGATCTATCACATTCAATCCAACAAAAAAACTTCAAGATCACACCAAGATTCTATAGGAGAGCATAGTATGAAAACATGCAATCAACCCCTATGCATAGATCCCCAAGGTCTCTGGAATCCACAAGTTAATGCCATAACATATATCAAGTGAATCACTTGAATACACCAATGTCACTATGGGTATTTACATGCAAGACATACATTAAGTGTTCTCAAACCTTAATATTCAATCCAACATAACAAGGTCTACAAGTGAAAGATTCAATTCATCACAACAATAGAAAGGGACAAACACCATATGATCCAACTATATTAACAAAGCTGTGATACATCAAGATCGTGATATCTGCAAGAACACGAGAGAGATAGATTAAACACATAGCTACTAGTACAAAACCTCACCCCCAAGGGTGAACTACTCCCTCCTCATCATGGCCTTCGTCGGGATGATGAGATGTCCACTTCAGATTATTTCCCCTCTCCAATAGGGTACTCGAACGTCTCCAGATTGGTTTTTCATCGATACACAGAGTTGTGGTGGCGGAGTGGAAGTTCTCTCTTTATTTGTAGGGTTTCTGGTATATATAGGATTTTTCAGCGTTGAAATCACGCCAAACGGAGCCACATGGGCCCCACAAGCTATCACGGCGTGACCTAGGGGGGTCATGCCCTGTTGGCTTGTGGCCCACTGGTGTCTCCCCTCGAGTGGTTCTTCCCTCCAATATTACTTATTTCCTCCAGAAAAAATTATAAAAAAGTTTCGTGCGATTCTGAGAACTTCCATTTTCTGCACAAAAACAGCACCATGGTAATTTTGGTGGAAACAACATCAGACCGGGTTAGTTCTAAATAAATCATATAAAGTGCATCAAAACCATATAAAAGGTATTGTAAACATAGCCAAACATGGTTCAAACAATGCATTCTCTTGAAACTCAACATCATATATTCTTAGTCATCAAACAACTTCAATGCATCATATGTCTAAGTGAGAGCTCCACATACTTAATTATCATATAATATTCTACGATTGCTAATACTCGAGGCATATTTTTGGAACAAACAACATCCATCGAACACAGAGAAAGATAGGGGCTTAAAGTTTTGCCTCCCAACATACTTATCATAAAGATATTTGACAAGAATAATGAATCGTGATCAAATATATTCGACTGGATATATATGTTTGGATCTTTCCCCACCACATGATAATTTCCTCCTAATAGATTGAGGTTGGAATAAGAACTTGAGTCAACATGAAAAGTAAGTAATATGAAAGTAAATAGATTGTCCCTTCACAGAGGAAAACAGGGATTTGCAGAGGTGCCACATCTCATTATTTTAAAAAAGAGATGAAAATGTTATTTGGGTGGTGTGCCTTTCATGCCAACGTTATGACAAGAGTTTTCAATATCTTCCATGCTAATCACATTATTGGAGGTTCCCAAACAAAATTGAAATTTTACTCCCCCTAAACCATTCAAACACATTTCATGGCTAGCCGTATCCATGGGTGCCCTCCAAACAATCAACTTTCTAAGGGGAGTTCTTGTTTATTTATTTTTGTATTATGCATGAGTGGGCATCCTTTTTACCAGCCTCTATCGTGCAATTACAAGTGAATAAACACTCATCTTCATAATAACTCGCTTAACATGGAAGATAATCACCGCCCCGTTGCTCCATGAGTGGTATGGGCATGCAAAACAGATGTTTATTTGAATGTTTAGCGGTGGCACGTGCAAATTTACTTGGAATGGCATTGAAATACCACATATAGGTAGTTATGGTGGAGTCTCATGGAAGAAACTTGGCTCAAGGATTTGGATGCACAAGTAGTATTTCTACTTAGTACGAAGTTTTGGCTAGAAAAAGGTTCTAAACCAGCACTATATATTGGAGGATCCATAACAATATAACTTCTATGCAAATATACCCACACATAACCATTACATTGTCTTCCTTGTCCAACTTCAACTATTTGATCAAGTTTGGAAATAATTAATGTGTATTCACAATCATAAAATATGTCCAAGATAATATATTTGTATGTTAAAGTTCTCTTTCTTATACTAATCATTCATGAATTGCTTGTGTGACCAATTTTATGATTGTCAAACTTCAATAGATTTCACTTTCTAAACCAAATATGAAACTACTACAATGCATAATGCACACTGATAGTTCAGATTTATGATATTCAATCCATTCACAATTTACTCTTAGGGTATAAGTGAAGCACGGGAGTAAACATCGAATTACTCTCAAAAGATATAAGTGAAGATCAATGAGTAGTCAAACAATTTAGTATCTATATGAAGACTCTCTCTCAATAAAGATTTTTAGATATAATATTTTTTTCAAACAGCAAAGAAAACAAAAGTACACTCCGATAATAGCACATATCATGTGGACAAAAAATGTAGGCTCAACATAGGCTAACCAATATTTGTTGATGAAGAGAGGTGGGTTGTGTGGCATCCCCAAGCATAGATCACTGATATTTCTTGTAATATTTACTTGGTTATCCTTGGGAATCCCCAAGCTTGAGATGTTGTATCTCGTTCCATCCTCGCATATCCCGGTTTCACCTAAATCTCAAAAACTTCATACATACAAAACTTGAAAAGAACTCATGAGATAGGTTAGTGCACCTAAGAATAAATCAACTCTTTATGTACTGCCAATAGAAGTTGAATGATAATATTCCAACATTATCTACTGTTTAATATCATTTCCATAATTTATATCTTCCAATATAGTCTATGGAAACTATAGGATAAGTAGATAACAAAACTATGACAACAATCTATCTAAACAGGACAATCTGTAGCAACTAATTCGAAAAGTGTACCTCTGTAACTCAAACATTTCTAAATAATTAGTACATGATAAATAATTTGTATTACAGTACTGTGTAAAATATTTAGAAACTCTCTACGTTCCGGTAAAATATGATAATTCAAGTACTACAACATACGTTTCTGCTTTGTACAACACACATCACACATGCAATTCAAGCATTTTAAAGGAAATTCTTGGAAGATTTTATTAAAAAAAGAATATAAATAAAATCTAACAGATAAAAAAATGATGCTCCAAGCAAAACATATATCATGTGATGAATAAAAATATAGCTACAAGTGAGATATACCGATAGTGTGGGAGACGAAAGAGGAGATGCCTTGCAGGGCATCCCCAAGCTTAGACGACTGAGTCTTCCTTGGATATTACCTTGGAATGACTTGTGCATCCCCAATATTAGGTTCTTGCTTCTCCTTGTTAACCTCATATAGGTATCTCACCCAAAACATTAAAACTTCAATCACGCAGAACTTAACAGAACTTCGTGAGAGGGGTTAGTGTAATAAATATAGATCATTCACTTAGGTACTGTAAAGACAAGATTAATAATTTTTCACGCATAATACCTACTGTATTCTATCATTCCAATAATTTATAGCACTAAATATAATCTATGGAAACACTAAAAACAAGCAAACTATGCATGCAAAACATAATTGTCAAAAACATAACAATTTGTGAAGATCTGAATGAACACCATACTTACATGGCTCTTAAAATTCTTAAAAATCAGAAAAATGCAGCAAATTTTCATATCTAAACTTTGTAAAAAATATAATTGTTTGTATCTTAAGTAAAATCACATAAATTCTGCATTGGACGTAAAAGTTTCTGTTTTTGCACAGAATCAAACTAACAAGTATCCACACTATCCGAAAGGCTTTACTTGGCACTTTATTGAAATAAAAGGTATAAAACATGAGTAATACATTAGATTAATCATGTTAAAACACAAAAATATAAAGTATAGATATTGGGTTGTCACCCAACAAGCACTTTTCTTTAATCCCTTTTAGCTAGGCATGATGCTCGTATAAAAGTAGTAATTGAAACATGCAAGAGAGAATCATGAAGCACATGACAGGCACATCTAAGTCTAACCCACTTCATATGCATAGGGATTTTGTGAGAAAACAATTTATTGTAGCAAGAATCAATTTGCATAGGAAGGCAAAACAAGCATAGCTTCAAAACATTGAACACGGAGGGAGGAAACTTGATAGTATTGCAATTCCTACAAGCATATGTTCCTCCCTCATAATAATTTTCAGTAGCATCATGAAGTAATGCAACAATATAACTATCACATAGAAGCGTTATTTTCATGATGCACAAGCATAGAATTTTTGTACTACCCACACAAGCAAAATTCTTATCATTCATAGTAGTGGTATCAAACTCAACAAAATAACTATGATGAGATACTTGATTGATATAATCCATGTGAAAATTAAAATCATGATGACAAGTTTCATGGTTATCCTTATTATTTATAGCATAAATGTCATCAAAATAATCATCATAAATAGGAGGCATTATTTCATCATAATAAATTTTCTCATCAAAACTTGGAGGACTAAAAATAGCATCTACATCAAACATAGCATCCCCAAGCTTGTGGCTTTGCATATCATTAGGATCATGGATATTCAGAGAATTCATCCTAAGAATATTTATATCATCCTCATCATTCAAGGAATTCACAATAAACATTTTTATAAATTCTTCCTCTAGAAACTAAGCACAATTTTCTGAACCATCATTTTCACGGAAGACATTATAGAGACGAATCAAATGAGACAACCTAAATTCCATTTTTTGTAGTTTTATTTTATAAAACCTCACTAGTGAAAAACAATAAATTAAAACATTTAATTCCAAGATCAAAATATATGCCTTCAAGCACTCACCTCCCCAGCAACAGCGCCACAAAAGAGGTTGATGTACACTACACAGTTTTATTCTTATAGACTATGTTGGGCCTCCAAGCGGAGAGTTTTGTAGGACATTAGAAATTTTTCCCTCAAGTGGATTGCCTACGGTTTATCAATCCGTGGTGTAAGATGCACATGGTCTCTCTCAAACAACCCTGCAATCAAATACACAAAATCTCTTGTGTCCCCAAGACACCCAATATAATGGCAAACTGTATAGGTGCACTATTTCGGCGAAGAGATGGTGATACAAGTGTAGTATGGATAGTAGATATAGGTTTTTGTAATCGGAAATATAAAAACGGCAAGGTAGCAAGTGTAAAACCGCAAGCAAAGTTTTCTATAAATGTTTGGTAATAAGGCCTAGGGTTCATACTTTTACTAGTGAAATCTCTCAACAATGCTAACATAGTAGAATCATATGATCACCCCTCAATGTGCAACAAACAATCACACCAAAGTTCCTATATAGTGGAGAACAATAAGATGAAATTGGTGTACGTAGTGGAACCACCTCAAAGTTATTCTTTCTGACCAATCTTTTGAGCTATTCATATAAGTGTAATAAACAACCCTAGAGTTCGTACTAGAATAACTCCCACGATACATATCAATCAACCCTAATGCCACCTAGATACTCCAATGTCACCTCACGTATCTGTGGGTAAATTATACGACATGCACCAAACAATTTCAGATCTATCATATTCAATCCAAGACAAAGAACTTCAAGGAGCACCCCAAGATTTCTATCGGAGAACATAGTATGAAAACGTGCAATCAACCCCTATGCATAGATCCCCAAGGTCACCGGAATCCGTAAGTTGGTGCCATAACATATATCAAGTAAATCACTTGAATACCCCAATGTCACTACGGGTATCCGAATGCAAGACATACATCAAGTGTTCTCAAATCTGAATATTCAATCCAATAGAACGAGATCTTAAAGGAAAAGATTCAATTGATCACAACAATAGCAAGGGACAAACACCATATGATCCAACTATATTAACAAATCCCATGATACATCAAGATCATGACATCTCAAGAACATGAGAGAGAGAGATTAAACACATAGCTACTAGTACAAAATATGAGCCCGAGGGTGAAATACTCCCTCCTCGTCATGGCCTCCGTCAGGATGATGAAGATGGCCACACGATATGATCTCCCCTCTCTGGTAGGGTACTGGAACATCTACAGATTGGTTGTTCGCTGATACATTGAATTGCAGCGGCGGAGCAAAAGTTATCTCTTTATATCTGGAGTTTCTAGTATATATAGGATTTTTTAGCGTTGGACTCACGCCAAACGGAGCCATGTGGGCCCCACAAGCTATTAGGGCATGACCTGGGGGGTCGTGCCCTTTCGTATTGTGGCCCACTGTTGGCTCCCCTCCGATGGTTCTTCGCTCCAATATTGCTTATTTCCTCCAGAAAAAGTATAAAAAGTTTCGGGCAGTTCCGGGAACTTAAAATTTCTGCACACAAAAAACACAATGTAATTCTGCTGAAAGCAGCGTCGGCCCGGGTTAGTTCGAAATAAATCGTATAAATAGATCAAAACCATATAAAAGTATTGTAAACATAGTTAAACATGGCATGAATACTTCATAAATTATCGATATGTTCGCGATGTCTCAGCCCCACAAGGACACATGGCGTGACAGTGGGGTGGTCGTGCCACCAACCCTTGCGGATGCTTCGTCCAACCCCATGAGGTGCTTTAAGTGCCAAAACTCTTAAATATTGACCAAAAATTGGTGTTGAATATTAGGGCATTCGGTGAACATTTAATTTCACAATTTTATTGTGTAGGGAACTCAGAAAAACAAACAAAACATGATATTCTTAAACTTTTAAACTATTGTAAAACTAATTCAAATGGAGGACAAAGTAAATTTATAGAAATTTGTGCTTATGAAATTCATCAATCATATGCTATTCAAAAGAATCCATTAATAAGGTTGATCAAGTCTTACTAATGAACAATGTCTGAGCAACATAAAACCGAAGAATTTTTGTCCAATCGTGATAGTTTGATATTTATTTCTTCGAACCAGAATTGGAAATTCAAATCTCCAATAGTGATCGTCATAGTTTTTTCAATAGAATTTAAAGTGTTTCCTTTATTTTTCTTTATCAGGAAATAAACCATATGCTCATTTCCTTAACACGAAAAGTGTTCTTTCTTTTATTACAATCAATAATAGCCTCTACAATGTTAAGAAAGGGTATTCCGAGGATAATAAAAATATTACCATCCTCGAGCATATCAAGTATTACAAAGTCCATTAAGATCATAACATAACAACCACAACATGGATGCACTCACAATCATCGAGAGGAAAAGAAGTAGACTTATCAACCATTTACAAAGATATTTTAGTGGATATAAACTTATTCAAGTCAAGTCTTATATAAATATAAAAGGGCATAATGTTGGAAATATGCCCTAGAGGCAATAATAAGTTAGTTATTACTATATCTCCTTTCTCATAATAATCGTTTATTATCCATGCTAGAATTGTATTGATTGGAAACTCAAATACATGTGTGGATGCATAGACAACACACCGTCCCTAGTGAGCCTCTAGTTGACTAGTTCGTTGATCAAAGATGGTCAAGGTTTCATGGCCATGGGCAAGTGTTGTCACTTGATAACGGGATCACATCATTAGGAGAATCATGTGATGGACAAGACCCAAATTATAAATGTAGCATGTGACCGTGTTATTTTGTTGCTATTGTTTTCTGCATGTCAAGTACTTATTCCTATGACCATGAAATCATATAACTCACTGTCACCGGAGGAATACCTTGTGTGTATCAAATGTCGCAACATAACTGGGTGACTATAAAGGTGCTCTACAGGTATCTCCGAAGGTGTCCGTTGAGTTAGTATGGATCAAGACTGGGATTTGTCACTCCGTGTGACGGAGAGGTATCTCGGGGCCCACTCGGTAATACAACATCACAAACAAGCCTTGCAAGCAATGTGACTAAGTGTAAGTCACGGGATCTTGTATTACGGAACAAGTAAAGAGACTTGCCGGTAACGAGATTGAAATAGCTATACGGATGCCGAAGATCAAATCTCGGGCAAGTAATATACCAAAGGACAAAGGGAATGACATACGGGATTATATGAATCCTTGGCACAGAGGTTCAACCGATAAGATCTTCATAGAATATGTAGGATCCAATATGGGCATCCAGGTACCGCTATTGGATATTGACCGAGGAGTGTCTTGGGTCATGTCTACATAGTTCTCGAACCCGCACGGTCTGCACACTTACGATTCGATGATGTTTTAGTATAGTTAAGTTATATGTGTTGGTGACCGAAGGTTGTTTGGAGTCCCGTATAAGATAACGGACGTCACGAGGGTTTCCGGAATGGTCCGGAAACGAAGATTGATATATAGGAAGTTAGTGTTTGGATTCCGGAAAGTTTTCGGGCATTACCGGTAGTGTACCGGGAGTGACGAATGGGTTCCGGGGGCCCACTGGGTGGGCCCACCACGCCCCATGGGGTCCACATGGGTTTATTGGATGCACAATAAGGTATAATGGGCTGACAAAGTCATCCAAGGAAAGCCCATGAAGAAAAAGTGGAAAATCCAAAAGAGGTGGGAAAATAAGGAAGGAGTCCTAATCCAAGTGGGATTGGAGAAGGACTCCTCCCTCTCTCCCACTTCGGGCGACCCAAGGAGGACTCCTTGGTGCGCCAAGGCTGCCCAAGGCTGCCTCTCCCCTACTCCTATATATACTAGATATTTAGGGCTTTTGAGACACAACTTTTGCCACGTGCTACTCAGATCTAGACACCATAGTTTTACCTCTAGATCGTATTTCTGCGGAGCTCGGGCGGAGCCCTGCAGGAGTAGATCCTTCACCACCACCGGAGCACCGTCACGCTGCCGGAGAACTCATCTACTTCTCGGTCTTGCTTGCTGGATCAAGAAGGCCGAGATCATCGTCGAACTATATGTGTGCTGAACGCGGAGGTGTCTTCCGTTCGGCACTAGATCGGAACGGATTATGGGACGGATCGCGGGATGGTTCGTGGGACGGTTCGCGGGGCGGATCGAGGGACGTGAGGACGTTCCACTACATCAACCGTGTTTCTTAATGCTTCCTGCTGTGCGATCTACAAGGGTACGTAGATCCAAATCTCCTCTCGTAGATGGACATCACCATGATAGGTCTTCGTGTGCGTAGGAAAAAATTTGTTTCCCATGCAACATTCCCCAACAGTGGCATCATGAGCTAGGTTCATGCGTAGATGTTATCTCGAGTAGAACACAAAGGGTTTTGTGGACGGTGATGTTCGATTTGCTGCCCTCCTTAGTCTTTTCTCAATTCGGCGGTATTGTTGGATTGAAGGCCCGGACCGGCATTATTCGTACGCTTACGAAAGACAGGTTTCATCGACTGACATGCAACCTCGTTGCATAAAGATGACTGGCGGGTGTCAGTTTCTTCAACTTTAGTTGAATTGGTTTTGACCGAGGCGGTCCTTGGAGAGGTTAAATAGCAATTTGCACATCTCCGCTGTGGTTTTTCCGTAAGTAAGATGTGATCATACTAGATACCCATAGCAGCCACGTAAAACATGCAACAATAAATTAGAGGACGTCTAACTTGTTTTTGTAGGGTATGCTTGTGATATGATATGGCCAATGATGTGATGTGATATATATTCGATGTATGAGATGATCATGTTGTAATAGTTAATATCGACTTGCACGTCGATGGTACGGCAATCGGCAGGAGCCATAGGGTTATCTTTAAACTAACGTTTTTGTTTGCAGATGCGTTTACTATATTGCTAGGATGTAGCTTTAGTAGTAATAGCATAAGTAGCACGACAACCCCGATGGCGACACGTTCATGGAGATCATGGTGTGGCGCCGGTGACAAGAAGATCGTGCCGGTGCTTTGGTGATGGAGATCAAGAAGCACATGATGATGGCCATATCATGTCCCTTATGAATTGCATGTGATGTTAATCCTTTTATGCACCTTATTTTGCTTAGAACGACGGTAGCATTATGAGGTGATCTCTCACTAAAATTTCAAGACGAAATTGTGTTCTCCCCGACTGTGCACCGTTGCTATAGTTCATCATTTTGAGACACCACGTGATGATCGGGTGTGATAGACTCAACGTTCACATACAATGGGTGCAAAATAGTTGCACACGCAGAACATTCGGGTTAAGCTTGACAAGCCTAGCATGTGCACACATGGCCTCGGAAGACATGAGACCGAAAGGTCAAAGCATGAATCGTATAGTTGTTATGATTAGCATAGATATGCCTACCACTGAATCTATTCTCAACTCACGTGATGATCGGACTTGAGTTAGTGGATTTGGATCATGTACCACTCAAATGACTAGAGAGATGTACTTTTTGAGTGGGAGTTCTTAAGTAATATGATTAATTGAACTAATTATCATGAACATAGTCTAATGGTCTTTGTGAATTACGATGTAGCTTGCGCTATAGCTAAACTGTTTTTATATGTTTGTAGAGAAAATTTAGTTGAAAGTTGATAGTAGCAACTTTGCGGACTGAGTCCGTAAAACCGAGGATTTTCCTCATTGCTGCGCAGAAGGCTTATGTCCTTAATGCACTACTCGGTGTGATGCACCTCGAGCATCGTCTATAGTTGTTGCGAACATCTGACATACATGTTTTTGATGACTATGTGATAGTTCAGTGCATAATACTTAATAGCTTAGAAGCAAGGCGTCGAAGATGTTTTTGAAACGTCGCGGAACATATGAGATGTTCTAAGACATGAAATTGAGATTTCATGCTCGTGCCCTCGTTAAGAGGTATGAGACCTCCGACAAGATTCTCTGCCTACAAAGTAAAGGAGAAAAGCTCAAACCGTTGAGCATGTTCTCAGATTGTCTGAGTACAACAATCGCTTGAATCAAGTGGGAGTTAATCTTCCAGATGAGATAGTGATGGTTCTCCAAAGTCACTGCCACTAAGTTGCTAGAGCTTCGTGATGAACTATAACATATCAAGGATAGATATGATGATCCTTGAGTGATTCGCAATGTTTGACACTACGAAAGTAGAAATCAAGAAGGAGCATCAATTGTTGATGGTTAGTGAAACCACTAGTTTCAAGAAGGGCAAGGGCTAGAAGGGATACTTCATGAAACGGCAAACCAGTTGCTGCTCTAATGAAGAAACCCAAGATTAAACCCAAACACGAGACTAAGTGCTTCTGTTATGAGGGGAACGGTCTCTGAGGGAGAGCTACCCTAGATACATGGTAGATAAGAAGGCTGGCAAAGTCGACAGATGTATATTTTATATACATGACATTGATGTGTACTTTACTAGTACTCCTAGTAGCAAGAGGGTATTAGATACCGGTTCGATTGCTAAGTGATTAGTAACTCAAAGAAAAACCTACAGAATAAATGGAGACTAGCTAAAGGCGAGGTGACGATAAGTGTTGGAAGTGTTTCCAAGGTTGATGTGATCAAACATCGCATGCTCCCTCTACCATCGGGATTGGTGTTAAACCTAAATAATTGTTATTTGGTGTTTGTGTTGACCATGAACATGATTGGATCGTGTTTATTGCAATACGATTATTCATTTAAAGAGAACAATGGTTGTTCTAATTGCTTGAATAATTACCTTCAATGGTTTATTGAATCTCGATCGTAGTGTTACACATGTTCATAATATTGGTGCCAAAAGATATAAAGTAATAATGATAGTTGTCGGGACCCCGATCCTAAGCCATAGGAATCCATCCTGTAACACATCGCATCCCTTTGCGGTCTCACGCACGGTTAACCCCACGGCTGCAGCCTTACCTTAGCCGGGACCGTCCGCGCCTTTTGACACACGTACGCAATTGTGTTGCTAGCAATCCAATGACAAAGAACCCAGATCCACATGTCTAGTCAGAAACCAAAGTGGCAGTTCCGCACAGGGACAGGCATACGTGACCCAGCAAAGCAGGTGTCGGTCAAAAGCGAATGTAGACGAGTCGTAGCAAGCTACAAGGACTCCACTACATCGCGTGACATTTCCCCAGAGGGGACAGACACAGCAGCTAAGAAGGACACACGCCGGTCAACCAATGTGTCCGGAGCAGTAGCGAACTACCATGGCTCGTTGGATCACAAAGGGGCATTTCCCTGTAAGGAGTGCTACTAAAGTTTACGGCTAGGTAATCGAACCCCATACATATCAAGTACGACACACGTACGCATGGCATACTGATATGTATAGATACATCGATGGCATCACAACATAACCATAAACATACAAGCTTTATTTAAAAGGCTCGGAAGAGCCACACACATAATATTACACAGTAAGGGTCTCACGACCCATCATAGCAGTCATTCAGTTACAAGCCAGTGGAAGTGTTTAAAACTTTCTGAGTACAGACAGGTGAAACTAGAAGGCACATGGCCTGACTATACTACAGACCCAACCTAGGGCCAGATCGTAGCTGGGACACCAGCTACTCGTCGTCGTCGATGTCTAGGAAGAACCCTCCGTTAGGGTCATTAACAACCTCCGCAACAATTATTAAACAAACATGAGTATGGAGGTACTCAGCAAGACTTTAGTATAACTATCTACTCATGCAATGTATCAATAAGGAATTGTGGGGTTTCATGCGGAAAACCAGCATTTGACTCGTGGCTAGACATCTTACATTTTAAAACAACTTTTGACAACTTGATCTCTCGCACACGAGTCCACTAACACCACAACAATACTCCATCATGGAATCATTCCGTCTCCATACGGAAATGCCGTCCACAACACTCACGCTTATCTTGACAATTTTATGAGTAGCCATTTAAGTTATCTATGAACAACATATGTCTCCAAGTAGTCCATATCCGCGGATGCGGCTATTCGAATAGATCATAACCCTACAGGGGTGTACTTCGTCACACACGCTCTCGCCACTTATCGCCATGTGCACGTCATGCACCTCGGCAACCTTCAAGTGGAAGCCCAGCGAGGGAGTCGGCCACGACCGTTAACCATACTAGTACCTAGTCCAGGTCTATCGCCTATCTGAGGGTAACCCGCATGGAAGTCCGGCCGAGGTTTCCGCCACGGCCCCAAACGATGTGCGCAGGGTTCCCAAGCCCACCATCCGGGTGCCACTTGGTACACCATGCCACTGCCTACCGCATCACAACCCACCTCTCAGGTCAGCACTATGCACGGCCTCCAGCATGACTATAAACATCAGAAACTACTTGCAACTCCTGGACCGAGTACTAAGCGATTAATAAGTCGAGCCGGGTCATATTTCAGGGCCCAGCATGTGGTAGTATCTCATCTTGGATTATATACACGGAACTCAGTTCCTAAGGACGGTTCCAATGAAACAACCCGCCATGTACTCCTACACAGCCTTTCACCGGTACCTTTACCAAATCAGGTTCAACACACGACCTTTGCTTACCGAACACATTCTCACAATTCTGTTCATCTCCCAGATGACAGACCATACACAACTCTAAGCATAGCATGCATAGCGGGATAAGGCACATCATGGCTCAGGCAACTACCAGGTATGCTAGGTTGCAAGGTTCAGCTATTTACTGTGACAAGGATAGGTCATGCAAAGGAAGTGGGTTCAACTAACGTGGCAAAAGCATTTGAAGCATTTGATCCTAATGCAATAAGTAAGTGCAGGAGCGAGAACATGGGATTTATCAGGATGATCAAAATGGTTGCTTGCCTTGTTGCTCAGAGGAGGGACAATATCCGTCAATCGGATATTCGGTGGAATCCGGAGGAGCGGAGCCTACCGAAAGGAATGACAACAATCAATAGCAATCATGTGCAACAAGATGATGCATGAGCATGGCATGAGGATGCAAGGTGGTATACTATTATAGCTAACATTTATTAGGTTTTAAGTTGATTTGAATCAAATTCAAATATCACTTCAAACGAGGTATTCTTGAATACCATTTTAATTGATTCGACCTGATGCTCAGATCAACTTGCTTTTAACATGCATGGAGATGGCATGTTAGGTTGCTGGTTTGTAATTTGGACAATGTTTGATCATAACATTTGAAGTGGAATTTAAATAATTTCCAAATTCCATCTCCAAAGTATTTATAAGAATTAACTTATTCATTAATCTACATGTTCGGGTTCAGTAACATTTCCAAACATGTTTGAAAATGACATATTCAGATTCCTTGAATTTTTCTGATACTTTTTCATATATAAATTATTTTCATTGGAGTTACAGATTAATTTCTATGATTTTTAGAAGTTGTGGCATTTTTTTGGAATTCTTTTAAATCAGAAAACTCTTTACCGCATCAGCATGACATCAGCAGGTCCAACTGGCCGTTGAAAGTCAAACCTGACCAGTGGGACCCACTGGTCAGTGACTCTGGTCAGTTTTAGATTAGTTTTAATCTTAATTAGCTAATTAACCTCAATGGACCCACATGTCAGTGACTTATTAGTTTATTTAATTTTATTTTTATTAGTCCAAATTATCCAGAGGCTGGCCCCACACGTCAGTGGCTCAGGCCAGCTGAGATCCACCGGCGGCGAGGTCGTCCTCGCCGGCGGGGAGCCTCCGGCGACCACCAGTACGGCGGAGGGCATCAGAAACTCGCCTCCGACGACCAAACGCACGGCGGAGACCACGGGAAGAATGGCCACTCGACGGCGCGCACGATGGGGCAAACCCCAGGGGCTGGGGTGGCCGGGATCGACGCCGGCGACGAGCTCGGCTGCGACCAAGTTCGGCCATCGTCGAAGTCATCGAACACCGGGTCAAATCGAGCGGGGCTAGGCTCCTAAAGCATCTAAGTGATGTCCTGAGGCTGTTGGTGGCCTCAGACGGACCAACCCTTCACCGGAGGGCTACCGGCGATGAGCTGCAGCGGCGGTCCTCGTCGGGCTCCGGTGGAACTAGGCCTAGAGGAGGAGATCGACGGGGAAAACTTAGGGGAAAGCTGCGCAAGCTCACGAGGAGTGCAGAGGAGGGCTTAGACGGCTTGGGGAAGCGCTGAGGCGACGAATCGAGCAAAGCTTGCCGGCGGCCGAAGGTTGAAGACGACGGTGCCGTGGGCGTTGCCGGGCTCGGGGAGGCTTCGGCTTCTGCAGGGAGGACCAGCTCGTCGAGGCGGAGCTAATGGCACACTCGGGAGGAAGATCCTGTGGCTAGGGGCACGGGCAGCTCGAGCTCGAGCTCCTGTCAATGGCGGCAGTAGGGATCGGAAGAACCGAGAGGAGAGGGGGAGATGGAGAACGGGAATGGATAGATACGTGCTCGGGGAGGTTATCCCCGTGCTCGCCAGCGCGAAGTGGCGGCCAGGCAGGCAGAGAGCTGCGTGGAGGCGCGCGGCGTCGCGGCGGCCACCTCATGCTCCTACTGGCGAGGAGGAAGACGACAGCGGGACTGGGCCTGGGCTGAGGTGAGCGACAGGTAATTCTTTCCTCCCTTTTTTTCTGTTTTGTTTCTGTTTTGCTAACTATTTGATTTGCTATTTATTTCAGCTCCAAAATAGTTTGTAAAAAGTATTTTGAACACACCAAAATATTTGTTGGAATATATCCAACCATTCCTGGAGTTTCCAACATTTTTGAAAACTTAAAGTTTTTGAATTCGAATTTTAAACTTGAAACCAGTAGCTTTTTGCATTTAATTAAAATGCCAAAAGTGTTATGAAAATGGTTTTCTTCATTGCTTATTTGCTTCCATGATTTATCAGAAAAGTTGAACTTTTCTTGAGGCCATTTTTAGTTCATTGATTTGAACAAGTTTATAATTCCTTTGAATTTGAGAAGTGGCTAGGGTTTTTGAGTGTTCCTTCACCACTTGCTTGTTCTTGTTGCAATTCTCTTGGATGCAATGCAAAGAAGATATGAGCACAATGCTAAACCTTGGTTAGGGTTCCAGGGATGTGACAATAGTACCACTTACTTGTGGCACTGTCGCTTGAATCATGTCGGTATAAAGTGCATGAAGAAGCTCCATAGTGATGGATCTTTATACTCACTCATTTTTTAAACGTTTGAGACATGCAAACCATACCTATTGGTATAAACGCATGAAGAAACTCCATGCAGATGGATCGTTTGGACTCACTTGATTTTGAATCACTTGAGACATGCAAATCATACCACATGAAACAAGAAAGTAACTTGTTGGAAGTAATACATTTTTGATGTGTGCAGTCCAATGAGTGCTGAGGCACGCAGTGGATATCGTTCTGTTCTTACTTCACTGACGATTTGAGTAGATACAGGAGTGTTTACTTGATGAATCACAAGTCTGAAATGTTAAAAAGTTCAAAGCTATTTCAGAGTGAAGATCGTCGTGACAAGAGGATAAACTATCTAAGATATGATCATAGAGATGAATATCTGAGTTGCGAGTTTTTGGTACACAGTTAAGACAATGTGGAAATTGTTTCACAATTCACGCCACCTAGAACACCATAGTGTGATGATGTGTCTAAACGTCATAGCCGTACCCTATTTGATATGGTGCATAATATGATGTCTCTTATCGAATTGCCACTATCGTTTATGGGTTATTGATACGTCTCCGTCGTATCTACTTTTCCGAACTCTTTTGCCCTTGTTTTGGACTCTAATTTGCATGATTTGAATGGAACTAACCTGGACTAACGTTGTTTTCAGCAGAATTGCCATGGTGTTCTTTTTGTGCAAAAATAAAAGTTCTCAGAATGTCCTGAAAATTTACGGAGAATTTTTCTGGAATAAATGAAAAATACCTGCGCAAAGATCCACCGGAGGAGGTGTGACAGTGGGCCACAAGCCCCTGGGCCGCGGCCATCCCCCCCCCCCTGGCCGCGCCGTGAGGGCTTGTGGGACCCACGTGGCACCACTGCCTCCAAACTCATCTCTATATCTTCCGTCTCGCACGGAAAAAATCAGAGAGAAGGATTCATCGCGTTTTACGATACGGAGGCGCCACCACCCCCTGTTCTTCATCTAGAGGGCAGATCTGGAGTCCGTTTTGGGCTCCGGAGAGGGGAAATCGTCGCCATCGTCATCATCAACCTTCCTCCATCGCCAATTCCATGATGCTCTTCATCGTTTGTGAGTAATCTCATCATAGGCTTGTTGGACGGTGATGAGTTGGATGAGATCTATCACGTAATCGAGTTAGTTTTGAAGGGGATTGATCCCTAGTATCCACTATGTTCTGAGATTGATGTTGCTACTACTTTGCCATGCTTAATGCTTGTCACTCGGGCCCAAGTGCCATGATTTCAGATCTGAACCTATTATGTTGTCGCCAATATATGTGTGTTTTAGATCCTATCATGCAAGTTGTAGTCACCTACTATGTGTTATGACCCGGCAAACCCGGAGTCACAATAGCCGGAACCACTCCCGGAGATGACCATAGTATCAGGAGTTCATGTATTCACCAAGTGTTAATGTGTTGGTCCAGTTCTTTATTAAAAGGAGAACCTTAATATCCCGTAGTTTCCATTAGGACCTCGCTACCACGGGAGGGATGGACAATAGATGTCATGCAAGTTCTTTTCCCTAAGCACGTATGACTACATACGGAATACATGCCTACATTAGATTGACGAACGGGAGCTAGTTACTTATCTCTCCGTGTTATAGCTGTTACATGATGAATCACATCCGTCATACTCATCCATCACCGATCCACTCCCTACGAGTCTTTTACTACTGGTCCTTGTTACGTTACTTTGTCGCTACTACTGTTGCTACTGTTGTTACTCTGCTACTGTTGTCACTACTGTTGTTCCTTGCTACTGCTGTCACTACTGCTGTCACTACTGTTGTTACTCGCTACTTTGTTGTTACTTGTTGCAAGACTTTTCTAGAGCAGTTGCTGGGCAAGAATAGTCCCCCGTCAACGTGTTATTTACTGGCGCCATTGATACAACAGTTAGGAATAGTCTGCCGTCAACAGATCTTTTTCTGACACCGTTGTTATCATACTAACTTTGCTACTGATACTTTGCTTGCAGACACTAATCTTTCAGGTGTGGTTGAATCTGACAAACTCAACTGCTAATACTTGAGAATATTCTTTCGCTTCCCCTTGTGTCGAATCAATAAATTTGGGTTGAATACTCTACCCTTGAAAACTGTTGCGATCCCCTAAACTTGTGGGTTATCAAGACCTTTTTCTGGCGCCGTTGCCGGGGAAGCACAGCAATATTCCCTGAGTCACTTGGGATTTACGTCTGTTGATCACTATGAGGAATCCGATAGATCCAAGAAGTAAAGTCTTGCCTTCCACTACGAGGACAGGTAAGGAACTGTCATCTAGCTCTGCACTTGATTCACCTTTAGTTATGAATAAGTTTGCGACATCGCCTCCTGCTAGAAATCTTGATATGTCGCATGTGCTTGATGATGCTACTTCTGCTGCCCATGATGCTTATGATGATGCTATGCTTGATACTATGCCCCATGATGCTATGCTTGATACTATGCATGATGATACTATGCCTGATGATGCCATGCTTGATACTGCTTTGCTACTAGGTGCATTCCTTGATGCACAGCTTGCTAGAGTTGCTGCTAGACGTGATGATACTTCTGAAACTGCTGATACTATTGAAGTAGAACCTGCTATTTTGCCTGCTAGAACTAGCTCTCATATGCCTGAATTGCCTGATATGTCTGATACGCGTATGTTATGGAGGGAGAGATAGCTGAGGATTTTCTTGTGTGTAAGGATAGCTATGATGTTGAGAAATTACTGCGCAAGTGGAAAGAAAAATCCCTGAATGCTAGGATGAAATACGACCTGAAGTTTGCTACTTCGCCTATCTTTGTGACCGATAAGGATTATGAATTCTCTGTCGACCCTGAGTTAATCACTCTAGTCGAATCTGATCCTTTTCACGGTTATGAGTCTGAAATGGTTGTAGCCCATCTTACCAAACTGCACGATATGGCCACCCTATTCACTAGTGAGGAAAAGATCCGCCACTACTATATCCTCAAGCTATTTTCTTTCTCGCTAAAGGATGATGCTAAGACCTGGTTTACTTCTCTTGCTCCTAGTTGTGTGCGTAGACCCGAGGGTATGGTCTACTACTTCTCTGGAAAATATTTTCCTGCCCATAAGAAACAAGCTGCCTTGTGGGAAATATACAACTTTGCTCAAGCTGAAGAAGAGAATCTCCCACAAGCTTGGGGGAGGCTTATCCAGCTACTGAATGCTTTGCCTGATCACCCTCTTGAGAAGAACGAAATACTTGATATCTTCTATAATGGACTTACCGATGCGTCCAAAGACCACCTAGATAGTTGTGCCGGTTGTGTTTTTAGGGAACGAATCATAGAACAAGCTGAGATTCTATTGAATAACATCTTGTGCAATGAGAATGCTTGGATTATTCTCGAACCACCTCCTAAGCCAACTCCAAAGAAAAGAGGTATTCTATTCCTCAGTCCTGAAGATATGTAAGAAGCCATGAAATCTATGCAAGAGAAAGGCATTAAATCAGAAGATGTCAAAAATCTACCACCTATCTAAGAGATCCATGGTCTTGATAACCCGATATAGGTAGTAGAAGTAAATTCTCTGCGTAGGTTTGATGAGACTGATATTCCTTTTGATAAACCTCCTAGCCTATGCCTGGATGAATTTAATAACTTTGTTGCCAAACAACATAGTTTCAATGATTATGTTAGGAGACAATTGGAACAGAATGCTCGTATGCTTAGTCATTTAAGTGCTTGTGTGGACAGAAATGTCAACGATCTTAAGCTTATGAGTAAACATGCCTCTATGGTTACTACTCAGGGAGAAAAGGTACTTAAAGCTCAAAATGACTTGCTCAATGAGTTGAATGACAATTCTGTTAGAGTCGTCACTAGAGGCGGTAGAATGACCGAGGAACCTTTGTATCCTGAGGGTCATCCAAAGAGAATTGAACAAGATTCTCAAGGAGTTAGCACTGATGCACCTAGTCATCCTGGAAAGAAGAAGAAAGATGATAGGAACCTGCACGCTAGCAACCCTGTTGCTGCTACACCTGAGAGTCCAAACGATGCCTCTGTCTCTGATGCTGAAACACAATCTGGTGTTGAACATGAGCCTAATGATAATATCAATAGTGATGTTCATGAAGATGCTCAACCTAGCAATGAAAAGGATGTGGAGATTGAACCTGTTGATCTTGATAACCCACAACCTAAGAATAGGAGATACGATAAGAATGACTTCACTGCTAGGAAGCACGGTAAAGAAAGGGCACCATGGGTTCAGAAACCCATGCCCTTTCCTCCCAAACCATCCAAGAAAAAGGATGATGAGGACTTTGAGCGCTTCGTTGAAATAATCAGATTTGTCTTTCTACAAATGTGTTTGAAGGATATGCTCAATATGTCTCTGTATGCTAAGTACATGAAAGATATTGTGACTAATAAGAGGAGGATACCTGAGGTTGAGATTTCCACCATGCTCGCTAATTATACCTTCAATGGTGGAACTCCTAAGAAACTAGGTGATCCTGGTGTGCCCACTATACCTTGCTCCATTAAAGGCAACTACGTTAGAACTGCTTTATGCGACCTTGGAGCCGGTGTTAGTGTTATGCCTCTCTCTCTCTTTATCGTAGACTTGAACTTGATAAGTTGACACCCACTGAAATCTCTCTGCAAATGGCCGACAAATCAACTGCTTTCCCTATTGGCATTTGCGAGGACGTGCCTGTAGTGGTTACTAACGTCACTATCTTAACAGACTTTGTTATCTTGGATATTCCTGAGGACGATGTCATGACGGTCACCCTCGGAAGACCCTTTTTAAACACTGCAGGGGCTGTTATATATTGCAACAAAGGCAATGTCACTTTCCATGTCAACGGTAATGAGCATACGGTGCACTTTCTGAAGAAACAATATCGAGTACATTGCATCAATGCTATCGAAAAAACTTCATCGATTCTTATTGGGAGCTTCGAATGCCCTATTCCTCGTGTCAAGATGAAGTATGATTTGCTTGTTGGGGAGATAGACATCCCCATTGAGGTAACCTAGTGACTGTTCGAAAATTCTCCTTTCTCTTTTGCGATTCGAAAAATTTTGTTGAGGGGATTTGATCAACCCCATTGACGGATTTCTTTCGATGACTATGAGATGAATGAATCAAGGAGTCACAAACCTCTGTTCCAAGCTTTCACTTTCGGTTGCTTAGAAGAAAAATGATAGATTTAGTTTAGTTTTCTCTGTTTTCCGTTTTAGCGTCCGGTAGAGAAGTACCCCGAAAATAAAAGTTCTCCCAACGTCCTGAAAATCAAGTATGATTTTTTCTGGAATTTTCGAAAAATTCTGAGACAAAGAGCTTGTCTGGGGGATGTACCAGTGGACCACAAGCCCTTGGGGTGCGGGCACCCCCCTAGCCGCGCCACCCAGGCTTGTGGGGCCCACAGGCACCACCTCCACAGACCCTTGCTCTCATCTGGTTCTCCTACCTCCAAAAAAATTGTTTCGCAGCTCAAACCCGTGTTCTTGCTCCTCTTGCTGGGATTTTTGATCTCTTTGCTCAAATCACCATTCTTCGAACTATTTTGGGGAAATTACTCCTTGGTAA
Organism: Hordeum vulgare subsp. vulgare; assembly: GCF_904849725.1. Classification (NCBI taxonomy): domain Eukaryota; kingdom Viridiplantae; phylum Streptophyta; class Magnoliopsida; order Poales; family Poaceae; genus Hordeum; species Hordeum vulgare. The sequence continues at coordinate 535,482,956 of NC_058524.1, read as the reverse complement.
GTGACTCCTCCATTGGTCCAATTAGTTTTTGCTCTAGTGCCCTATACTTCGCGTATTTTTGTTGCCATGGTGACCATGTTCTTGAGCTTTGCATGCTAATTTTAGCTGGTCCCAAGTAGTTTTGATGCGTAATATGGCCTCTAGGCACATGTGGGAGTAGTTGCTACGAGTTTTGTTGAGCCTTATTCACTTTTCCTTAGAATCACTAAAAATTTCAGAATTTTTTAGAGATAGAAAAGGGAAAAGATGAGGAGGTTCTTAAGAGGCTCGTCAAGCCGTGACCCCAAGGATGATGGGAGTGAGAAGAAGCCCAAGTATCCGGTCCCTCGAGTCGTGGAAGTTCGAGCGTGCGAATGGCCAAGAGACATGTTCTTACGCGTCGCTGGAATTTATGAGGACTTTTATCACTTGGTGGATAACGCACGCCTTACCGCCTTCGTTGAAGATAAGTGTCCGCAATACGTCCTCCTCACTAATATCTTCGTACAAAGCTTTAACTTCTATCAGAGGAAGAATCCTCCTATGGTTGAGTTCAAACTTTATGATATCCTCCAGCGCATGTCACTCCAGGATTTTTGCAATGTTTGCAAATTGCCTTTTGTTGGGGATATTCATGAACCTCGTCCACGGGACTTGGGATCTTTCATCGGTACTATTGCCGTATGAGAGGAGACAGGAGTGTCTTGCGCTAGAGATGCTAGCATACATTTTGCCGTGCTTCGGTACTTCTCATTATTTGTGGGAAAATGTTTGATTGGCCGTGGGAATGTTGGGTCCCTTAGTTCCCCAGATCTTGCGGTCTTGCGCGAAGCCCTTTATAATGATAAAACGTATAGCTTGGGCGCTATAGTAGCTCAACGGTTGAACCTGAACCATTCTAAAGGTGTTGTCTATGGAGGTATCTATGCTACTCGTCTTGCCAGACACTTTGAGATACCTATTAGACTGGACGAGGAAGAAGAGATTCTTCTTCCCGAGAGATATCTAGATTACGATAGCATGGTTCCCCATGACTTTCTTGATAGAGATATAAATAGAAGGATGATTTATAACCTCGTATTTAGTCAGGGTACTCGTGAGACTACTACTTTGCCTGCTCCTTCTTTGTTCAATCTTCATCCAGGCAGGTACATTATTATGCCCTCGGACATCTACGCATATTGGGGCTTAGCCTAACCACACGTGCCCGTGCCCGAGCCACCAGTCGAGTACCAGACGCCAGTTTATCAGTGGGAGCCAGAGGAGCTCACACAGCAGTGGCATCCTCAGTCCACTCCGGAGTACCCCGGAGCTGGTTATTTCCCTCCTTGGGAGTAGACCAACTTAGGCCAAAAGCCTAAGCTTGGTGGAGCACGTGTTCTCACCGACTTTACATTCTTGCTTATGCTTTCACTTTGTTCGTCGGTGTTCACACTTTGCCACTGTATCATCCATGCTAGTTTATTTTCTTTTTCTCGTTTTTTTTTTCGTGTGTCTGTCTAGTTTGAGAAAACCCAAAAATATTATCTTTTTCTTCTTTTGCTTGTTGGGAGCTTTCCCGTGTAAATAGTTTTCTTTTTCTTTGGGTCAAGGTAGAAGATCATGGTTACAATGTTTAGTGGCTCTTGCATGCATACCTATTTAGCTTTCAAAGAGCCATATTACTTTTGTCTTCTCCTTTGTGTTTGCCTGCAGATTCCAGCTTTAGTCCAATGCACGAGCACTCTTATTATTGTTCACATCATTCGGTCGTGCAAGTGAAAGGCAATAATGACGATATATGATGAAGTGACTGGGCCTGGAAAAGCTGGTATGAACTCGATCTATTTTGTTTTTGTAAATATGACTAGCTCATCATGCCTGATTCAGCTTTGTTGTGAGAGAAACATGTTTGCAAGGACAACTTAGAGATCATAGTTTCTGATGCCATGCTTAATTAGCTAGGAGCTTATAGTGGTTTGTCTTGGTTGCCCACATGAATGTTGAGATGACTATGATGTAGTATGATAGGATGGTATCCTCCTTTGAATGATTCAAGTGGCTTGACTTGGCGCATGTTCACACATGTAGTTGAAACAAAATCAACATAGCCTCTATGATATTCATGTTCATGGTGATTTATGTCCTACTCATGCTTGCACTCAATGTTAGTTAATCTCAATGCATTTTGATGACTGTTGTCGCTTTCTAGTTGGTCGCTTCCCAGTCCTTTGCTAGCCTTCACCTGTACTAAGCGGGAATACTGCTTGTGCATCCACCTCCATAAACCCAAAGTTGTGCCATATGAGTCCACCATACCTACCTATGTGCGGTATCTATCTGCCGTTCCAAGTAAATTTGCATGTGCCACTCTCTAAACCTTCAAGAAATAATCTGTTTTGCATGCCCGAACCGCTCATGTGGTGATATGGGGCTACTGGTATCTTCCATGCTAGGCGTGTTATCCTCGATATGTGTTTATTCACTATCATTCACGAGAAAGGGTCCGGTAATTGGAATTCCCAGTTCCATGCTCAAATTGAAAAGATAATTGCAAACAAAACTCCCCCAGGATTGATGTTGGTATGGACGGTACCGAAGGATTCGGCTAGCCGTGGAGTGTGATTGATTGGTGGTGGGGGAGTCAAAACTTTATTTTTCTGTTTGGGAACCGCCTATAGCATGTGTAGCGTGGAAGATGTTGAGAACTCTTAGTCATTGCATTGATAGTGAAAGCATGCCACCCAAAATTATTATCTCTATTTTCAAAGCTTGAGCTCTGGCACCTTTGCAAATCAATGCTTCCCTCTGCGAAGGGCTTGTCTATTTATGTTCCTGTTGAGTCATCCTCCTCTTACAAAAGCACCAATTAGAGAGCACCTCTGTCATTTTTATGCTTTGCTTTTAACTGTGTTGAGTATGATTGTTTTAATCACCTACTATGTGTTATGACCCGGCAACCCCGGAGTGACAATAGCCGCAACCACTCCCGGAGATGACCATAGTATGAGGAGTTCATGTATTCACCAAGTGTTAATGCGTTGGTCTGATTCTTTATTAAAAGGAGAACCTTAATATCCCGTAGTTTCCATTAGGACCCCGCTGCCACAGGAGGGATGGACAATAGATGTCATGCAAGTTCTTTTCCCTAAGCACGTATGACTACATATGGAATACATGCCTACATTAGATTGACGAACGGGAGCTAGTTACTTATCTCTCCGTGTTATAGCTGTTACATGATGAATCACATCCGTCATACTCATCCATCACCGATCCACTTCCTATGAGTATTTTACTACTGGTCCTTGTTACGTTACTTTGTCGCTACTACTGTTGTTACTCTGCTGCTGCTGTCACTACTGCTGTTCCTTGCTACTGTTGTCACTACTGCTGTTACTTGCTGTTGTTGTCACTACTGTTGTTACTCGCTACTTTGTTGTTACTTGTTGCAAGACTTTTCTGGAGGAGTTGCTGGGGAAGAATAGTCCCCCGTCAACGTGCTATTTACTGGCGCCATTGATACAACAGTTAGGAATAGTCTGCCGTCAACAGATCTTTTTCTGACACCATTGTTATCATACCACTTTGCTACTGATACTTTGCTTGCAGACACTAATCTTTCAGGTGTGGTTGAATCTGACAAACTCAGCTGCTAATACTTGAGAATATTCTTGCGCTTCCCCTTGTGTCGAATCAATAAATTTGGGTTGAATACTCTACCCTCAAAAACTGTTGCGATCCCCTACACTTGTGGGTTATCAGTTATGCATTAGAGACAACCGCATTCACTTTAAATAGGGCACCGCGTATTTCCGTTGAGATGACACATCATAGACTATGGTTTGGAGAAACCTAAGCCGTCGTTTCCTAAAAGTTTGGGGTTGCGACGCTTATGTGAAAAAGTTTCAGTCTGATAAGCTCGAACCCAAAGCGGATAAATGTATCTTCATAGGATATCCAAAACAGTTGGATACATCTCCTATCTCAGATCCGGAAGCAAAGTGTTTGTTTCTAGAAACGGGTCCTTTCTCGAGGAAAGGTTTCTCTCGAAAGAATTGAGAGGGAGGGTGGTGGAACTTGATGAGCTTAATGAACCGTCACTTCAACAAGTGTGTAGCAGGGCGCAGGAAGCTGTTGCTATGGCGCCAACACCAATTGAAGTGGAAATTGATGATGGTGAGCATTGAGCTTCGGATCAAGTTACTACAAACTTCGTAGGTCGACAGGGTCACGTACTGATACGTCCATTTTGCATCATGCTTTCATGTTGGTATTTATCGCTTTATGGACTGTTATTATACTTTGTGGAACCTTACTTATGCCTTTTCTCTCTTATTTTGCAAGGTTTATTTGAAGAGGGAGAATACCGACAGCTGGAATTCTGGACTGGAAAAGGAGCAAGTCTGAGTCCTCTATTCTGCGCAACTCCATATGCCCTGAAAATCAACGTGGATTTTTTATGGATTTTATAAAAAATATTGGGCGAAAGAAGTGTCAGAGGGGAGCAACCAGGGGCCCACAAGCCTGGTTGCCGCAGCCTACCCCCCTGGTCGTGGCAACAAGGCTTGTGGGCACCCTGGCGGCCCACTGGCCCCCCCTATTTTGCTATATGAAGGGTTTCGTTCGAGAAAAAATCAATCAGGAGCTTCTTCGTGGATTCTCCGCCGCCACGAGGCGGAACTTGAGCACATCCAATCTAGTGCTCCGGCAGGACGATCCTGTCGGGGAAACTTCCCTCCCGGAGGGGGAAATCGTCGCCTTCTTCATCACCAACACTCCTCTGGTCGGAGGGGAGGCATCTCCATCAACATCTTCATCAGCACCATCTCCTCTCCAATCCCTAGTTCATCTCTTGTAACCAATCTCCGTCTCGCGACTCCGATTGGTACTTGTAAGGTTGCTAGTAGTGTTGATTACTCTTTGTATTTGATGCTGGTTGGATTACTTGGTGGAAGAGTTTATGTTCAGATCCTTGATGCTATTCATTACACCGTTGATCATGATGGGTTGCTGGAGTGACACAAGCTTAAACCCCAGTCTATGCGTTGCTTCGTAAGGGGCTGATTTGGATCCACTAGTTTAATGCTATGGTTAGACGTTGTCTTAATTCTTCTTTCATAGTTGCGGATGCTTGCGAGAGGGGTTAATCATAAGTGGGATGCTTGTCCAAGTAAGGGCAGTACCCAAGCGCCGGTCCACCCACATATCAAACTATCAAAGTAACGAACGCAAATCATATGAACATGATGAAAATAGCATGACAGAAATTCCCGTGTGTCCTCGGGAGCGCTTTTCCTCTTATAAGACTTTGTTCAGGCTTGTCCCTTGCTACAAAAGGGATTGGGCCACTTGCTGCACCGTTGCTACTACTTGTTACTTGTCACTTTTCTCTTGTTACATTTCACCTCACTACACCGTCACTTGTTACTGCTACTTTCAGTGCTTGCAGTTATTACCTTGCTGAAAACCGTTTATCAGAGCCTTCTCCTCCTCGTTGGGTTCGACACTCTTACTTATCGAAAGGACTACGATTGATCCCCTATACTCGTGGGTCATCAAGACTATTTTCTGGCGCCGTTGCCGGGGAGGAAAGCGCCTTTAGTAAGTGGAATTTGGTAAGGAAACATTTATATATTGTGCTGAAATTTATTGTCACTTGTCACTATGGAATTGTTCCTTTGAGAAGTTTGTTCGGGGTATCTTCACCACGAACGGAAGCACGAGGAGTTGTTCCTCAACCTGAGGTACCTACTGAAAGTATCTTTTATGAAATTCCTTCGGGTATGCTTGAGAAACTGTTGGCTAATCCTTTTACAGGAGATGGATCTTCACATCCAGACTTGCATCTAATCTATGTAGATGAAGTTTGTGGTTTATTTAAGCTTGCAGGTTTGCCCGAGTATGAGGTAAAGAAGAAAGTATTTCCTTTATCTTTGAAGGATAAGGCGTTGACATGGTATAGGCTATGTGATGATACTGGATCATGGGACTACAATCGGTTGAAATTGGAATTTCATCAAAAGTTTTACCCTATGCATTTAGTACATCGTGATCGGAATTATATTTATAAATTTTGGCCTCGTGACAGGGAAAGCATAGCTCAAGCTTGGGGGAGGCTTAAATCAATGCTATATTCATGCCCCAATCATGAGCTCTCGAGAGAAATTATCACTCAGAACTTTTATGCTCGGCTTTCCCATGAAGATCGTACCATGCTTGACACTTCGTGTACCGGTTCTTTTATGAAGAAGGATATTGACCACAAGTGGAATTTATTGGAAAGAATCAAACGTAACTCTGAAGATTGGGAGCTGGAAGAAGGTAAGGAGTCAGGTATGAATTTCCAGTTTGATTGCGTTAAATCTTTTGTCGAAACAAACACTTCTAGAGATTTTAGCGCTAAGTATGGACTTGACTCTGAGATAGTAGCTTCTCTATGTGAATCTTTTGCTGCTCATGTTGATATTCCCAAAGAGAAGTGGGTTAAGTATCATCCTCCTGTAGAAAGCAACATAGCCAAAACCAATCTAGTTGAGGAGAAAGTCATTGCTTTTAGTGATCTTGTTGTTCCTTGTGCCTACACTGAGAAACCACCTTACCCTGTTAGGAAAAAGGATTATTCTAAAGCTCCAACTGTGATACGTAGGGGTTACATTAGACCACTTGCACCCCCTGAGGAAATTAAGGTTGAACCTAGTGTTGCTATTATCAAAGATCTCTTAGCCGAAGACATAGACGGGCATGTTATCAAATTCTGTGAGGATTCCGCTAGAATAGCTAAACCTCACGCGAAAGAAAAATACGGACCTGTAGTTGGCCTTCCCGTTGTTTCTGTCAAGATAGGAGACAACTGTTACCATGGTTTATGTGATATGGGAGCTAGTGTTAGTGCAATACCCCATTCCCTATATTATGAAATCAAAGATGAGATTGCACCTGCTGAGTTAGAACCCATTGATGTCACTATTACGCTAGCTAATAGAGACACTATTTGCCCTCTGGGAATTGTGAGAGACGTAGAAGTCTTGTGTGGTAAGACAAAGTATCCTACTGATTTCCTCGTCCTTGGTACTGCACAAGATAGCTTTTGTCCCATCATATTTGGTGGACCCTTTCTCAACACTGTCAATGCTCACATTGATTGCATTAAACAGACTGTCATTGTTAGTTTCGAGGGTGTGTCTCATGAATTTAACTTCTCCAAGTTTGGAAGACAACCCCATGAAAAAGAGTCGTCTGGTAGGGATGAAATCATTGCTCTTGCCTCTATTGTCGCACCTCGTACGAATCCTTTAGAGCAATATCTGCTTGAGCATGAAAATGATATGCATATGGAGGAAAGAGATGAGATAGATGAAATTGTCTTAGAACAATATCCTATTCTCAAGAATAATCTGCATGTTGAACTACTTGGGGATCCTCCCCCACCAAAGGGTGATCTTGTGTTCGAGCTGAAACAGTTACCAAATACTCTTAAATATGCCTATCTTGATGATAAGGAGATATATCATGTTCTTATTAGTGCTCACCTCTCGAGTCACGAAGAGAAGAAGTTCTTAAAAAATTGAGGAAGCATTGTGCTGCTATTGGATGTACTGTTGATGATCTTAAGGGTATTAGCCCCACTCTATGTCAGCACAAGATTAAAACCGATCCTGATTCTAAGCCAGTTGTTGATCATCAACAGAGACTAAATCCGAGGATGAAAGAGGTCATGAGAAAAGAAATATTAAAGCTTTTGGAAGCAGGAATCATCTATCCTGTCGCTCATAGTGATTGGGTAAGCCCAGTACATTGATTACATAAGAAGGGAGGTATCACCGTCATTCCTAATGATAAGAATGAATTAATCCCACAAAGAATTATTACAGGCTATAGGATGGTGATAGACTTTCGGAAACTGAACAAGGCAACTAGGAAAGACCATTATCCTTTGCCGTTTATTGACCAGATGCTAGAAAGGCTATCTAAACACACACACTTCTGCTTTCTAGACGGTTATTCAGGTTTCTCGCAAATACCTGTTGCAAAATCTAATAAAGAGAAAACCACCTTCACATGCCCCTTCGGTACCTTTGCTTATAGGTGTATGCCTTTTGGCTTGTGCAATGCACCAGCCACCTTTCAAAGATGTATGATGGCTATATTCTCTGACTTTTGTGAAAAGATTGTTGAGGTTTTCATGGATGATTTCTCCGTCTATGGTTCTTCCTTTGACGATTGCCTCAGCAACCTTGATCGAGTCTTACAGAGATGCAAAGACACCAACCTCGTCTTGAACTGGGAGAAGTGCCACTTCATGGTTAATGAAGGCATCGTCTTAGGACACAAAATCTCTGAGAGAGGCATTGAAGTTGATAAGGCTAAGGTTGATGCAATTGAGAAAATGCCTTGCCCCACAGATATCAGAGGTGTACGAAGTTTCCTAGGTCATGTTGGTTTCTATAGAAGGTTCGTTAAAGACTTTTCTAAGATTTCTAGGCCTCTTACCAACCTCTTGCAGAAGGATGTTCCTTTTGTTTTTGACGAGGGAGGAAGCTTTCGAAATACTTAAGAAGCCTTAATAACCGCACCTATTGTTCAACCACCTGATTGGAACTTGCCCTTTGAAATCATGTGCGATGCTAGTGATTATGTTGTTGGTGTTGTTCTAGGACAAAGAGTTGACAAGAAGTTGAATGTCATTCACTACGCTAGTAAAACTCTAGACAGTGCCCAAAGAAACTATGCCACTACGGAAAAGGAGTTTTTAGCAGTCGTGTTTGCATGTGAAAAGTTCAGATCTTATATAGTTGACTCCAGAGTCACTATTCACTCTGATCATGCTGCTATTAAGTACCTCGTGGAGAAGAAAGACGCTAAGCCTAGGCTAATGAGATGGGTTCTCGTGCTACAGGAATTTGATTTGCACGTTGATGACCGAAAGGGTGCTGATAACCCTGTAGCAGATAACTTGTCTAGGCTAGAGAATGTCCTTGATGACCCATGACCTATTGATGACAGCTTTCCTGATGAGCAATTGAATGTCATCCGCACTTCACATAGTGCCCCGTGCTATGCTGATTACGCAAACTATATCGTAGCCAAATACATACCACCCAGTTTCACCTACCAGCAAAAGTAGAAATTCTTCTTTGATTTGAGACACTACTTTTGGGATGATCCTCACCTTTATAAGGAAGGAGTAGATGGTGTTATTAGACGTTGTGTGCCTGAACATGAACAGGGACAGATCCTGCAGAAGTGTCATTCTGAGGCCTACGGAGGACACCATGCTGGAGACAGAACCGCTCATAAGGTATTGCAATCAGATTTCTATTGGCCCACTCTCTTCAAGGATGCCCGTAAGTTTGTCTTGTCGTGTGAAGAATGTCAAAGAATAGGGAACATTAGCAAACGTCAGGAAATGCCTATGAACTATTCACTGGTCATTGAACCATTTGATGTCTGGGGATTTGATTATATGGGACCCTTCCCGAGTTCCAATGGGTACACCCACATCTTAGTTGCTGTGGATTATGTCACTAAGTGGGTAGAGGCTATCCCCACTAAAAATGCTGATCACCACACCTCCATTAAGATGCTTAAAGAAGTCATTTTCCCAAGATTTGGAGTCCCTAGATATCTGATGATTGATGGCGGTTCACACTTCATTCATGGTGTTTTCCGCAAGATGCTCGCTAAGTATGATGTCAACCATAGAGTTGCATCTCCTTATCATCCTCAGTCTAGTGGTCAAGTGGAGTTGAGTAATAGGGAGATCAAATTGATCTTACAAAAGACCGTCAATAGATCTCGAAAGAATTGGTCTAGCAAACTTGATGATGCACTATGGGCTTATAGGACTGCTTATAAGAATCCCATGGGCATGTTGCCGTATAAAATGGTTTACGGTAAGGCATGTCATCTACCTCTTGAGCTGGAACACAAAGCTTATTGGGCAATCAAAGAGCTCAACTTCGATTTCAAACTTGCCGGTGAGAAGCGGTTGTTTGATATCAGCTCATTAGATGAATGGAGGGCCCAGACATATGAAAATGCCAAGTTGTTCAAGGAAAAGGTTAAGAGGTGGCCCGACAAAAGAATACAAAAACGAGAGTTCAATGTAGGTGATTATGTCCTGCTATACAATTCTCGTTTAAGATTCTTCGCAGGCAAACTTCTCTCTAAATGGGAAGGTCCCTACGTTGTCGAGGAAGTATATCGTTCCGGTGCCATCAAAATCAATAACACGGAAGGTAATTTTCCTAGGGTGGTAAACGGGCAAAGAATCAAGCATTACATCTCTGGTACTCCCATAAATGTTGAGACCAATATCATCAATATCATAACTCCAGAGGAGTACATAAGGGATGTTTATCAGCCTGTTTTAGACCCTGAAAACCAAGAGGTATCTGTTTCGGTAAGTAATTGGACTCCAAAACTTTTCCAATAGAAAATTTTCTCCGTTTTGGAATTTATGGAAAATTACAAAAAATAAAAAGCAGTCCGGAGAGCGCACGAGGCGGCCACAAGCTTGGTTGTCGCGGCCTACCCCCCCCCCCCCCTGGCCGCGGCAACAGCGCTTGTGGGCAGCTCGTGTGCCTCCCGGACTCCGTTTTCTTGCGGAGCACTCCTTCTGGTCCAGAAAAAATCGTTATATATACGCCCGAGGGTTTGATCTCCGTACCGCGCAGTTTTCCACTGTTTTCGTTTCGAGCCTGTTGTCTGCCGCAGATTTAGGTCAAGATGTCTTCTCAAGATTCAGAAGAAGAAATCTATGTGGCCGATAATCGTGCTAACTCCAGGATTAATGGGGACTTGGAACCTTATGGCTAGACCACTGACGAGGAAGAGGACTATGAGGCCAAGGGGAAGGAACAAACGAGTTCCAATGAAGAGGAGGCTCCTCTACCCCAACTTGGACGCACTCATGTGGAGTTCAAGAAGTCAAGCCTCCCTGACCTAAGGAAGAAGCCTAAGACCTTGTTTATCCTTTCTCGATTCTTGCAGGAGAGTAAGCAGGAACTTTGCCATAGAGTGTTGAAGCTTGAGGAGGAAAATGACGATCTGAGGGAGAAGAACTTTTTGCTCAAGTGGAAATTAGACAAGCTCAAGACTGCTTCAACAACACCACCACCATCACCACCAAAGGAAGACAACTAAGCATTGGTATGGGCAATCCCCTTGGCTTTTGCCAAGCTTGGGGGAGTTGCCCTGGTATCGTATCACCGTTATATCTTTTTCTTTTACCTTTGTTTTAGTTCTTTCCTTTTCAGTTTTTATTTCTTCTCTTAGTGGAATAAGTCTTTAGTGTTTTAGTTTGAGTCTTTTGCTTTGTGTCTCCCCCGATGTATTCGAGCTTGCGAGCTGTATAATAAAGAGTATCTTAGTCAAGGGCTTTGTTTTGTGCCGTGATCAAAAGTATGAAAAGAAAGATAGCATGAAAGATCATGAGATGATCCTATGGAAAGTGATAGCTTCACTTATAACGAGTATGATGATTGAAACTTGTTGAGAGTAGACCAACATAGACCTCGGTCATTGTTGCAATTAATAAGAAGTAATAAGGAGAGAGAGGTTCACATATAAATATGTCATCTTAGACACTTTCTATAATTGTGAGCACTCACCAAACTATTACATGCTTAGAAGTAGATGTTGGACAAGGAAGACAACTTAATGAATTGTGTTTGCTTGGTTCCAAACAATGTTATATGATTAGAGATCCCTTAGCATGTGACGATTGCTTCCACCTCATATTAGCCAAAACTCCCGCACCAAGTAGAGATACTACTTGTGCATCCATAAACCTTCAACCCAGTTTTGCCATGAGTGTCCACCATACCTACATATGGATTGAATAAGATCCCTCAAGTAAGTTGTCATTGGTGCAAGCAATAAAAATTGCTCCCTAATATGTATGATCTATTAGTGTGTGGAAAATAAGATTTTTACGAACCTGTGATGAGGAAGACATAAAAGAGACAGACTGCATAATAAAGTTCTTTATCACAGGAGGCAATATAGAGTGACGTTCCTCCGCAGTAAGAGGACACGCATCCAAACCTCAAAAGCGCATGACAACCTCTGCTTCCCTGTGCGAAGGGCATATCTTGTGCCTTTACTTTTTGCCCTTGTAAGAGTCATGGTGATCTTCACCAATTCCTTATTTAGCCTTTTTCTTGGTGAACGTCATATGCTTGGGAAAGATCTATATTCATATATCAACTTGGAGCTGAGTGCTTATGCTTTATTATTGTTGACTTTACCCTTGAGGTAAGTAGTTGGGAGGCAAAATAATAAACCCCTATCTTTCTCTGTGTCCAACTGAAACTTTGATATCATGAGTACCACGTGAGTTGTAACAATTGTGGAAAACAAAAGAGATGATTGAGTATGTGGATCTGCTTTACAAGCTCTTATTTGACTCTTTCTGATAATATGATAAATTGCAATTGCTTCAATGACTTTGGACGGTTGTTGGCCACTTCTCGGTAAGGTTTTTTTTCATGCTTTGCTTTGTGAAGGAATTGTTACTTTCCCATGAGAATCTCTATGATGCATTGTTGTTCTATGTGTGATCATGATGCCCTCATGTCCGTATTTTGTTTTATCGACACCTTCACCCCTAAACATGTGGACATGTTTTGGGTCTTGGTTTTCGCTTAAGGGAAAGCGAGGTCTAAGCTTGGGGGAGTTGATACGTCCATTTTGCATCATGCTTTCATGTTGATATTTATCGCTTTATGGACTGTTATTATACTTTTTGGAACCTTACTTATGCCTTTTCTATCTTATTTTGCAAGGTTTATTTGAAGAGGGAGAATACCGACAGCTGGAATTCTGGACTGGAAAAGGAGCAAGTCTGAGTCCTCTATTCTGTGCAACTCCAAATGCCCTGAAAATCAACGTGGATTTTTTTTGGATTTTATAAAAAATATTGGGCGAAAGAAGTGTCAGAGGGGAGCAACCAGGGGCCCACAAGCCTGGTTGTCGCGGCCTACCCCCTGGTCGCGGCAACAGGGCTTGTGGGCACCCTGGCGGCCCACTGGCCCCCCTCTTTTGCTATATGAAGGGTTTCGTTCCAGAAAAAATCAATCGGGAGCTTTTTCGTGGATTCTCCGCCGCCACGAGGCGGAACTTGAGCAGATCCAATCTAGAGCTCCGGCAGGACAATCCTGCTGGGGAAACTTCCCTCCGGGAGGGGGAAATCGTCGCCTTCGTCGTCACCAACACTCCTCTCGTCGGAGGGGAGGCATCTCCATCAACATCTTCATCAGCACCATCTCCTCTCCAATCCCTAGTTCATCTCTTGTAACCAATCTCCGTCTCACGACTCCGATTGGTACTTGTAAGGTTGCTAGTAGTGTTGATTACTCTTTGTAGTTGATGCTAGTTGGATTACTTGGTGGAAGAGTTTATGTTCAGATCCTTGATGCTATTCATTACACCTCTGATCATGATTATGATTATGCTTTGTGAGTAGTTACTTTTGTTCCTGAGGACATGGGATAAGTCATGCTAATAATAGCCATGTGAGTTTGGTATTCGTTTGGTATTTTGGTATGGTGTATGTTGTTTTTCCTCTGGTGGTGTTATGTGAACGTCGACTACATAACACTTCACCATATTTGGGCCTAGAGGAAGGCATTGGGGAGTATTAAGTAGATGATGGGTTGCTGGAGTGACAGAAGCTTAAACCCCAGTCTATGCGTTGCTTCGTAAGGGGCTGATTTGGATCCACTAGTTTAATGCTATGGTTAGACGTTGTCTTAATTCTTCTTTCGTAGTTGCGGATGCTTGCGAGAGGGGTTAACCATAAGTGGGATGCTTGTCCAAGTAAGGGCAGTACCCAAGCGCCGGTCCACCCACATATCAAACTATCAAAGTAACGAACGCGAATCATACGAACATGATGAAAATAGCATGACAGAAATTCCCGTGTGTCCTTAGGAGCGCTTTTCCTCTTATAAGACTTTGTTCAGGCTTGTCCCTTGCTACAAAAGGGATTGGGCCACTTGCTGCACCGTTGCTACTACTTGTTACTTGTTACTTTTCGCTTGCTACGTTTATCCTCACTACACCATCACTTGTTACCGCTACTTTCAGTGCTTGCAGTTATTACCTTGCTGAAAACTGTTTATCACAGCCTTCTCCTCCTCGTTGGGTTCGACACTCTTACTTATCGAAAGGACTACGATTGATCCCCTATACTTGTGGGTCATCACGTATTACTACAGAGTGGTACGGTAACCCTGTCTTGGAGGTCATGTTGTTGAACAACAATGAACTTACGAGCTATGGAGAAGCGATGGTGGGCCCGAATTTCGACAAATGGTGGAGGCCATGAAATCCGAGAGAGGATCCATGTATGAAAACAAAGTTTAGACTTTGGAAGAACTACTTTATGGTCGTAGGACTATTAAGTAAAGATGGATTTTTAAAATAAAGATAGACGTTGATGGTGAAAAGTCATCATTAATAAAAGCTCGATTTGTTGCAAAGATGTTTCCGACAAGTTCAAAGAGTTGACTATGATGAGACTTTCTCAATCGTAGCGATGCTAAAAGTCTGTTGGAAATAGGTTAGTAGTTGCTGCATTATTTATGAAATATTGCACATAGGATGTCAAAACATTGTTTCCTCGACGGTTTCCTTAAGGAAAGGGTGTATGTGATACAACCAGAAGGTTTTTTCGATCCTAAGGAAGCTAACAAGTATGCAAGCTCCGGCGATCCTTCTATGGACTGGTGCAAGTATCTCGGAGTTGGAATATACACTTTGATGTGATGATCAAAGCTTTTGGGTTTGTACAAGGTTTATGGGAAACTTGTATTTCCAAAAAAGTGAGTGGGAGCACTATAGAATTTCTAATAAGTATATCTGGTTGACATATTGTTGATCGGAAGTAATGTAGAATTTATGTAAAGCATAAAGGTTGTTTGAAAGGGGGTTTTCAAAGGAAGACCTGGATAGAGCTACTTGAACATTGAGCATTAAGATCTATGGGGATAGATCAAAATGCTAAACAGAACTTTCAAATGAAATGCATGCCTTGACAAGTTTTTGAAGGAGTTCAAAATAGATTAGCAAAGAAGGAGTTCTTGGTTGTGTTGTAAGGTGTGAATTTGAGTAAGACTCAAAAGCCCGACCATGGAAGAAAAAAGAGAAAGGATGAAGGGCGTCCCCTATGCCTTAGCCGTAGACTCTAAAGTATGCCATGTTGTGTGCCGCACCTAATGTGTGCCCTGCCATGAGTCTGTCAAGGGGTACAACGAGTGATCCAGGATTGAATCACTAAAACAGCGGTCAAAGTTATCCTTAGTAACTAGTGTACTAAGGAATTTTTTCTCGATTATGGAGGTGATCAAAAAGTTCGTCGTAAAGGGTTACGTTGATGCAAGCTTTGACACTAATCTGAATAACTATGAGTAGTAAAACGGATTCGTATAGTAGAGTAGATATTTTGAGTATTTCCGAATAGCACGTAGTAGCAGCATCTATAAGATGACATAAAGATTTGTAAAGCACACACGGATCTGAAAGATTCAGAACCGTTGACTAAAACCTCTCTGACGAGAAAGACGTGATCAAACCCCAGAACTATATGGGTGTTGGATTCGTTAAAATCACATGGTGATGTGAACTAGAGTATTGACTCTAGTGCAAGTGGGAGACTGTTGGAAATATGCCCTAGAGGCAATAATAAATTAGTTATTATTATATTTCCTTGTTCATAATAATCCTTTATTATCCATGCTAGAATTGTATTGATTGGAAACTCAAATACATGTGTGGATGCATAGGCAACACACCGTCCCTAGTGAGCCTCTAGTTGACTAGTTCGTTGATCAAAGATGGTCAAGGTTTCCTGGCCATAGGAAAGTGTTGTCACTTGATGACGGGATCACATCATTAGGAGAATCATGTGATGGACAAGACGCAAATTATAAACGTAGCATGTGATCGTGTTATTTTGTTGCTATTGTTTTCTACATGTCAAGTATTTATTCCTATGACCATGAGATCATATAACTCACTGTTACCGGAGGAATACCTTGTGTGTATCAAACGTCCCAACATAACTGGGTGACTATAAAGGTGCTCTACAGGTATCTCCGAAGGTGTCCGTTGAGTTAGTATGGATCAAGACTGGGATTTGTCACTCCATGTGACGGAGAGGTATCTCGGGGCCCACTCGGTAATACAACATCACAAACAAGCCTTGCAAGCAATGTGACCAAGTGTAAGTCATGGGATCTTGTATTACGGAATGAATAAAGAGACTTTCCGGTAACGAGATTGAAATAGGTATACGGATGCCGACGATCAAATCTCGGGCAAGTAATATACCAAAGGACAAAGGGAATGACATACGGGATTATATGAATCCTTGGCACAGAGGTTCAACCAATAAGATCTTCGTAGTATATGTAGGATCCAATATGGGCATCCAGGTCCCGCTATTGTATATTTACCGAGGAGTGTCTCGAGTCATGTCTACATGGTTCTCGAACCCGCAGGGTCTGCACACTTACGGTTTGATGATGTTTTAGTATAGTTGGGTTATATTTGTTGGTGACCGAAGGTTGTTCGGAGTCCCAGATGACATCACGGACGTCACGAGGGTTTCCGGAATGGTCCGGAAATGAAGATTGATATATAGGAAGTTAGTGTTTGGATTCTGGAAAGTTTTCGGGCATTACCGGCAGTGTACCGGGAGTGACGAATGGGTTTCGGGGGCCCACTGGGTGGGCCCACCATGACCCAATGGGTCCACATGGGTTTATTGGATGCATAATAAAGTATAACAGACTGACAAAGTCATCCAAGGAAAGCCCATGAAGAAAAAGTGGAAAATCCAAAAGAGGTGGGAAAATAAGGAAGGAGTCCTAATCCAAGTGGGATTGGAGAAGGACTCCTCCCTCTCTCCCACTTCGGCCGACCCAAGGAGGACTCCTTGGTGCGCCAAGGCTTCCCAAGGCTGCCTCTCCCCTCCTCCTATATATACTAGAGGTTTAGGGCTTTTCAGACACAACTTTTGCCACGTGCAACTCATATCTAGACACGATAGTTTTACCTCTAGATCGTATTTCTGCGGAGCTCGGGCGGAGCCCTGCAGGAGTAGATCCTTCACCACCACCGAAGCATCGTCACGCTGCCGGAGAACTCATCTACTTCTCTGTATTGCTTGCTGATCAAGAAGGCCGAGATCATCGTCGAACTGTACGTGTGCTGAACGCGGAGGTGCCGTCCGTTCGGCACTAGATCGGAACGGATCATGGGACGGATCGCGGGACGGTTCGTGGGACGGTTCACGGGGCAGATCGAGGGACGTGAGGACGTTCCACTACATCAACCGCGTTTCTTAATGCTTCCTATTGTGCGATCTACAAGGGTACGTAGATCCAAATCTCCTCTCGTAGATGGACATCACCATGATAGGTCTTCGTGTGCGTAGGAAAAATTTTGTTTCCCATGCAACGTTCCACAACACATAACACTAATACCTGCTCCTAAATCACACATAGCAACTTTAACATAGTTGTTTTTAATGGACCAGGGCATAGTAGGTATTTTAGCATCTCCTAGCTTTTCAGGAATTTTTTATTTGAAAGAATAATTAGCAATCATAGTAGATATTTCAGCCTCAAGTATCTTTCTTTTATTAGTAACAATATCTTTCATATACTTGGTATAAGGAGGCATATTAATAGCATTAGTCAAAGAACCTTGCAGAAATAAAGGCCTAAGAAATTCAACAAACTAATTAAAAGCTATTAATTTTTAGATTTTAGTGTTTCACTAGGAAATGGCATGGGCTTTTGTACCCATGGTTCGCCTCCCTCTCTCTCTCTCCCTCTCTCTTTCTCGCTCTCTCTCTCTCTCTCTCCCTCTCTCTCTGCCATGCTTCCTAGCAAAAATATATCTTTTATCATACCTTTTATTTTTAGGAGGTTGGTCATCAAGATCAACTTCAGATTCTAACTCTACCTCCTTTTAAGGTTCATTATCACCATTAGGGGGAGCATCATTATCGATATTATCATCATCATTATTAACATTACCTTTATCATTAGGTTCATTCTCTTCACCATCTTGAGTTTCACCATCACAAATAGAAACATCATTAGGATTCTCAATAGGATTTTCTATAAGAGGTTCACTAGAAGCACCCACAATTTATTTTTTACTCTTCTTTTTCTTCTTATTAGGCGAACTTGGTGCATTATTACCAACACATTCAGAATCTTGTTCAATCCTTTTTAGAATGACCTTCAAGATGTAAAGGACCATGAGTAAATTTACTTCCTCTAGTACCTACTCCATAAGCATGTCTCTTATGTTGTTTAAGCTTATCTCTAAAAAAATCATTTTTTGATCAAGATACTTGTTCATGTTAAGTATAAACCATAGATAAGTTCTTATTTAAACCTTTGACATCATTAGAAATTCTCACTAGCACATCATTCAAAAGTTAAATAACAATAGAATTATGTTTCGTATGATCACTTATGTGCATATTAAAATTATGTTGCGTAACAA
The DNA here is from genome assembly GCF_904849725.1 of Hordeum vulgare subsp. vulgare. NCBI lineage: Eukaryota > Viridiplantae > Streptophyta > Magnoliopsida > Poales > Poaceae > Hordeum > Hordeum vulgare. The sequence continues at coordinate 535,464,467 of NC_058524.1, read as the reverse complement.
AAAAATCATCAAATTCTTCTAAGCATTGAATAGGATACTTATAATTGGGAATATCACCTTCGTGAAATTTTTGAGAAGTTTTACCTCTACTATCTGATTTGGAGTGGTAAGTTCATATAGTTATTTGATAGGAGGCAAATTCTTCACATCTTTAGCTTTCAAACATTTTTCATTCATAAATTTCTTAGCTTCTTGCATATGTTCAGGACTAAGAAATAGAATATCTCTCTTATTCGGAGTGGGCTTAGGTGGTGGTACGGGAAGTGTCCAATCATCGACATTTTTCAATAAGTTATTAGATAATTCCTGAGCTTGCTCAATTACCCACTCCATGAAAACACAACAAACACAACTATTGATTTAGTGGTTAGTGCATTATTCAAGATTTTAAGAATTTCATTATTTTTAAAAAGATGATCTCGCAAAGCCTTAAGTAATGTACACATCCTCCCCTAAGCTTGAGGAGGACATTCTTCCTCAAATTGATTAATATTGTATATGTCTTGCAAGGTAGCCTGTTTGTTTTCGGCAAGAAAATAGTTTCTTAGTAAATTAATAGATCATATCATGGGGAATACAAACACAAATAGGAGAAAGATTGTTTAAACCACACTTTAGCATCACCCTTTAAATAAAAATGAATGAACTTGAGAATATAATATTATCGAATGTTTTCCTCTTGTGCAAATAGGGTTGCAATATCATTTAGTTTAATCAAGTGTACGATAACTTGTTCAAATTCATAACCATGAAAAGGATCAATTTTACAAAGTACTAAGTTCAGGAACAACAGAGAACTCATAACCCTTATAATTAACAAAAATATGGGAAGTGGCAAAATTAGGATCAAGTTTCATCATTTTATTCATGATTTTCGCCTTAAGTATAGAAATTAAGCCCTCTATACCATTATGAGTATCATAAGCCATAAACTCAATAGTAATGTCATCATCAAATAAATATGAAGAATCAAGCACATCAAATATTTTACTTCTAATTGGATTACTAGGTTTAAATGACGATTCATAATGATTAGTAATCTCAGTTTGTTTATCTTTAGCAATATGAGCATCCAATAATTCACCAAGTGGAACAACAAGCATAGTAGAAGCGTCATCCTGAGTATCATCAATAGCGGAAGCAATGCCTATTGTGTGTGACATATCATCATGCAAAGTATGTGGTGGTGTTGTCACAAGTTGAATTAAAATAGAAGGCGAATCAAGAGTAGAGCTAGTCGGCAATTCCTTACCTCCTCATGATCGTAATTCTGAAATCCTTGAGATTCTTCATAGTAAAGATAAATTGCAACACATAATTGACTCCCAAGTGACCTTAATAAACAAAGTTATACTCCTCGGCAACGGCGCCAGAAAAATAGTCTCGATGACCAACAAAGTTATAACCTGGAGCAATAGAAACTAGGTCTAATTCATCATTATATGTAGGCATGTATTATGTACATAGTGACATGTGCTTGCGATAACAACTTGCATAACATCTTTTCTCCTACCCTCTTGTGGCAGGGGTCCTAATAGAAACAAAGGGTATTTGAGTCTCTCCTTTTAGTAGAGAACTGAAACATAGCATTAACACATAGTGAATACGTGTAAGTCTCAAATCAAAGTCTTCCCCGTAGAGTATCCCAATTGTTGTCACTTTTGGGTCTAGGGTTCACAAAATAATAGGTTCATACAACTTGCAGGTAAGATCATATATTCATGAAAACATAATATGTTCACATCTGAAATCATGACACTCGGGTCTTAGTAACAAGCATTCAACACAGCAAACCCATAACAACATCAATCACAAAACATAGCGCATACAAGAGATCAAGCTCTAACAAATCTGACAACAATATACAATATCACTAAACTCTCTAGAATTGGACGCCTCTTATTCAATTGAGGTCTCCAATTGGAGATTGAGTCACTGATTTTGATTGGGACAACAATTTCTCAGAACTTTCATTTATTTTATAAAATAAACTATGCTTCCTAAATTTTAGAACTTCACAATTAATTGAAATTTAGAATTGGATCACCTAATTTTGACCAGGTCAACAATCTCTCAATGATCATTCTCATTCAATTATTTTAATTCAGATGCTTCCTAATTTTGGAGCTCTCACATTTAACTGGCGTATACAATTTTGAAGTTGTTTCACATTTTTACGGGGTCGATGATTACTCAAATCAATCGGCGGCAACCGACAAACAAAAACATATCAACCAAGTGCACTCTCTCATCACCTAGAGAAAAGTACTGCCAACATGTAATACTATATAACCAATATAATACTTGGAGTTAATTTTGCACAAAATTTCTTCACATAAATATGGATTGTTAGCAGATAACATAGAATAACACCATGGAAGACCAACCTAGACACCGCATTAAGTAAAGAAAAAACTTACTTCATCATCTTGCCCACTCACCACCAAATATTCCCTCAATTCCAAAATGTTAAGTATTTGAAAAGTCAAATTTCTTAAACTTTGACCAAGTCAAGAGAAAAAAGTATCAGCATTAACAGTACTATCTTTGTAACTTAATATAAGACTTTTTTTACATAGACCATGTGAAAAATGTCTTATGTTAAGTAATGGAGGGCGTACTAAATAAATAAAATATTAAAAAATATTTCATAATGAATCCAATGATACGGATATGATATTTTGAATATTGAGATATTTATCTACATATTTGATCAAACTTAAAAAAGTTTTTACTTTTTGAAAAAAAATACACCATATATATTAAACCAAAGAGGGCAAACACAACATCATCAACGATGCATCAAAGTGCGCCTACCCCTTCTAGTTACATACAAAATCTCATCCAAATCCCATCTACCTCTAGTATGCTTACATATGATTACTCATACATGGATGTGAGCATCATAAAATTGTTGATGGAGAAGGGTTGGTAATGATGATCGTGACAACAACCTCTCTTCAGAGCCAAAAATGGGTTGTAGATTAGGGCTCCCGACAAAGAATAGGAGGTGACGATAGCTCCATACCTTAAAGCACGATGTGTTGGGGTACGTCGCATGGGAAACAAAAAATTTCCTACACGCACGAAGACCTATCATCATGATGTCCATCTACGAGAGGCGTTGAGTGATCTACGTACCCTTGTAGACCGTACAACAGAAGCGTTAGTGAACGCGGTTGATGTAGTGGAACGTCCTCACGTCCCTCGATCCGCCCAGCGAACAATCCCGCGATCAGTCCCACGATCTAGTACCGAACGGACGGCACCTCCGCGTTCAGCACACGTACAGCTCGACGATGATCTCGGCCTTCTTGATCCAGCAAGAGAGACGGAGAGGTAGAAGAGTTCTCCGGCAGTGTGACGGCGCTCCGGAGGTTGGTGATGACCTTGTCTCAGCAGGGCTCCGCCCGAGCTCCGCAGAAACGCGATCTAGAGGAAAAACCGTGGAGGTATGTGGTCGGGTTGCCGTGGAAAAGTTGTCTCAAATCAGCCCTAAAACCTCCGTATATATAGGTGGGAGAGGGGGAGCCTTGCCTTGGGGCTCAAGGAGCCCCAAGGGGGTCAGCCGAACCAAGGGGGAAAGTCTCCCCCTCCCAAACCGAGTCCTACTTGGTTTGGAAGGTGGAGTCCTTCTTCCCTTTCCCACCTCCTCCTTTTTTTCTTTTCTCTTTGATTTTCTTCCTATGGCGCATAGGGCCTTCTTGGGCTGTCCCACCAGCTCACTAAGGGCTGGTGTGCCACCCCCAAGGCCTATGGGCTTCCCCGGGGTGGGTTGCCCCCCTCCCCCCCCCCCCCCGGTGAACTCCCGGAACCCATTCGTCATTCCCGGTACATTCCCGGTAACTCCGAAAACCTTCCGGTAATCAAATGAGGTCATCCTATATATCAATCTTCGTTTCCGGACAATTCCGGAAACCCTCGTCACGTCCGTGATCTCATCCGGGACTCCGAACAACATTCGGTAACCAACCATATAACTCAAATACGTATAAAACAACGTCGAACCTTAAGTGTGCAGACCCTGCGGGTTCGAGAACTATGTAGACATGACCCGAGAGACTCCTCGGTCGATATCCAATAGCGGGACCTGGATGCCCATATTGGATCCTACATATTCTACGAAGATCTTATCGTTTGAACCTCAGTGCCAAGGATTCATATAATCCCGTATGTCATTCCCTTTGTCCTTCGGTATGTTACTTGCCCGAGATTCGATCGTCAATATCCGCATACCTATTTCAATCTCGTTTACCGGCAAGTCTCTTTACTCGTTCCGTAATACAAGATCCCGCAACTTACACTAAGTCACATTGCTTGCAAGTCTTGTGTGTGATGTTGTATTACCGAGTGGGCCCGGAGATACCTCTCCGTCACACGAAGTGACAAATCCCAGTCTTGATCCATACTAACTCAACGAACACCTTCGGAGATACCTGTAGAGCATCTTTATAGTCACCCAGTTACGTTGCGACGTTTGATACACACAAAGCATTCCTCCGGTGTCAGTGAGTTATATGATCTCATGGTCATAGGAATGAATACTTGACACGCAGAAAACAGTAGCAACAAAATGACACGATCAACATGCTACGTCTATTAGTTTGGGTCTAGTCCATCACGTGATTCTCCTAATAACGTGATCCAGTTATCAAGCAACAACACCTTGTTCATAATCAGAAGACACTGACTATCTTTGATCAACTGGCTAGCCAACTAGAGGCTTGCTAGGGACAGTGTTTTGTCTATGTATCCACACATGTATATAAGTCTTCATTCAATACAATTATAGCATGGATAATAAACGATTATCATGAACAAAGAAATATAATAATAACTAATTTATTATTGCCTCTAGGGCATATTTCCTACAGTCTCCCACTTGCAGTAGAGTCAATAATCTAGTTCACATCACCATGTGATTCCAACGAATCCAACACCCATATAGTTATGGGGTCTGATCACGTCTTGCTCATGAGAGAGGTTTTAGTCAACGGTTCTGAAATTTTGAGATCCGTGTGTTCTTTACAAATCTTTATGTCATCTTATAGATGCTGCTACTATGTGCTATTCGGAAATACTCCAAATATCTACTCTACTATACGAATCCGTTTCACTACTCATACTTATTCGGATTAGTGTGAAAGCTTGCATCGACGTAACACTTTACGACGAACTCTTTAACCACCTCCATAATCGAGAAAAAATTCCTTAGTCTATTTAGTTACTAAGGATAACTTTGACCGTTGATCAGTGATTCAATCCTGGATCACTATGTGTACCTCTTAATAGACTTGCTGCAAGGAACACATCAGGTGCGGTACTCAGCATGGCATACTTTAGAGTCTATGGCTAAGGCATAGAAGACGACCTTCGTCTATTCTCTTTATTCTGTCGTGGTCGGGTTTTGAGTCTTACTCAAATTCACACCTTACAACACAGTCAAGAACTCCTTCTTTACCGATCTATTTCGAATTCCTTCAAAAACTTGTCAAGGCATGCATCTTGTTGAAACTTCTATTAAGCGTTTTGATCTATCTCCATAGATCTTGATGCTCAACGTTCAAGTAGCTCAATCCAGGTATTCCTTTGAAAAACCTTTTATGCCTCACAGAAATTCTACATTACTTCTGATCAACAATATGTCAACCACATATACTTATCAAAAATTCTATAGTGCTCCCACTCACTTCTTTGGAAATACAAGTTTCTCATAAACCTTGTACAAACCCAAAATCTTTGATCATCTCATCAAAGTGTATATTCCAACTCCGAGATGCTTGCACCAGTCCATTGAAGGATCGCTGGAGCTTGCATACTTGCTAGTATCTTTAGGATCGACAAAACCTCATGGTTGTATCTCATACAATGTTTGCTCAAGGAAACCGTCGAGGAACAATGTTTTGACATCCTACATGCAATATTTCATAAATAATGCAGCAACTACTAACATAATTCTAATAGACTTTTAGCATCGCTACGAGTGAGAAAGTCTCATCATAGTCAACTGTTTGATCTTGTCGGAAACATCTTTGCGACAAGTCGAGCTTTTCTTAATACTGACTTATCACTACCATCGTCTGTCTTCCTTTTAAAGATCCATCTTTACTCAATAGTCCTACGACCATCAAGTAGTTATTCCAAAGTCTACACTTTGTTTTCATACATGGATCCTCTCTCGAATTTCATGGCCTCCAGCCATTTGTCGGAATCCGGGCCCACCATTGCTTTCTCCATAACTCGTAGGTTCACTGTTGCTCAACAACATGACCTCCAAGACAGGGTTACCGTACCACTCTGCAGTAGTACGCGACCTTGTCAACCTACGAGGTTCGTAGTAACTTGATCTGATGCTCGATGATCACCATCATCAGCTTTCACTTCAATTGGTGTAGGCGCCACAGGAACAACTTCCTGTGCCCTGCTACACACTGGTTGAAGTGATGGTTCAATAACCTCATCAAGTTCTACCACCCTCCCACTCAATTCTTTCGAGAGAAAACTTTTCCTCGAGAAAGGATCCGTTTCTAGAAACAAACACTTTGCTTTCGGATCTGAGATAGGAGATGTACCCAACTGTTTTGGATATCCTATGAAGATGCATTTATCCGCTTTGGGTTCGAGCTTATCAGACTGAAACTTTTTCACATAAGTGTTGAAACCCCAAACTTTCAAGAAAGGACAGTTTAGATTTCTCTAAACCTCAGTCTATACTGTGTCATCTCAACGGAAATACGTGGTGCCCTATTTAAAGTGAATGTGGTTGTCTCTAATGCTTAACCCATAAACGATAGTGGTAATTCGATAAGAGACATCATAGCATGCACCATACCAAATAGTGTGTGGCTATGACGTTCAGACACATCATCACACTATGATGTTCTAGGTGGCATGAACTGCGAAACAATTTCCACATTGTCTTAACTGCGTACCAAAACTCGTAACTCAGATATTCATTTCTATGATCATATCGTATACAGTTTATCCTCTTGTTACGACGAACTTCACTCCGAAACAGAATTGAACTTTTCAATATTTCAGACTTGTGATTCATTAAGCAAATACTCTAGTATCTACTCAAATCGTCATTGAAGTAAGAACATAATGATATCCACTGCGTGCCTCAGCACCCATTGGACTACATACATCAAAATGTATCACTTCCAACAAGTTACTATCTTATTTCATCTCAATGAAAACAAGGCCTTGCTCATGTGGTATGATTTTCATGTCACTAGTGATTCAAAATCAAGTGAGTATAAAGATCCATCAGCACGGAGCCTCTTCATGCAATTTATACCAACATGACTCAAGCGGCAGTGCCACAAGTAAGTGGTACTATCATCATTACCTCGTATCTTTTGGCACCAATATCATGAGCATGTGTAACACTACGATCGAGATTCAATAAACCATTAAAGGTGATTATTCAAGAAAATAGAGTAACCATTATTCTATTTAAATGAATAATCGTACTGCAATAAACACGATCCAATCATGCTCATGCTTAACGTAAGCACCAAATAACAATTATTAGGTTTAACACCAATCCCGATGGTAGAGGGAGCGTGCGACGTTTGATCATATCAACCTTGGAAACACTTCCAACACGTATCGTCACCTCGCCTTTAGCTAGTCTCCGTTTATGTCGTAGCTTTCATTTCGTGCTACTAATCACTTAGCAATCGAACCGGTATCCAATACCCTCATGCTACTAGGAGTACTAGTAAAGTACACATCAACATCATGTATATCAAATATACTACTTTCGACTTTTGCCAGCTTTCTTATCTACCAAGTATCTAGAGTTGCTCCGTGTAACATCCCAATTTTCCTAATTGGGAATGTTTTACATTGTAGCTAAGCATCTATGCATATTGATTGAAATAAAATTTAGCACGTCAATTCCTTCGTCTTTTGATTTGCATTTTCCATTTTTCCTCGCACGAGAAATGCCCGGAGAAATACTCTCTTGCACGCAAGAGAGAGAGCGGAGGAAAATGACCCTCCAAAGTACACGCATTTCTGAAATATTTGAGCCTAGAAAATCCAAAGATCATTTGCAAAAATAATTGCAAAAAGAAAATAAAGCAATTTAGGGAATTTCTGAAAAAACATTTTTTTAAAGTTTTTATTTTTGCTTTGGAAAAATGTTATTCGGGTAGAGGATATTTTTCTAATTTTTTTGGTATATAATACCCTATATTAATATTTTGATTTACTTCCTCTTTATTCGCTTTTGTTTTCTGTTTCGGAAAGGGATTTAAAAATAGGAAAGTTTAGCCGCCGCCCCGAGCGCATTATAAGGCCCTGGGCCGAATCCCACAGCCCCAGGGAATGAATCCCTTATTTACCGGCCGCCCTTCCCAACCGCCCCGCCTCTCTCTCACTTCCCTGCGGACCCCACTGGTCGACCCTTCTCCCCCCGTCGGTCATCTTCTCCCTCCCCTTCCTAATGTCTGCCCGAGACCGAAACAGCTAGGAACCTCGGGATCCCCTGCCGATCCCCTCTCTCCTCCTTCCTTTCCTCTCCGCCCCCAGGCCTATAAGTACCCCGCCCCCGGCCGCCCCCGTTCCCACCCTAACCTCGATGAACCGCCGCCCGAGCCGACCTCACCGGAGCCGAGCTCCTGCTGCACTTCGGCCCTCCTGGAGCAGCGCCCCTCTCCGCTCCGCCCGACACCCCCGGAGCCCCTTCCCTCGGAGGAGGACCACCACCGCCATCGCCCCGTCCCTCTCCACCGCCCCCCGGAGCCCTCCCCTCGCCGGAGTGCCAGCCCAGCCACGGTAGCTCTCTCCTCTCTGTTCTTTTTTTTTCTTTCTTGTTACACCGTTAGATCTAGGATGTGTGGTTTAGATTAGATCCTAGAATAACCCTTCGGTTTAGAGTGGAAAACCGGTGGTTTTATTTCACTTAAACATTTAGCCAGCAAGTTTTACTAGCCCTCAGCCGTTTGCTCCTAACCATGCAACAAACGCCCCCGCAGCCTATCACAAAATGCCACGTGTACCCCTCTGTTAGTTACTACTACCTCTGTTCCTAAATATTTGTTGTTGGGGAGAACTAGACTAGTTCTCCCCAACAACAAATATTATGGTACGGAGGGAGTAGTTAGCTTCAGTTTTTCTGTCTAAATTGCAAAAACAGAAAGTTTCTGTTTTGTTTTGGCCATAACTTTTGATCCCGAAGTCCAATGACATTGATTCTTGTTCCAGTAGACTCCAATTTTTCTTTAGTTTTTAAAAACATATAATTTTTCTATGTTTGAAATTTTAAAATATAAGTTAGATCATATTTAGTTTAAACCTTGTTTTGCCTATTCCAGGAGTTTAAAAAATGATTTTGAGTTGATTCTTTTTGCTACTGCTTCCTAGTGATTAAATCTTACTGTGGTAGAAGTTTCAAAAAAAAATTAAGTATTTTACTGGTGTTTTCAACAGAAACAAGTTTCTGCCATAACGACGCGTGATGAATTCTTTTACTTAGGCTTTAGCAAATCCTTACTTGTGATGTTAGTTTTACTTGTTGCTTGATTGTAGTGCTTATGGTGTGTTTTGTGTTTGTATCGGTAGATCATCCGGAGTGCGAAGCGTGTTACTTAGAAGCGCTCGATCAAGACAACTATCATCAAGGCAAGTCATTTTGATCATGTTATTTTCCTATGTTTTCGATGCATGGTAGATCACCTTCTTTGCCCAATTTGCATGCTGCCTAGGTACTTGGAAACTTTAGTATAAGTTGTAGTATCATGTGGTAGGCACACAACAACCCCGATACTTGGCCCCGGGACGACAATTTGTTAATGCTATGCTTGAGTAGACGGGTTTTCGGTTGAGTGTATATCACGAGTGATGTGAGGTTGATTAAATAAGCAAGACCGGTTAAGACAAGATTTTCAAGACCTCGGACGCAATGCAACTCTGGGTGAAGGACGGTTGATCGGCTCCCTGGAGAACCCAGTGGATGCCCGGGATGCTGGAGAGGCCATGTCATCCTACGGAAAGCTTCACCCAGGCTCGAAGAGACGGACGGAGACTTCAAGACTCAAGGCTTACCTGCACAGCCACAAGTCATTATGGGCTCTGGCTTGGTTGGACAACGCGGCGACTCTGGACAGGCGGTGCTAGCAGATGTAGAAGAACGGTAGGAATGGATGGGCACTGAAAGGGATTCAGAGGGACCCGTTGAAAGAGCATGTTTTGATCATCCGGTCTTCAAACACCCTGAAGTGCGAGGACAAACCTGGAGGCGATCAAATCTTGTGGGGAACGTGTGCAAAACTCTGCAGAGTGCCCAACCTAATCGATTAGCCATGTCCACGGTCATGGACAACTTGAGCCGAAGGCATTGAATTTCCCCTGAACTCTCGACCCAACTTAATAATGATGTGAGTGTTAACAAATATTCGGGTACGAGAATTGGTTGGCGGAACCATCTCGTTAACAACAAACAATGTAGTAATATTTTGCTTCCAACCCCTCTTGTTGTAGGATAAAACTGGCTTTATGCAAAACTTAGCCCCACCAGCCAAATATGCATGTAGAGATGGTTGAATATTATTTTACTCCTCTCTTTGATGACTTGCCGGCATATTCAATATGCTGACCTACACGGCTGCAACGTATCATGTTGCAGAGTACTTTTCCGACCAGGAGTGAGGCTACGATCTACGCTCAGCGACATGCCCTTGGAGTCGGATGGACTCGTCTACCTGATGCTTCCGCTAGTATTCGTTAGATATCTCATGAGTTGGCCTTCAGCCACTTTATTGTAATCCTTTATTGTAATAAAGTACTCTTTATGAGATTTCGATTAATAAAGCTGTGTGATTGAACTCTTGAATATATACATTATGTACTGTGTGTGTACCAGCATGATCTTGGGATGGTACGGAAACACCAGAGGCTTGACTCGTCTTGAGTCGGGTCGCTACACTCCGCCTCAGTGACTGTTCCCCTCATTACAGAAGCACTTAGTTTCGGGTTTGGGTTTAATCTTGGGTCTCTTCATTAGTGCAGCAACTGTTTTGCCGTTTCATGAAGTATCCCTTCTAGCCCTTGCCTTTGATTGAAACTTAGTGGTTTTACAAACCATCTACTAATGATGCTCCTTCTTGATTTCTACTTTCGCAGTGTCAAACATCGTGAATCGCTCAAGGATCATTGTATCTATCCTTGATATCTTATAGTTCATCACGAAGCTCTCACAGCTTGGTGGCAGTGACTTTGGAGAACCATCACTATCTCATCTGGAAGATTAACTCCCACTTGATTCAAGTGATTGTCGTACTCAGACAATCTGAGCACACGCTCAACGTTTGAGCTTTTCTCCTTTACTTTGTGGACAAAGAATCTTGTCGGAGGTCTCGTACCTCTCAACAAGGGCACGAGCATGAAATCACAATTTCATCTCTTTAGAACATCACTTATGTTCCGTGACGTTTCAGAACGTCTTCGGTGCCTTGCTTCTAAGCCATTAAGTATTTTGCACTGAACTATCGTGTAGTCATCAGAAATGTGTATGTCGGATGTTCACAGCATCCACATACGACGCTCGAGGTGCAGCACACCGAGTGGTGCATTAAGGACATAAGCCTTCTGCGCAGCAACGAGGACAATCCTCTTCAAAGTTTGCTACTATAAACTTTCAACTAAATTTTCTCAAGGAACATATAAAAAACAGTAGAGCTATAGCGCAAGCTACATCGGAATTCACAAAGACCATTAGACTATGTTCATGAAAATTAGTTCAATTAATCATATTACTTAAGAACTCCCACTCAAAAAGTACATCTCTCTAGTCATTTGAGTGGTTCATGACCCACTTACACTAGCTCAAGTCCGATCATCACGTGAGTTGAGTATAGTTTCAGTGGTAAGCATCCCTATGCTAATCATATCATCTATATGATTCATGATCGACCTTTCGGTCTCATGTGTTCCGAGGCCATGTCTGCACATGCTAGGCTCGTCAAGCTTAACCCGAGTGTTCCGCGTGTGCAACTGTTTTGCACCCGTTGTATGTGAACGTTGAGTCTATCACACCCGATCATCACGTGGTGTCTCGAATCGAAGAATTGTCGCAACGGTGCACAGTCGGGGAGAACACAATTTCGTCTTGAAATTTTAGTGAGAGATCACCTCATAATGCTACCGTCGTTCCAAGCAAAATAAGGTGCATAAAAGGATTAGCATCACATGCAATTCATAAGTGACATGATATGGCCATCATCACGTGCTCCTTGATCTCCATCACCAAAGCACCGGCACGATCTTCTTGTCACCGGCGTCACACCATGATCTCCATCATCATGATCTCCATCAACGTGTCGCCATCGGGATTGTCGTGCTACTCATGCTATTACTACTAAAGCTACGTCCTAGCAAAATAGTAAACGCATCTGCAAGCACAAACGTTAGTATAAAGACAACCCTATGGCTCCTGCCGGTTGCCGTACCATCGACGTGCAAGTCGATATAATCTATTACAACATGATCACCTCATACATCCAATATATCACATCACATCATTGGCCATATCACATCACAAGCATACCCTGCAAAAACAAGTTAGACGTCCTCTAATTGTTGTTGCATGTTTTACGTGGTGACCATGGGTATCTAGTAGGATTGCATCTTACTTACGCAAACACCACAACGGAGATATATGAATTGCTATTTAACCTCATCCAAGGACCTCCTCGGTCAAATCCGATTCAACTAAAGTTGGAGAAACCGAACTCGCCGGTCATCTTTGAGCAACGGAGTTACTCGTAGCGATGAAACCAGTCTCTCGTAAGCGTACGAGTAATGTCGGTCTGAGCCGCTTCGATCCAACAATACCGCGGAATCAAGAAAAGACTAAGGAGGGCAGCAAAACGTACATCACCGCCCACAAAAACTTTTGTGTTCTACTCGAGAAGACATCTACGCATGAACCTAGCTCATGATGCCACTGTTGGGGTACGTCACATGGGAAACAAAAAATTTCCTACGCGCACGAAGACCTATCATGGTGATGTCCATCTACGAGAGGGGATGAGTGATCTACGTACCCTTGTAGACCGTACAGCAGAAGCGTTAGTGAACGCGGTTGATGTAGTGGAACGTCCTCACGTCCCTTGATCCGCCCCGCGAACAATCCCGCGATCAGTCCCACGATCTAGTACCGAACGGACGGCACCTCCGCGTTCAGCACACGTACAGCTCGACGATGATCTCGGCCTTCTTGATCCAGCAAGAGAGATGGAGAGGTAGAAGAGTTCTCCGGCAGTGTGACGGCGCTCCGGAGGTTGGTGATGACCTTGTCTCAGCAGGGCTCCGCCCGAGCTCCGCAGAAACGCGATCTAGAGGAAAAACCGTGGAGGTATGTGGTCGGGTTGCCGTGGAAAAGTCGTCTCAAATCAGCCCTAAAACCTCCGTATATATAGGTGGGAGAGGGGGAGCCTTGCCTTGGGGCTCAAGGAGCCCCAAGGGGGTCGGCCGAACCAAGGGGGAAGGTCTCCCCCTCCCAAACCGTGTCCTACTTGGTTTGGAAGGTGGAGTCCTTCTTCCCTTTCCCACCTCCTCCTTTTTTTTATTTTCTCTTTGATTTTCTTCCTATGGCGCATAGGGCCTTCTTGGGCTGTCCCACCAGCCCACTAAGGGCTGGTGTGCCACCCCCAAGGCCTATGGGCTTCCCCGGGGTGGGTTGCCCTCCCCCCCCCCCCCCCCGGTGAACTCCCGGAACCCATTCGTCATTCCCGGTACATTCCCGGTAACTCCGAAAACCTTCCGGTAATGAAATGAGGTCATCCTATATATCAATCTTCGTTTCCGGACCATTCCGGAAACCCTCGTGATGTCCGTGATCTCATCCGGGACTCCGAACAACATTCGGTAACCAACCATATAACTCAAATACGCATAAAACAACGTCGAACCTTAAGTGTGCAGACCCTGCGGGTTCGAGAACTATGTAGACATGACCCGAGAGACTCCTCGGTCAATATCCAATAGCGGGACCTGGATGCCCATATTGGATCCTACATATTCTACGAAGATCTTATCGTTTGAACCTCAGTGCCAAGGATTCATATAATCCCGTATGTCATTCCCTTTGTCCTTCGGTATGTTACTTGCGCGAGATTCGATCGTCAGTATCCGCATACCTATTTCAATCTCGTTTACCGGCAAGTCTTTTTACTCGTTCTGTAATACAAGATCCCGCAACTTACACTAAGTCACATCGCTTGCAAGGCTTGTGTGTGATATTGTATTACCGAGTGGGCCCGGAGATACATCTCCGTCACACGGAGTGACGAATCCCAGTCTTGATCCATACTAACTCAACGAACACCTTCGGAGATACCTCTAGAGCATCTTTATAGTCACCCAGTTACGTTGCGACGTTTGATACACACAAAGCATTCCTCCGGTGTTAGTGAGTTATATGATCTCATGGTCATAGGAACAAATACTTGACACGCAGAAAATAGTAGCAACAAAATGACACGATCAACATGCTACGTCTATTAGTTTGGGTCTAGTCCATCACGTGACTCTCCTAATGACGTGATCCAGTTATCAAGCAACAACACCTTGTTCATAATCGGAAGACACTGACTATCTTTGATCAACTGGCTAGCCAACTAGAGGCTTGCTAGGGACAGTGTTTTGTCTATGTATCCACACATGTATATAAGTCTTCATTCAATACAATTATAGCATGGATAATAAACGATTATCATGAACAAAGAAATATAATAATAACTAATTTATTATTGCCTCTAGGGCATATTTCCAACACGATGGAACTTCTCTTTGATTCTTTTAAAGGAGATGTGAATTTATAGCGTCAAAATCGGGTCAATGCGGTGGTCAGGCCCCCACAAGGACACATGGCGCGACGAGGGGGTGGCTGCACCCCTGCCCTTGTGCCCCTCACTCCTCTCTAGTATTTCTTTGTTTCAATATTTTTTATATATTTCAAAATAATTCTTCCAAATTTCCCGTCTAACTTCAAGCATTTTATTTCAGCAAAAACAAACATGACAGTTCTGCTGAAAACAACGTTAATTTGGGTTGGTTTCACACAAATCATGCAAATTAGAGGTCAAACAATAGAAAAAATATTTTGAAAAAATTAGTTATGTTCAAGGCGTATCAAGGGGCGATGATGACGGCGCCTTCGGCTCGTTTCAGTGCATGCAATCATCGCTAGGTGTTGTATGGACCTGGATGTAATTTTTGCTTCCATTTTTTTATTGCTTGACAATTGACAAATGGATTGAAAATTCCCCCCAAAACAATAGTTGAGTTTGAACAATGGACAACGAAGACTGATAAATGTGGGCATAACATGGGAAAGGGGTACCCAACACCCGAACCATTCGCCCCCTCGTCACTCCCTAGGGGCGGCTCAAACGGAAACCCTAACTGTCGCAGCTCCCCGTCCCCTCTCTCTTATCCATCCTTGTCGTTGTTGGCGCATGTCGGGGGCAAAGGTCGTGTTGGGGAACGTAGCATGGGAAACAAAAAATTCCCTACGCACACGCAATACCTATCCATGGTGATGATCATCTACGAGAGGGGAGAGTGAATCTACATACCCTTGTAGATCGCTAAGTGGAAGCGTATATAACGCGGTTGATGTAGTGAAACATCTTCGTGATCCAAATTGCAGCCCGTCCCGCAATCTCATCACGATCCGTCCCGCGATCCCATCACGATCCATCCTGGTCTAGTGCCGAACGGACGGCACCTCCGCGTTCAACACACGTACGGCTCGATGACGTTCCCTGCCTTCTTGATCAAGCAAGAGGGGCGGAGAGGTAGATGAGTTCTCCAGCACGACGACGTGGTGGTGGTGATGGTGAACTAATCCAACAGGGCTTCGCCTAAGCACCGCCGAACTAGACTAGAGGAGAAACAAATCTAGAGAGAAGTAGAGGGATCACGTGGCAATTAGGGTTAGCCCTCACCTCTAAAACCTCTAGTATATATAGGAGGGAGGGAGAGGAGGAGGCAGCCTCAAACCCTCAAGGTTTGGCCGAAATTGGAGGTGGAGGAGTCCTACTACAATCCTACTAGGAGTAGGATTCCTCCTCTCCACTTGGAAACCCTTTCCACCTTTTCCACCTTTGGGTTTCTTTCCTTCCCACCTCCAATCCACCTTGGGATTTAGTGGAGGCTTCGGCCAGCCCACTAAGGGCTAGTCCACGTACTCCCACAGCCGATGAGACCCTTTGGAGTGGGTGGGCCCACCTGGTGGACCCCCGGAACCCATTCGTCACTCCCGGTACACTGCCGGAAATGCCTGAAACTTTTTCGGAGTTCAAAGCCCACTTTCTATATATCAATCTTTACCTATGGACCATTCCGGAGCTCCTCATGATGTCCAGGATCTCATCCGGGACTCCGAACAACTTTCGGTTACCAAACACATAACTCAGTAATATCGAAACGTCACTGGACCTTAAGTGTGCAGACCCTGCGGGTTCCAGAACTATGCAGACATGACCTAAGACACTCGTCGGTCAATAAACAATAGCGAGACCTGGATATCCATATTGTGTCCTCCATATTCTACGAAGATCTCTATCGGTTGAACCTCTGTGTCAAGGATTCATTTAATCCCGTATGTTGTTCCCTTTGTCCTTCGGTATGTTACTCGCCCGAGATTCGATCGTTGGTATCTCCGTACCTAGATCAATCTCGTTACCGGCAAGTCTCTTTACTCGTTTCGTAATACAAGATCATGTAACTAACTCCTTAGTCACATTGCTTGCAAGGCTTGTTGTGATGTTGTATTACCGAGTGGGCCCCGAGATACCTCTCCGTCACACGGTGACAAATCCCAGTCTTGATCCATGCCAACCCAACAAACACCTTTGGAGATACGTGTAGAGCACCTTTATAGTCACCCAGTAACGTTGCTACGCTTGATACACACAAGGTATTCCTCCGGTGTCCGGGAGTTGCATGATCTCATGGTGATAGGAACAGATACATTGACATGCAGAAAACAATAGCAATAAACTGACACGATCATATGCTACGTTTATAGTTTGGGTCTTGTCCATCACATCATTCTCCTAATGATGTGATCCCGTTATCAAGTGATAACACTTGCCTATGGCCAGGAAACCTTGACCATCTTTGATCAACGAGCTAGTCAACTAGAGGCTCACTAGGGACAGTGTGTTGTCTATGTATCCACACATGTATTTGATTTTCCAATCAATACAATTCTAGCATGGATAATAAACGATTATCATGAACAAGGAAATATAATAATAACCAATTTATTATTGCCTCTAGGGCATATTTCCAAGAGCTTGTTGGCGGCCGGCGGCGGCGGGATCTGGCTTGCGCGCGCTCGTGCTGGTCAGGCGTGGCCCTCACTGTGACGGGAGATGTGAAGCTGATGGTTGCGGGATCTGGAGCTAGTGCGATGGAGTACATTCGCAGCGGAGTAGTGGTACGCGGTTGGGCCTCATGGGAAGAGATGGTTGCGGCGCGATGGCCCCTCCTCGAGGTGATGACATGGGACATGGCAAGACAAGGCGACGGCAGCGCGACTTGGCCCTCATGGCGTGGTGCTCGCCCAAGAGTTGATGCGCTTGCAGCGGCCGAGCACGTCGCGGCCCTAGTGCCTCCGTCGTGGTGCCCCCTCTTGGTCTCTGTGGTCGTGGGTGTTGGAGGCGGTCGAGCGAGATGGATGGGCCAGATCTGGGTTGTAGGGTCATGACACAGCCGGCTGTTGGGAGTTGGCCTGATGACTTGGTGTGCGGTCTGGCACCCCTGGGTTGGGCATGGAGGGTGCTCGACGAGTTCTCAGTCATGGAGGTGTTGGTAGTTCGGTTGCGTGCTCCTCGCTGTGCGGGTCTTGGGTGGACCCTCACTTCTCGGCTATGATGGCGAAATGTTGCGGCCGCGGCGGAGTGGCCAACTTGGATGGTGTGGCTCCAATCCGGTAGGCGAGGATGGAGGTGTGCGGTGATCCGAAAGAAATTCCTTCCCGTGCTTGATCGGTGCTGGTGGCGACGGCACCCGCGGGTGTCGTTCCCCTTCTTGAAGGCATCGCCAAGGTGTGTCGATATCTCCATCTCTCGCTCATGTGATTGGTAGCGGTCTTCGGGCGAAAGCCTAGGTTCAAATTTGAACCGGCACGATGGCGGCGTGCTCTACGTGGCTACTCTGTTGGGAGCATCCTGCTTGAAGACACGGTCTTGAGGTTACATGTTGCGCTACTTCCGGTGTTCGCCACTGTCCAAGAGGATCTTCAATGGCGCAATGTACGTCATCATCGGTGAATCCAAGACCGTACCTTTAGTGGGTTGTTCAGGCTCCGTCATCTACTTGACACCTCCTTAGGCATGATAGGGTGGACGGTGCGTCGACTAGGAAGTTCACCCGGAGTTGGTGTTGTCTTCGGAGGTGACCGGCGATGGTTGAGACGTGGCGTTGTTGCCTTGTTATAGGACAATCTCCTTTTACTTTGTAGTTGCATCCTCGGTGGTGGCCATCTTCGGACTAGCCCTGATTTGATATTTGCATTATGCTTGTTGTTCGCAACAAGTTATAGTCTTCTTTTAATTTAAATTTCGTCTTCTATAAAAATATGATACGCATTCCCGTACTCTCCGAAAAAAAAATGATGGGCATCCAGTCGTATGGTTCATGCAAAGATTGCCTCCAATTTTCCATGGGATCGACACTAGTCTACAAGACCGAAGAAAGAAGTTAAGAAAAGACTATCATGATCCTGTTGACGGGAGCAACAAACTAACCAACCAGCAGGGGAGAGATCCACGGCTCCGTGTCCCGATTCTCCTGCGAGTCCTGTCCCGCGCCAGCCAAGGAAGGAATGGCACTAGCCGCTCAACCAGCCAACCGCCTGCTGACCCCACACGTCATCCCCACATCCTGCTCGCCCCCGACGCGCGGGGATCACCCCGCGTTCCCCGAACTCAACACAACACAGCGCCTAAAACCCGCGTCCAAACTAATGGTGGCACTACCAGCTTAGATAGATCGATCAGCGAACGCGGCGTACGTCTGCATGTGAGGTCGATCCATCCACCCATCCATCGGCCGATCGGCATGGCAGGGGTGGGGGGACGGAGCTCTCGCGCCGCCGGGAAGCGCGGGGGCGGGGCCGCGTCGTCGTCCGCGGCGGCGTCCGCGTGCGTCTACTACGCCACCACTGGGGTGCTCGTCGCGCTCTGCGTCGCCGGGGCCTACTTCCTCACGTCGACCTCCTCCGCGTCCATCGCCGGCTCGGACGACGGGGACAAGGCCGCCGCCGTCACGGCGTACCGCCACACCACGCGCTCATCTTTCGCGTACGAGGTCACCAGGGACAAGGAGGCGCCGTCGCCGCCGCGCGAGCCCGAGGTCGAGGACGGGACGATGGGCAAGGAGGACTCTGGCTCGGAGGAGGATGGTGGAGGCGCCGAGCAGGAGCGGGGCAGCGCCGTCACCGCGGCGGCCTTGGACGACCCGCATGCCAAGCCCGATCTGGACGAGCGTGTCTCCGGCGGCGAGGACTCCAAGAACGAAGCGGCGGCGCTGGACGAGGAGCAGAGCAACGACCCTGCCCGCGTCGCCGCCAGCGAGGCCACAGCCGAGGAGGAGGAGGATGCCGCGGCGGCGACGGGCGCGGACAAGGAGCAAGAAACGCAGGAGAACGATCAGGATGGCGCGCAAGAAGAGCAGCAGTCGCATCTGCAGATGCCGCGCGCCACGGTGGAGGAGAGGAACCTGGACGGCGGCATCGAGGAGGAGAGCAACGCGAGGCAGCGGCAGAGCGACGAGGAGGACCGTATGAGCGCCGGCGACGAGCAGCCCGGCACGGGCATCCTCCGCCGCGAGGCGCAGGAGGACGAGGCGGCGGAGCGGCAATCCGATGAGGATAGACCCGATCAGGAGCAGACAGAGGAGGAGCGTAGCAGCGATCAATCGCTGGTCGAGGAGGACGGGCGCACGTTGGTGGAGGTGGAGTCCGACCCCGGCCAAGAAGAGGGCGGCGGAGACGACAAGGCAGCCGAGTCAGAGCACAAGGAGGACACGGACGGCAGCGGCGCCGGCTCGGAAAACCACGGCGTCGTCGATACGCTGCAAGGCGAGGACTCGGCCGTCGGCGCCGGAGGAGACCAGAGCGCGTGGGCAACGCAGCGCGATCAGTCCCACCGGGAGAAGGACCGGCGCCAGGAAGACGCGGACGACGGCAACGGCACGGACGGGGAGGAGCAGCACGAGTGGCGGACGTGCAACGTCAAGGCTGGCGCTGACTACATCCCGTGCCTGGACAACGAGAAGGCCGTCAAGAAGCTGCGGCCGGAGAACTTCCGGCGCTACGAGCACCGCGAGCGCCACTGCCCCGACGAGGGCCCGACGTGCCTCGTCGCGCTCCCAAGAGGCTACCGCCGGCCCGTCGAGTGGCCAAAGAGCCGCGACAGGGTACCCACGTAACCTTCCTCGTACTACAAACAAGAAAAAAGTATATTCTTCTCGCCATGGATTGCTTGCTCACTGACACGCCGATGATGACTTGTGCAGATTTGGCTGAGCAATGTGCCACACACGAAGCTGGTCCAGGTGAAGGGGCACCAGAACTGGGTGAAGGTGAGCGGGCAGTATCTGCTCTTCCCCGGCGGCGGCACGCAGTTCATCCATGGCGCGCTGCACTACATCGACTTCCTGCAGCAGTCGGTACGCGGCATCGCGTGGGGGAAGCGCACGCGGGTGGTGCTGGACGTGGGGTGCGGTGTGGCCAGCTTCGGGGGCTACCTGTTTGAGCGGGATGTGGTGACCATGTCGTTCGCGCCCAAGGACGAGCACGAGGCGCAGGTGCAGATGGCGCTGGAGCGTGGCATCCCGGCCATCTCCGCCGTCATGGGCTCCAAGCGCCTCCCGTTCCCCGGCAAGGCGTTCGACCTCGTCCACTGCGCGCGCTGCCGTGTCCCCTGGCACGCCGACGGCGGCGCCCTCCTCCTCGAGCTCAACCGCGTCCTCCGCCCCGGCGGCCTCTTCGTCTGGTCCGCCACGCCCGTGTACCAGAAGCTCACCGAAGACGTCGAGATCTGGAAAGGTATGTACAGACATGATTAAGCATTAATTTTCGCTTATGAATTCTCACAGTCACCATGAGCGAATGAATCATTCGCAGCAATGACGGCTCTGACGAAATCCATGTGCTGGGAGCTGGTGACGATCAAGAAAGACCGGCTCAACGGCGTCGGCGCCGCCTTCTACCGGAAGCCAACGTCCAACGATTGCTACGAGAGCAGGAGGCGACAGCAGCCGCCCATGTGCAGCGACGACGACGACGCCAACGCGGCGTGGTACGTCCGCCTGAACGCTTGCATCCACCGGGTGCCGACCGGCGCGGCGGAGCGCGGCGCGAGGTGGCCGGCGGATTGGCCGCGGCGGGTGCGCGCGCCGCCCAACTGGCTCAACACGTCGCAGGTCGGGGTGTACGGGAAGGCGGCGCCGGAGGACTTCGTGGCGGACTACCAGCACTGGAGGCGCGTCATGGACAAGTCGTACCTCAACGGCCTGGGCGTCGACTGGTCCAGGGTGAGGAACGTCATGGACATGAGAGCCGCCTACGGAGGGTAATATCGGTGACAAGAACCCTTTCCGCCATTGCAACCTAGCAATCACCATCAATTGCTGCCGAGAATCCCGCACGACATTGATCGATACACTGCATGTGATCTCTGCCAGGTTCGCCGCGGCGCTGAGAGACCACAAGGTCTGGGTGATGAACGTGGTCAACGTCGACGCGCCGGACACGCTGCCCATCATCTTCGACCGCGGGCTGTTCGGCATGTACCATGACTGGTGCGAGTCCTTCAGCACCTACCCGAGGACATACGACCTTCTGCACGCCGATCACCTCTTCTCAAAGATAAAGGACAGGTCAGTCACTTCAGTTCCACTTCTGCTTACAACCACCTGGTTCAGCCATGGCCGGTTCAGCGTTATCAGGGCAAACGTGTGTTCTTCAGGTGCGCCGTGTTGCCGGTCATCGTCGAGGTGGACAGGATCGTGAGGCCGGGAGGGAGCATCATCGTGCGCGACGACTCCGGCGCCGTCGGCGAGGTGGAGAAGCTCTTGAGGTCGCTTCACTGGGACGTGAGGCTGACCTTCTCCAAGAACAACGAAGGGGTGCTGTTCGCCGAGAAATCGGATTGGCGGCCGGAGCTGGTCGCCGAGCCAACATAAAAGCCCTCTCCATTCTCAGCATGACAAGTTTCACCAAGCAAAAGATAGATAGGTTTTCTTTTGGGTCTTTTTTTTTTATCCTTCTTTCTTTGGTTAGCATTGATGTAGTATGTGGTACTCCTTACTAACTATCCTACAAATAAGACATGGTTCTGTAATGCAGTATGTATCTAAGACTCATGCATAGAACTGAGACGAGTGTAGCATTAGTTTGTCAGTTCAAATATTTACTTTTTTCTGCAAAAGCAAGTTAGCAAATCAGTTAAATTAGTAAAGGTAAAGCAAAGTGGAGTTTAGCTGTTAGAAGATACTACTTCAATAGCAGATCGTAATAATGTCTGCAGATGTGCACATCAATTGTTACAACAATAAGGTATCCACTGCAGATGCTCAGAACAAATCAATGTGACAGCCACTGGCATATCTTCACACAAAATCATTTTTGGCTCTAGTAGTTATCTTTTACAGAACCATGACTCATGGTGCCTCCCACAAAGTGTGTTCCAACAAAAATGGTGATACAATCTATACTGATATCAGATATCTGGTGCCTTCAGGTTCATCTTTAGTTTCTCTCCATAAAAACAGTAAGCTGTAGATGGTAAAATTGATGGGCATCATCACGCATTGCTTGCAGCTAGCCCGTTTGTAATGGTATGTGACTGTAAAGAGGTCTGGTCTCTGTAAAGTGGAATTCCACCGCCCAGTTCTTTCAGCCTCTTTACCATATCATGCAACCACTCAAATGTGAGCTTGGTCTGTGCATTGAATTCCTCCCTCACTTGTGGATGAACTCTAAAACAGCATCCCAGCAACTTGTGCAGATGGGACCGAATCATTCTCCATGGCACTGGGTATTGCTCGCACAGTTTCAAATACTCAATGGCCAGATCAGCCGGGTCTAAACCACCATCTCCGTCTTCATTGCCATCTTCTTTCCACTCCTTTGTGCGGAAACCAGCAAATAAAGCTGGATTCTCCAAAAGAGGTTCAGCTGAAAGTACGCCATCAGCTCCAGTGTGTTGCAAACAGCTCTTCACATCCTCCATATGGCGAATGTTTCCATTTGCAAGTACAGGTATTCTCAGGGCATCTTTCACAGCTTTGATGGCATCCCAATCAGCTCGAAATTTCTTCCCATCTTTTTCATCTCTTGTACGCCCATGCACAGCTACAAGAGCAGCACCAGCTTCTTCAAGCATCTTTGCATACGCTAGTGTGTCCTCCAGTCGCGGAAATATGCGAATCTTGCAAGAGACTGGAACACGAAGGTTTCCTGCCAGATTTTGCACAAGAGATTTTACGAGTGGAAGGTTATCCATGAGAAATGCCCCATAGTATCCCCGTTTAGCAATGCGCTGTGGACATCTGCAGAGTTTCCAGAGAAGCATTACTGCCATTTAGAAAAGAATCCAGTTTAAACAATATATTTGAACTAACGATCATATATGGGGGAACATGCACGAAGCAGTGTAATATTAACAATGATGAAGGTATAAATTTGCAAACATAATGGGACCGCAGACAGATTTACAAAATGTGCACAATCAGCACCCAAGGAAATTTCAGATAGGCAGCTTTAGGGTTTTGAAACATTTTCCTAACAGTAGAACAAAATAGTTTCGATGGTTTAAAGTTTAAATTCTATCACTGCAAGGTCCAGTGCTAACATCATGCTGAAGGCACCAGTCACAGAGCTAACTTCAGCGAAATTGATCAGAGGCAGATTATTTTTCTTCATGTGCTTTTTTGTTTATGCAACAAACAAATATGAGCCACTACAGACACGGCTAGATAAGTGACTAAAGAGTACTCCCTCCGTTCCTAAATATAAGTCTTTTGAGAGATTCCATTACAGACTACAAGAAACTACCACTTTTTTTACTGTTCAAAAAACTACCACAAAAGTGGTGGGCCGTTCCAAAAAACCCAAATTGCCATGTGATTAAATTTTAATCATGCTTATGACTACAGGGTCCCACCCATAAGTAAACCATCTGTTTGACTGTTTGGTTGACTGTTAACTGACACATGGGACCCACATGTCAGGGACGATAAAATTCCAAAAGCTAACAAAGTCGTCCTCTTCATCTTGCTCCATGGCCGTCCAGCACCGCGCCATGGCCGGCACAGCCCCATACTCCAGATCGAGCGGCACGAGAACACACTGCTGAGGCAGGAGAACGACAAGCTGAGGACGGAGAAGGAGAACATGACGATCCAGGAGGCGATGCGGAGCCCCACCTGCAGCAACTGCGGCGGCGCGGCCGTGCTCGGCGAGGTGTCAAGAACTCGCGCCTCAAGGACGAGCTAGACCGTGTCTGCGCGGTTGCCGGCAAGTTCCTCGGCCGACCCGTCTCTGCCATCTCCTCGCCGTCGTCCCTCTGCTCCGGCCTCGACCTCACCGTCGGTAGCAACAACGGCTTCATGGGAATGGGAATGCAGTCCATCCTCGACTTGATAGGCGGCGGCTCGGCGGTCATGCGCCTGCCCGCTGGCATGATGGGCGGCGGCCTGGACGACGGCCTCGGCGGCGAAGGGGTGCAGCGGCCCGCAGCAACAACGGGGAGCAGCAGCGGCGGGGTGCAGCGACGGCGGCCATCAGCGGCGGGGTGCAGCGGCTGGGAGCAGCGGCCAGCTGCGGCCATCAGCGGCAGGGAGAAGCGGCCCGCAGCAACACTTAGCAGCAGGGGCGTCGGGAAGGAGAGGGCAGAGGACCCAATTGCTTTTTTCTAAAAAAATTATAAGGACCCAATTGCTTTTTTTCTTAGGGACCGTCATGTGGGCTCACAATGTCATAACGGTCAACTAACAGTCCAATATAAGGGCAACCTAACGTGCGGGCCCTCCTTATCATAAACCCATTTAAAAGTTAACGGTTCGGCAACTAGGGTTTTTTGGAACAGCCCACCACTTTTATGGTAGTTTTTTGAACAATCAAAAAAAGTGGTAGTTTCTTGTGGTCAACACCTGTAATGTGGTAGTTTTTTTGCTATATACTCTACGGATGTATATAGACATACTTTAGAGTGTAGATTCACTGATTAAGCTATGTATGTAGTCCGTAGTGGAATCTCTAGAAAGACTTATATTTAGGAACGGAGGGAGTACTTTTCAGTATAACATCATAAAGAATTGGCACATTACCCGAAATTCAAATCAACATAGTCGCAGTTAGCTTCCACCATCTTTGCAGCTTGTAACAAAATGTCAGGATCGTTTGCACAAAACTGGACAAAAAGTGGGCGGTCTTCCTGTATAAGATTTGATCAATGTCACATTCTGCACAAGTTTTTCTATTGTATTTCATACACAAAAAAGATTAGAGGCCACCGGGAGTAGCTGGCAATACAACTAATTATTGGAAACAAGTGTCTACCCATTTTGTTGTCCTATACTTCTATGACAAAGTAATATCCCAAATCTGCTGGATAATATAACGGCAACTCTCCACTTGCTGGTCTTAAGGTGGTCAACAACACCGCACACAAATAGTGAAATATACCAGTCCAAGGCCACCGAGAAGCATATCTACACTTAAGTTATTAATCTACCTATTTGCAGCTTCCATGGCCAATTCATTACAGCGTTGTTGCACGGGGAAATTTACTTAAAGCCCGTTCTAACAGTGAAGAATTACCAGAATTCTATGCAACGGTGGTCTACAGGGGAATCACAATGCTCAAATTGGGGTATCCTATAGTTCAATCGTCCCACTGCGACGACCTAGAAGCTGCAAAGTGTGAGTTACCTTGCAGGTAGTAAACTCCATGTCCCTGTGCTTCTCGTTCTCGGAGAAGATGCGGGAGTGGAGCATGGGCGTGTAGGCGGCATCGGCGCCGTAGCGGCGGCACAGCATGCGGAAGGGCAACTCCGAGTTGTCCACCATGGGCGCCACCACCAGCCTCGGAGACCCCAGCCGCCTCCAGTGCGCCCACGCGCGCTCCACCCGCTCCTCCGCGGACGCCGGCGGAGGGGGCAGGGGCGTGGGCACGGGCACGGGCGGCGCTATCTCCTCGGGCGCAGAGGCGGCAGCAGGGCTGGAGCATATGTCCTCGTCGGGGTCGGAGGCCGTGGTCAGGTGGGCGGCGGCGGCGGCGGCGTCAGCCGGAGACATGGCTAGGCTAGGGTTTAGGAAGCGGAAGAGGAGGCGCGAGTTGGGGAGGGGGGCGAGTCGGCGTGGTAGCATGCGGCTCGGCTCGGTGCGGTTCGCGGATCGGGGTCCCGTGTTGTGGGGCTCTGATCCAGTCGGTCTGAGGAACGAGACCATCGTTTTTGTTTTTTTTGGAGGCAATGAAGGAGGCCCATCTTTTTTTGAGACAAATGAAGGAGGCCCATCTGTTAGTGGATGAAGAAGCTTAGAAGAAATTGCTCGGGCTCAGCCCATCCGGCCATCCAAACTTCTCTCTTCTTCGATGAGCTGATCCACACATCAACTAGTTAGCGAGCGCACCTTCAAAAGCCTCCCAGCAAGCACTCCAACGCGACGTCACTTGACGCATCCTCAACCGCTATCACGCGTCGCGCTCTGAGTGCTTTCTCCGGATTTCTTTTTTTATTGTTCTGCACGCGTTTTTGCTTTTTAGATTGGTTTTTTTCGATTTTCTTGATGTTTCGGTTTTTCATCAATCTTTCTTATTTTTTGATGGAAAAAATATTAAAAAATGCAAATAAGTTTTTTTTTTGCGAGAGGCACGGTTTTGCCTTCGCGAGAGGCACGGCTGTGCCTCTCAGAAAAGGAAACAAAATATGTTTTCTATTTTTTTTTCGCGAGAGGCACGGTTTTGCCTTCGTGAGAGGCACATCCATGCTTCTTGAAAAGAAAATATTGCATTTTTTTCGTGAAAGGCACGATTTTGCTTCCACCAGAGGCATGATTTTGCCTGCGTGAGAGGTACGGTCGTGCCTCTCGGAAACAAAAAAAACTATGTTTTCTTTTTTTTTGCGAGTGGTATGGTTTTGCTTCCGTAAGAGACACGATTTTGACTTCGCGAGAGGCACGACCATACCTCTTGGAAAGGAAAAAAACGTGTTTTCTGTAAAAAAAAAATCGCGAGAGGCACGTTTTTGCTTCTGCGAGAGTCACGGTCTTGTCTTCGTGAGAGGCACACCCGTGCCTCTCGAAAAAGGAAAAACACGTTCTTCTGTAAGAGGCACAATTTTGCCTTCATGAGAGGCACGGCCGTGCCTCTCGGAAAGGGAAAAAAGCAAAAAAAAACGTGTTTTCTATTTTTTTTCTATCACGAGAGGCACAGTGAACGAAAGTTCATCAAAAACCTATCAATATGCGATTTAGTTTTGAAGATCTCGACATGAAAAATCCAACAGTGAAAACAGTTCGAGATTTAGACGCACGGTTTAAAAGATAAAACATTTTAAAAATACGAATTTACGGAGAAAAAAAACTCCCAGGTTGCGACAAATGCCATGCATTCGGTGTGCCACTTGTCGTAACCTGAGAGGTGGGAGTAATTTTTGAAAGATGTACTTCTTAATTAGTGATTTCGACCAATCCACTTTTCTTTGAGAATACCTTATTTAACGCATTATGTGTCACAATGTCGAGCCCCCGCACACGCGATCGATAGACGGGCCGGCCCATTTCGAAGATATTCAGCGTTTCACTAATCTAGGTTTTGCGAACCTTCTCTAAGGTTCCAACCGGATTTTTCCGGTTTTTTGAAACTTTTTTTATTTTATGTTTTTTGTTTCTTTTTTCTTTTGTTTCTTTTTTATTTTCTTTCTTTTTCCATTTTATTTCCAAGTTTTTTCTACAAATTTGCACAAATGATAAAAATATTCAGATTATAATATTGTGTTCACAAATTCTTAAAATTTTTGGGAATTAAAAAATGTTCCCATTTTCAAATTTTGTTCACAAAATTTTAAAAATGTTCATGTTTTGAAAATTTGCTTGCATATTCAGAAAATGTTCAGAAAAACCAGACAATATTCAAAATTCTATAATTTGGTTCACCAATTTGAAATTTGTTCATGTTTTGAAATTTTGTACTAAAATTCGAAAAAAAGTTTCATATTTTTATTCAATGAATTTGTTCTTAAATTTATTTTTTAATGATTGTTCGGAAATTTAAAAATGGTTGCATTTTGTAGATTTTGTACACATTATAGAAAATTGTTCCTATTTTGAAATTTTATTCACAAATTCCGAAAATGTTTAAAACTTTGATATTTGTGTTCACTTCTTTTAGAAAAACTAGAATTTGAAATTTTCAAATGTTCTCATTTTCTAAAAATCAGAAAATGTTTCTACTCTCAATTTAAATGTCCCAACTTGTTTGCAAATTCACAAAATGTTTGTAATTTCAAAAAATATTCCCACTTTCAATTTTTGTTCTCTATTTTAAAATGTTGATTAGATTTAAGAAATATGTTCTTAGTTTTCTAAGATTCTTCGTGTTTTAAAAAAAATATTCTCATTTTTTCAACACTTTTTCATAAATTCAAAAGATGTTCACGAATTAACAAAATGTTTGTGGATTTCAAAAAATGTTTGTGGTTTCAAAATTTGTTCAAGTTTTCAAAAACATTCAGAATAAAAATCGTATGGAATACCAGAATTCGTTGTCTTTTTCAAAAAAAAATACAAAAATTCAAAAATTTGTAAAGATTCTATTAAATGTGTCGCTTAGGTGATATCTTAACAAATCACGCTTTTATTACAAGTAGTACCCGACAGATCCAGTGGCTAGAGCGACTCGTTTAGGACTCAAAATTAGCGAGTTCGAATCCTAGCAGCGCCTCGTCCGTTTCAGACATTTTTTAAGTCGTGTTGTCCTTTGTTTAGTGTTAATGGGTCGGAATCCTAGCAGCGCCTCGTCCGTTTCAGACATTTTTTAAGTCGTGTTGTCCTTTGTTTAGTGTTAATGGGTCGGCCGAGTCGCGGGACCTTTGTGCGTTTGCGCGCTGTTGGACGCAAAGTGCGTCCAATAGGAGATCCCCTTTTATGGGCCACATGAACCTAGCATGAGATTTGTTGAGAGGCAAGGTATTCTCATGAAATTGTCTCAAAAAGGTATTCTCGTGAAAAGAGAGTCAAGGTAGTCTCATGAAAAAAATTGTTGAGAGGCAAGGAGGCGCGAGAGGAAGTGAGCGACGATGAGGACAAGTGTGGTGAGAGTCTTTGACCAATACAAGTGAATAGAGGCAAGCGGACCATACGGCGTCGTTGTGCTCGTGTAGGTGTAGTTGGAGTTGTCTCCTTTCTCTCTGTTGGAGAGGTGAGGGAGATAGGAGAGAGATGTTGACAGAGAGATGTGTTAGAGGAAATTAAAATAAAAGATGTATGTATGTATTAAATGCCCGTATGTATGTATGTATTGGATATGTATGCATGTATGTAGAGAAAAGAAAAAAAAATGTTTTTATTAGTAAAATAAATAAATAAATAGGTATATATTTAATTAATTAGTTAATTAGTTAAATAGATAATTAACCTAATCTGTTAATTAGGATAAATAATTATCCTATTAGACGAACCAGGATACACGATCCATTCGTTTGTCACGCGTCCCTAGCATAGCAAACATGGAACTTTTTCATCGTTTTCAGTTTGACCGGTAGTAGCCCGAGACCCGGAAAACATCGTCAGATATTCTTCCGACCCGTCTATGACGGATGTTGCTTCGTTAGCTCATGCCTAGTCTCCATATTGCCATGTCATGCTTAGTGATGCACGTGTTGCTATTATTTATTGTTTCTTCACCCTCTTCTTACCGGTAGACCCCAAGACTGACGCTGCTGCCGGGTACATCTACGACCCTGTCGACCAGCCCTTTCCCGTAGAGCAACAAGGCAAGCAAACCCCCTTGATCATCCCTATATCGCCTATGTATTTCTTCCTCATGCTTGCATTAGTATTTTGCTACTGTTGTAGTTAGCTCCTATATCTGATGCATAGTCTATTTTTGATGAACTGCTACCTTCAGTACTGTCCTTTTAACCTCTTTAGTATAGGTGGTGCAGTCTTCCCTTCCGACCCCGTAGTCCAGTTGCCCCGCTTTGCTTTCAAATCTCGATCCCTGATCGACGAGCCTGACCCGGCACCGCACGTACACCCCCCTTAGTTGTACGGTGCTACAGAGATAATATCGGGTACTGAGGGTGACACATCGCTAAGTACTCGTGATGATATCTCTGTAGTATAGCTAGTCGGTCGTGGTTATCGAGGGTGGTTCCTCTTTCACCATTCCCGATGGTGACTCTGTCGTGCAACCCCTCAAGTGTCAGGCCCCCGAGGGTGATTCCTCTAGGCCCACCTTCACGGATACATCATTCGGAATCCAACGAGGGTGATACCTCGGATTCCCCCCGATATTACAAACACACAGTTACTCGACCATGTTACTGGGATCCTTGGTGTTTAGATGTTAGGCAGGTGGATTCCCGCGTGTTTCTGTCGATGACCTTAATTAAAATGATAATGGATTTGGGTATTTGATCTGGGTTGGTCGGAAGGCCTTATTACGCACTAACCGTCTGCGTGGGAAGAATTATGGGTACTCGATGTCGCGGTATCAGCCGAAGCTCTTCAGACGTTAGCGATGTAGCAGCGCGCGCCCGAGTGGTCCCGAGATGCATCGCTCTTGTATTAAGGGGTGCTAGGACTGACATCGGCCGCCCTCGCATCATGCAGGAGCGTGGAGGGAGAGTGGGCCCACGAACCCTCTCTGCTTAGGAGTTAGACCGGCGGGCTGGCCTATCTGCTGAGCTTAGGTTTGGGTGCGACGTGTCGATATTCCGAGGCCGGGCAGGACCCAGAAAAGTGTGTCTAGCCAGAGTGTTATCGAGCGCATCGGGGAATATGTTGTGCACCCCTGCAGGGAAGAACTTATCTATTCGAATAGTCGTGTCCACGGTTACAGGACGACTTGGAGTTGTGCCCTAATATTATACAACTACAATTGTTACTTAACTGGATTTAGTTGCCCCGGGATTGCTTCCTCGCACGGAGTCGAGGGACGATCTCTGGGCATGACCTCACTTTAATATTGCTGCAACAATATGACTATTAATTGTGTTACACCTATTCTACTCTCGTCTATTCCTGTAAGACCCTGAAGATGCTAGTCTTCGATAGGACTAGGCCTTCTCTCTCTATTCTCGCATTGCTGCAGTCAGTCCACATATAACCACCCCCCTTCTTTGATACTGATGCATTCTTAGAATAGTTCTGATGTAAGACTTGCGATTACTTTGGATGAGTACTCACCGTTGCTTTGCTCCCCCTTTGCCCCCTTGATCCGTTGCTGCGACCAGATGTTGGAGCCCAGGAGATGGAGGTTCCCGCCGCCGACGACTGCTACCCCGACGGTGCCTACTACTACGTGGAGGCCGCTGAAGACCAGGAGTAGTTAGAGGTTCCTAGGCAGGAGGCCTCGTCTCGTTCGATCGTTGTATCTTTTGTGCTAGCCTTCTCTAAGGCACCCCATGTTTTATGTTTGTACTCAGATATTGTTGCTTCCGCTGACTCGTGTGTTTATCGAGCTTCCGTATTCTAGCCCTCGAGGCCCCTGGCTTGTAATATGAAGCTGATATTGTTTTATTTGTGTCTAGAGTTGTGTTGTGATATCTTCCTGTGAGTCCTTGAGTTTGATCGTACCCATTTGCGTGTATGATTAGTGTACGATTAAATCGAGGGCGTCACAGCTGCCACTACCAAACACTTCAAAATATATTGTCAAACCCTCAATTCAAAAAGAGAGTGTTCACAACATTAACACTTCACTACAATTTGCTTGAATTAAAGACTTGAAGCATCCATTAAAAATGCTACAAAATTTTAGAAAAAATGAGAAATTACCTCCTCCCATTTCCTTTGGATTTGCTATCCCCTTCCCCTTCTTTCCATCTTCTCGCAATCTGGTAGGAGCTGCGCTTTGAAAGAATGTACAGAGTATACATAATTAGCCTTTAGCAACATGACATTGTTCAACAATCAAAAGACTACAATTTTGGGGATCAAAAGTTGTTTTTGCTGCCGCCGCTAAGTACCTAGGCCTCGACTGGAGCCATCACCCTCTAGCCCCCCCTCCCAAGTCTATCTCTACGTCGGCTGACCGCCTGCGCCACTGTAGGGTCCCTGCCTTCCCCGCCTGGTCCCGACGTCTCGTGACCTAAGACCTCACCAGCCGCCGCCGTCGGTTGCCCCGCCCCGCCCGGTCCTCGCGACCGGACCAGCCGACGCCGCCGTTAGCTACCTCGTGCCCCCGCCTGAACCTGGACTACGCCGCCGCCATGCTGGGGTTCATGGGCCATGGCTATGGCTCGTGCCTTGCATCACATGGAAACAGAGTGGTCAAGTGCGTGAATCTCGCCTCTCGCGGCCTCGCGTGGACGCTCGTCTCATTGGTTGCGTTGGTCAGAGCATGGTTAATAGTATAGCCAACTACCGGCTACAAGAAGTTGCTATGTCATATATAGCCGACCTAATAGTCAACACGTATAGTAACAAGTTGTTAAAAGGTATTACTTTATTATTATATGGTCCACCTTACATCCTCACAATGTTTCTTGGAGCTCGTGTTACAGCAGTTGTTAATGTGTAGCCCACTTCTCTTCTCTCTCCTTTTCTCTTTCATTCAACTCAGCAAAAATATAATATTTTAATCCTTACAGCGTGCTGATTATACCTTATTATACTTGCTCTCATGGGCCAAAGGCCATTAGTGTTCGTCTCTGCCTGCATTGACCATTGGACCATTAGTATTAATAGGTATAAAAATGCTCCAAATTAAGGTATGGCGGATGCCATACCCTGCGCATCGGGGAGCTCCTCAAGTGCAAGTGAACCATTAAGCACAAGAGGATGGATAGTGTAGTGGTCATGGGTGAAACCCGCACACACGGCATGAGGTAGAACAACCTAGCTTAGTCGCACATATGGGTCATAAAATGAACCCCATTGAAGTTTCCCCAAAACAAGGCCATTTCTTTTCGACTTAAACTCAACAGGAAATTAGTTTAAGATTCTTCGTGGTATATTGTTTGAGATCATTGATGAAAAGTCTATGATTCTCATGATCTGTAAATGTTTCATGGTAGATTGATATTGTGCTAAATGTTTTTCAGTTGTTTAACTATATGATGTGCTAAACTTATTCTTACAATTTCATGCCAAAAATAATCGTGCAAATAGAGAGGTCGATTAGCCAAATGAAAAAAAATAGTCAAAACCTTGTTGAAAAGGTAGATCCATCTCAAGTACACAAGGAAACTCAATTCAGTTAACAAACGACTTTCGTGAAGTTATGTCACTTCTAATAGCATTGTTTTTGTTGTACTAACTTTTACGACGCTCAATCTTTTTGACAAAATAACTACAAGAACCAAAGGATGATTCGGGAAAAACTAACCATGAGAGTACATACATAGGACACCAAAAGTAAACAAGGTGGAGGATGGATATAGGAAAGTATAGTTGGTCAGAGATAGAAATATTAAGATACCCATGAACTATTACTCAAATTTGAATTTGATCTTCCTACCTCGATGGTGTCATTCATCGTCATCGAAGTCCATGTGAGGATAGACGTCCTCACGTTTATTGGTTCTCTTCAAATATTGATAGTTGTGTGCCTATGAAGGGAAGC
Source organism: Hordeum vulgare subsp. vulgare (assembly GCF_904849725.1). Lineage (NCBI taxonomy): Eukaryota > Viridiplantae > Streptophyta > Magnoliopsida > Poales > Poaceae > Hordeum > Hordeum vulgare. The sequence continues at coordinate 535,430,640 of NC_058524.1, read as the reverse complement.
AGTTTGCTGATAATTTGAGTGGAAACATAAACCTCTTCATTTGTTTTTTGTGTGTGGCAAGATTTAGTTTCTACAACCCTCTTGGCTGGTGGTCAGGGATTGCAAGTCTACATTGCATGTGGTGCTGCCCCAACCGATGTTTCTTTAGCAGCTACTACATCTTGTTGTTAGCTGCGAGTGGATATTACGGCCTTAGAAGTCTTGCATGGAAAATGCATTTGCATGTGTCAACATCCCTTTGATGGGCGATAAAGAAGCGAAGGAAAAAAGACGACCAATATGGTGTTCATTGTAACTTTATTTTTTACTGATCATTTTGTGTCATGTTGTCCTTTGATTGCACTCGCTTTTCCTTGATGAACATCAGATAATATATATTTTGGGTGTCTTCTCTCAAGAGAAAATCCACATTTGATCTATAGATATCCAATACTAGACACTCAACACTAGTAGAAAATGGGTCTTTCGGCCGGAGCAGAAAAGACCATTAGTCCCGGTTCAAATTAAAACCGAGACCAATGTCAGGCATTGGTCCCGGTTTGAGTTGCCAGGGCAATAGTCCGGTTCATTTTGTTTCATTAGTCCTAGTTTGGGGAAAAAACCGGGACTACAGATCCAGCGACTGCCACGTGGCGTGCCGCGGAGCATTAGTCCCAAATTATGGCCAGAACCGGGACTAAATGATAGGCTATTAATCCCGGTTTTAGACAAAAAACGGGACTAAAGTTTTGCCTATATATACCCTTATCCCTGCACACCCTCTCCTCTGTTTTTTGGCTGTTGAGGTGTGCATGCCATGCTCTTGCCGCCCTTCTATTTCATGCGCATAAGGTGTTCGATGAAATTCCCGAGCCACACCACTTAAGCTTTCTCCTCTCCAAGCTCCATTTTTCTCAATATTTGTCTAGGTATGGCCGTGCACCAACTACACAAGTGTTCTAAAAGGTTAGCTACTTCATCGTTTCATCTCTCACTGCTAGTTTAGCTCATTTCAAATGCCCTAGAAGTAAAGTGGTTTGTGGGTTTTAGTGTAGGAGTGTATGTGGGAGTTATTTTTATTTAGATGCAAAATTTGAGCTCAAATTAACTTCTTAGAGTCTGCACATATGTAGGGTGCCGCCCCGTGCCCGTCCTCACCGTTGTCGATCGCCCACGCCGATCTCGTCGCGAGCACCGCCGTGGTGAGCCTCTTGTTCTTATCTTCTTTTTAAAAGAAAAGAAATTTCTTACTTGTATGATTTAGATAGATACTTGTATAAATTACTTATTTTCACTATTTTTTGTTATTATATAGTGCGATGGTTTTGGTATCTGCATCCGTCGGCCCTCGTCCTGTCTATGATTCGGATGTGGTATATATTATCTTTTATAACTATTTGTTTTATTTAGTGTTTATGACAATTATGACGACCAACGTGACATATATTTTTTAATCTAGGAGGTATGTGAACCGGAAATTCCAACCCACATAGAAATTCTTGTCGAGAAGTTAAATTTGGTTGAAAAAGAAAACAATTACTTGAAGAAAAAATTAAAAATAATTGAGGAGAAGAATATGAAACTTGAGTTGCATGTTGCCGATGTCGACGATGATCGCAAGATGAAGATGGATGCAATGCGGTTGAAGATGGATGCAATGCTCTTGAAGATGGATGAAATGCGCTTGAAGATTAGGAATATTAGAAAATATGCCATTGATAAAGAGGTTTGGTATCATTATGTTGTTGGGTCAATTGTTACCTTAGTTGCGATTTTGATCGCATTTGTTGTTGCATTTAAATGTTTTACATAGTTGTATGTTGTTTTATGAGAGAACTTTGTAATTATTTTTGCAATAATAACATTTGATCACTACCGTGCTTTGGTTTTAATGTGATGATGAACTTGTATTAATTTGGTCATTTCTCTATTCATGATGTTCTGCAATGGTTTTTTGATATACTTAATTTCATAATACAGATGATCCGCCAATGGATGTACGGTGACCGACGCACTTCGGAGTATATTACGAACCGGGACTAATGCCCGAGTCACACTTAAGTTCACACAAAATGGTATCCTCGACCGAGGTTAACAACCTTATCCTTTTCATCTGTAATTGGTACAAAAATATTGCATGTGTCCATGTACGGTCATTTCACTATTCATGTATGATGCAGATCGATGCACGAAAACGATGGATGTACGATGAACGACGCGGTTCCGTATTTATTGCAGGCCTGCATAAATTTATCGATGTGGCTGAGGCAAACAAAGTGGATAATTTTATGCCTTGTCCATGTGTTGACAGTCGAAACGTGAAGGAGTACTCTAGCTCGAAAACCATTCAAGGCCACATGCTTTGGAGAGGTTTCATGCCCACATATATTTGTTGGACCATGCACGGAGAAAGAGGGGTTATGATGGAAGACAATGAAGAAGAAGATGATGATGACAACTATCCTATGTTCACTGAAGAATACGGTGATACTGCAATGGAAGACAATGAAGAAGAAGGAGGTGAAGAACAACCGGCATCAGATGAGCCACTGATGGTCTTGGTCGGGTCATTTCTGATGCAAAGATACAATGCAATACAGACAAGGAGAAGTTGAATTTGGAGGCCATGCTAAAGGATCATGAAAAGTTGTTGTACCCAAATTGCGAAGATGGCAGCACAAAGCTCGATACCACACTGGAACAATTGAAATGGAAGGGAGAAACTGGTTTATCTGACAAGGGATTTGAGAAGCTACTGAAAATATTGAAGCCGAAGCTTCCAAAGGATAACGAATTGCCCGAGACTATGTACAAAGCAAACAAGGCTATCTGCCCTCTTGGATTAGATGTGTAGAAGATACATGCATGCATTAATGACTGCAGCATGTACCGCGGTGAGAAGTACGAGAATATGGACAAATGCCCGGTAAGCACTGCATGTCGGTACAAGATCAGACAGGATGACCCTGGTAATGTTGAGGGCGATGACGAGCCCCGAGGAAGAAGGTTCCTGCTAAGGTTATGTGGTATGCTCCTATAATACCATGGTTGAAATGTCTGTTCAGAAACAATGAGCATGCCAAGTTGATGCGATGGCACAAAGACGAGCGCAAGAAAGATGGGAATTTGAGACACCTCGCAGATGGGTCGCAGTGGAGGAAAATCGAGAGGGAGTGGCCGGACTTTGCAGATGACCCAAGGAACTTATGGCTTGGTCTAAGTTCAGACGACATGAATCCTATTGGGGAGCAGAGTTGCAGTCACAACACCTGGCCCATGACTCTATGTATCTACAACCTTCCTCCTTGGTTGTGCATGAAGCGGAAGTTCATTATGATGCCAGTGCTCATCCAAGGACCGAAGCAACCGGGAAACGACATTGATGTGTACCTAAGGCCATTAGTTGATGAACTTTTGCAGTTGTGGGCCAAACCAAGTGTACGTGTGTGGAATGAGCACAAACAGCGGGAATTTGACCTACGAGCATTCTTGTTCGTAACCATCAATGATTGGCCTGCTCTTAGTAACATTTTAGGACAGTCAGACAAGGGATACAATGCATGCACACACTGTTTAGATAAGACTAAAGGTACATATTTGGAAAAATCTAAGAAGGTTTTTGTCACGCCCAAGATGCGACCCTATCCTCAATTTGGCATGAAGGCCTCGTTAGGGATAGAAGTGCATCTCGTCGTGTCGCAAGAATGGATATCGTTACAAGTACATGTACTGAAAAGAAGAGATATATAACAGAGTTGGCTTACACTCGCCACAAGCTACATCAGAGTCATCAAGAGTAAGAGCAGGGTCCGACTACGGATGAAAACAAACGACAAAAGAAGAACGACGTCCATCCTTGCTATCCCAGGCTGCGGCCTGGAACCCATCCTAGATCGAAGAAGAAGAAGAAGAAGAAGAAGAAGAAGAAGAAGCACTCCAAATGAACAACCAACACGCTCACGTCAAGTAACCTTTACCTGTACCTCCAACTGGTGTTGTAGTAATCTGTGAGCCACAGGGGACTCAACAATCTCATTTCCAAAGGTATCAAGACTAGCGAAGCTTAATGGGTGAGGTAAGGTTAAGTGGTGAGGTTGCAGCAGCGGCTAAGCATATATTTGGTGGCTAATCTTACGAGTACAAGAAATAAGAGGGGGAAGATCTACGCATAACGGACGTGTCTACTGAAGATCAAATGAATGATCCTGAACACTTACCTACGTCAGACATAACCCCACCGTGTCCTCGATCGGAGAAGGAACTCACGAAAGAGATAGTCACGGTTACGCACACAGTTGGCAAGTTTTAATTAAGTTAACTTCAAGTTATCTAGAACCAGTGTTAAACAAAGTTTCCACGTTGCCACATAACCGCATGCACGGCTTTCCGAAAAGATTTAACCCTGCAGGGGTGCTCCAATTAGTCCATCACAAATTACCACAAGCCGCATAGAAATCCTCAATCACGAAGCTCGCGATCTCGTCGGATTCCATAGTGGAAAACCTCAACTTTGAGATTACCCAAAGCATCATCGGAATCCCGATGCACAAGATATCTCGTCAAAGGTAAAACTAATCCAGCAAGGCCGCCTGACGTGTCGACGATCCCGATAGGAGCCGCGTATCTCGTTCTCAGGACACAACGGATAAGCTACGCGTACGAGTGCCAAACCTCGAGTTTCCTCGCGGTGGCCCCGCACAATGCTCTTTTTTGGACCAGCACCATCAGCACTGGCCCTACCCGTATTATGTAGAATTACTCCTCGGGTAGCGCTAACTCCCTATGCATTTCAATTTAACAGAAATTATTATGTTGGGCAAATAGTACCAAAGTTGGGCCTTGCCAGACCAGCTTTAATCTAAAACGAATTATCAAGGGGGTCCCCATAACAACCCCGATCGTGTTAGGAGCGCTCATTTATGGAACATAACACCGCTAGCCGAAACTAAGGGGGCAAAGGTGGAACAAAACACCAGGCTAGAAAAGGCCGAGCCTTCCACCTTTTACCAAGTATATAGGTGCATTAAATTAAATAGCATTAATATGGTGATATGACAAGGAACCCATGTTTTCACATGGAAGCATCTGCACCTGCAACTAGCAACGCTAACACAGGGTTAAGCAAGCGGTAACATAGCCAATCAGTGGTTTGCTAGGTCGAACAAGTTGAAGGTTATCATGGCATTGTTGAGAGGCTGATAATTAACATGTGGTAGGCAACGAGACATAATCGATAGAAGCGATAAAACTAGCATGACAATGATAGTAATGGTATCTGGGGAAATGGTCATCTGTCTGAGATCCCGCTTGGAAGAAGAGTGACTCCGTGAAGCAGGCAAACCGACGTAGTCGAACGGTCCTCACATCCGACATGCTTGCGGAACTCTATCGAGACGGAGGAAACCGGAAACAAGCATCAACACACGATATACACCACACGATGCAAGACACACATGATGCATGAACGGTCTAATGCAAGGCATGACAATCACAACAATCAAACACTACACATTAAGTGAAGCTCGATATGCAACGGGTTGCATATCGACGCAACTCCATATTTAATTGTTTAGTTCACTCCCGTTAATTTACACATCAATATTTAAAATGTTGTTAACATGGCAAGGGGGTGAAGCACAAATTAATCTACCTAGCTAGGCATTTTAAATGAGACCGGAAACGTCATATAGCATCTCCGATATGACCCCATGCGTTAAATCTTAATTCTGCCCAGATTTGTCCTCATCACATTTTAGGTTTGTTAAACGGAAAACACAAAGTGGTTCGTGTGATTCTACTCATCGTTCTGCACCATTTACATATATGGCACATCTCCAACGGAGCTACGGATACACGCAAAACGATGCAAACAACATACTAAACAGTTCTAATTATGCATGAGTGTTGGAAATTGTTAATCTACGCAAAATTCTAGTCAAGTTCCATATATAACTTTGTTTCGATCCGGTGCACGGTCTAAAAGCTACGGATGTTTGAAAATCGATGTTTTTTTTTCTGAAATTAGCAAAATTCCTCGCATAGATAAAAAAACGAACTGGGTCGAATTCGAAGACACAGTGCAACCCAGCGACAGATCAGGCCCAAACGTGTGACAAGAACTATAAAAAAATAAAGGGAAAAAAATAAAATAAAATGGGGCAGCTGGGATTGAACCCAGGACCCCTTGGTCTCACTACAAAGCACAAGCCAGTGTGCTAGCGCTATGGTTATGACTAACATGGTAGCACTGCGCCAGATAACAGGGTCCTAGGCGAACATAAATCAACAAAATTACTAAAAGAGAAAATCGGGGAGCGTGGGATTCGAACCCAAGACCTCCATGGTAATGGGCAAGCGCACTGACCAACTGGGCTACGAAGAAGCTGCTGTTTAAACTGGGTTTTGCGAAAGATGAACATACCCTGACGCTAACTGAACAAAACTGAAAACGCAACACATCTGAATCTGAAGAAGCACCGGGTCAACTTGGCTGTGCACGCGACAACGCTCGCGGAAGGCAACCTGGCTCGCGGGGAGGCGCAGGTCGAAGGGGCCCAGGTCCGACAGGGACATGGTGGTGCCGGATCCGGTCGATCCCACCCGGATCTGAGGCGGGGAGGCGTCGATGGTGAGCTCCATGGGCAGGAGAGCTTGGAGCACGTCACATATGGCCATGGCGGGTCTGGGGCTGCTCCTGCTAGACAAAGAGAGAGAGAGAGAGCCGAGGTGAGAGAGAGGTGAGGAGCAGGGAACAGTTGGGGATGGATGGATCCGGTCCTTGGGGCACTGAATCCGACTGTACCTGTCCAGGGCTGCTACTGCTACACCTGCACGTGTTCCGTGGCTGTGCGTTCCTGCGGGGAAGAGAGGTGCACATAGAGGAAGATTAGGGATATGGGGAGGAAACGGAGAGAGGAGGAAGAAGGTAGGCTTGAGGGGCGACCCGGGGTCAGCGGCGGTGCTTGTGCATCGGTGAATCTCGCTGACACGGCTGCCGGCGACTCACGGCACGGTCTCAGGCAAGCGGGAGCTCGGGAGGACCGGCTCGTGGGAAGCACGAGGCACGGGAGCTCGGGGGGGGGGGGGGGTGAGGCCATGCGCGCTCGTGCTCTCAGGCTGGCTCGTCGGGGATGTCCTGCTCGCACGGCATGGCGACGGATGCGTCCGGCCAGTCGGCTCGCGCGGAGGACGAGGTCAAGGCGCACGGAGCTCTAGATCGAGCGGCTTGCCGGGTTGGCTGCACAATGAATCTGGGGATCCCGAGGGGAATTTTTCAGTGGGTGGCGGCGGCTGAAGGGATTGATGGGACAAGCGTCCTAGAGTTTAGGGATGGGCCTCTATTTATATAACTAGGTTAGGGCTAGGTTCATCTGGACCCTCCGATTTAGATCGGATGGTCGAGATAATTAGGTTAGGGAGTCCTATGGACAAACCGATGACGTTTTGCGGTAAAACGGGGTTGATCCGGATCCAACGGTCACGATCGTCGGGCTCGGGTTCCGGGAGGTTTTCGGACTAGGTTGCGCGTAAGGTCGGTGCACTGTGCAGAGGGGCTAGGCGGAGATGAGAGGGAAAACGGGCGGCCCGGCAACGTATTTTAAAACACCGACAAACGTCCGACGGTAGACCGAATACGGTGCCGCTACGGTCGACCGTTCGGGTACCAGACAGACTCCGATCGTGATGAAATTCGACAGGCGGCCTAGCTATAACTAATTACGACTGCACACCAAGTTTCACCCCGATCAGAGAAAGATTTCAACACACTTTTGAAACAGGGTTTTGACGATGTCGCGGGCGCGTGCATGTGTGGTCGGGCTCAGAACGGACAACGACGAGAACCGGCTACTAACAACGGATGCAAGTTTTGAAAACTGGCGGCAACGGAGTGCCGATGCAATGCAGATGATGCGCATGATGCGATGATGATGCGACAAAAGAAAATAGACACACGATGAAAATGGAATAGAAGGGGGAATCTTCTGGAACGTCGGCATCGGACTGTCACAGTTTTCTACCTGGAGTGTCGTCAATTTATTTCGACCAATCATCCCGTAAGAAAGAAAGGCAAGCATTTCAATGGTGCGGCAGATCACCGGAAGAAGCCTAACCTCCCTACTGGTGATGAGTTATTGGGTATGGTCAAGGATTTGGATCAAATAGTAATATTTGGAAAGGGTCCTGACAATCAATCTGTTCCGAAAGACGACGTTACCGGACATGTGCACATGTGGAAAAAGAAATCTTTATTTTCGGAGCTACCCTATTGGAAACACCTAGAGGTCCGGTCTTCAATCGACATGATGTACGTGACGAAGAATCTTTGTGTGAACCTGCTAGGCTTCCTGGGCGTGTATGGGAAGACAAAAGATACAAAAGAAGCATGGGAGGAGGAGCAACGTGTGAAAGACCCATACGACAAGAAGACTGATAAAGAGCGTCAATACTTAAGCAGCTACGCTCTTACCAAAGCAGAGAAGAAAATCTTTTTTGAATGCCTGAGCACTATGAAGATCCCTGCTGGCTTCTCATCTAATATAAAGGGAATAATAAATATGGCAGAGAAAAATTCCAGAACCTGAAGTCTCATGATTGCCACGTGATTATGACGTAGTTGCTTCGTGTTGCATTGAGGGGGCTTCTACCGGAAAATGTTCTATTACCCATTGTGAAGGTATGTGCATTCCTCAATGCAATATCTCAGAAGGTAATCGATCGAGAATGTCTGGACAGGCTACACAAGGATGTGGTCCAATGTCTTGTCAGTTTTGAGTTGGTGTTCCCCCCGTCCTTCTTCAATATTATGACGCATCTCCTGTTTCACCTAGTCGATGAGGTTTCCATTCTCGGTCCTCTATTTCTACACAACATGTTCCCCTTCGAGAGGTTCATGGGAGTCTTAAAGAAATATGTTCATAACCTTGCTAGGCCAGAAGGAAGCATCTCCAAGGGCTATGGAACAGAGGCGGTCATTGGGTTCTGTGTAGACTTTCTTCCTGACCTTAAGCCGACTGGTGTTCCTGAATCGCAGCGTGAGGGGAGACTGAGTGGAAAAGGCATGCTAGGAAAGAAAGCAGTGATATGTAGGGACGGGCATTCTTTCACTCAAGCACACTACACAGTTCTAAAAAGTTCCACCTTCGTGACTTCGTATATGGAGGAACACAAGAATTTTGTACGCTCCGAGTTCCCCGGGAAGGCTATCTCGTGGATTAAAGAAAAAACACATGGATACTTTCGGCAGTTGGTTGCGAGCATGTCTCACGAATGACAACACTATTGGAGATCAACTCTGCTTGTTGGCTGCGTCACCTTCTTCGACTGTATTACATTTCCAAGGGTACGAGATAAAATGGAATACATTTTACACGACCTCCCAAGATAAAAAGAGCACCAACCAAAACAGTGGTGTCCGCTATGACAGACGAGAATGGGAAAAAGGACACATACTATGGTTACATAGAGGAGATATGGGAACTTTACTATGGACCTACTTTTAAGGTCCCTTTGTTTTGGTGTAGTTGGGTGAACATGAATGGAGAAGTGGTAAAGGTAGACCAGTTGTACGGAATGACAACAGTTGATCTCAAGAATCTTGGTTACAGAGACGAGCCATTCGTCCTAGCCAATGATGTGGCTCAGGTTTCTACGTGAAAGACATGTCCTCCAGACCAAAAAAAAAGCAAATGAATACATCGGACGATGATCCAAAGCGTCACATAGTTTTTTCAGGGAAAAGAAACATCGTGGGGATCAAGGACAAGACACACATGTGAGCAGATTATAATAAGTTTGATGAAATTCTGCCCTTCATAGTGAGAATTGACCCAAGCATCCCATTAAATATTGAAGATGCTCCATGGTTACGGCCAAAGCGATCATAGGCAAGGGATCGAAATAAAATCTCTGTAATGTATTAAACTTTATGTGATGTGTACTAATGTATTAAACTTTGAAAGAGATTGTTCGTTTTGTACACGAAGTGCATCCAGTTTTTGTCGGAACCCTCTAAACTTTTTAGCACATGCTATGTGGGTGAAATTATGATACCATGTCGACTTTCAACATTTTCAGAGTTCATTTGTTTTCAGGGTCAATTAGCTGGAAAAAATAAGTAAATGCACGAAAAATACCAAATGAAGTCAGAAATTGTTGAAAATTTATGATGTGCCTTTTAATGCTGCATTTTGAACACACAAAAAGTATGGAGTTCAAATAAGTTCAAAAAAAGAAATCCCTTTGTAACAGATGAGTTCTCGTTCGAAACCTTGATACTTCGAAAGAGATTGTCCGTTTTGTACATGAAGTGCATCTAGTTTTTGTCGTAACCCTCTTAACTTTTTAGCACATGCTATGTGGGTGAAAAGATGATACCATGCCAACTTTCAATATTTTCATAGTTCATTTGTAGTGCTTTTCAATTTCAGGATCAATTAGCTAAAAATAATAAGTAAATGCATGAAAAATACCAAATGAAGTCAGAAATTGTTGAAAATTTATGATGTGCCTTTGAATGGTGCATTTTGCACACACAAAAAGTATGGAGTTCAAATAAGTTCAAAAAAATGAAATCCCTTTGTAACAGATGAGTTCTCGTTCGAAACCCTCATACTTCAAAAGAGGTTGTCTATTTTGTACAGGAAGTGCATCTAGTTTTTGTCGTAACCCTCTCAACTTTTTAGCACATGCTATGTGGGTGAAATGATGATACCATGGCCACTTTCAACATTTTCATAGTTCATTTGTAGTGCTTTTCAATTTCAGGGTCACTTAGCTCAAAAAAATAAGTAAATACACGCAAAATACCAAATGAAGTCAGAAATTGCTGAAAATTTATGATGTGCCTTCGAATGGTGCATTTTGAACACACAAAAAGTATGGAGTTCAAATAAGTTCAAAAAAATGAAATCCCTTTGTAATTGATGAGTTCTCGTTCGAAACCGTGTTACTTCGAAATAGATTGTCCGTTTTGTACACGAAGTGCATCCAGTTTTTGTCGTAACCCTCTCAACTCTTTAGCACATGTTATGTGGGTCAAATGATGATAGCGTGCCAACTTTCAACATTTTCCGAGTTCATTTGTAGTGCTTTTCAATTTCAGGGTCAATTAGCTCAAAAAAAGTAAATGCACTTAAAATACCAAATGAATTCAAAAATTGATGAAAAATTGATGATGTGCCTTTGATTGGTGCATTTTGAATACACAAAAAGTATGGAGTTCGAATAAGTTCAAAAAAATGAAATCCCTTTGTAACACATGAGTTCTCGTTCGAAACCGTGCTACTTCGAAAGAGATTGTCCGTTTTGAACACGAAGTGCATCCAGTTTTTGTCGTAACCCTCTCAACTTTTTAGCACATGGTATGTGGGTGAAATGATGATACCATGCCGACTTTCAACATTTTCCAAGTTCATTTGTCGTGCTTTTCAATTTCAGGGTCAATTAGCTCAAAGAAAATAAGTAAATGCACGAAAAATACCAAATAAAGTCACAAATTGTTGAAAATTTATGATGTGCCTATTAATGGTACATTTTGAACACAGAAAAAGTATGGAGTCGAAATAAGTTCGAAAAAAAGAAATCCCTTTGTAACACATGAGTTCTCGTTCGAAACCGTGGTACTTCGAAAGAGATTGTCCGTTTTGTACACGAATTGCATCCAGTTTTTGTCGTAACCCTCTCAACTTTTTAGCACACGCTATGTGGGTGAAATGATAGTACCATGTCAACTTTCAACATTTTAAGAGTTCATTTGTAGTGCTTTCAATTTCAGGGTCAATTAGCTCAAAAATAAGTAAATGCACGAAAAATACCAAATGAAGTCAAAAATTGTTGAAATTTTATTATGTGCCTTTGAATGGTGCATTTTGAACACACAAAAAGTATGGAGTTTAAAATAGTTCAAAAAAATAAAATCCCTTTGTAACAGATGAGTTCTCGTTCGAAACCTTGATACTTCGAAAGAGATTGTCTGTTTTGTACATGAACTGCATCCAGTTTTTGTCGTAACCCTCTCAACTTTTTAGCACATGCTATGTGGGTGAAATGATGATACCATGCCAACTTTCAATATTTTCAGAGTTCATTTGTAGTGCTTTTCAATTTCAGGTTCAATTAGCTAAAAAAAAATAAGTAAATGCACGAAAAATACCAAATGAAGTCAGAAATTGTTGAAAATTTATGATGTGCCTTTGAATGGTGCATTTTGAACACCCAAAAAGTATGGAGTTCAAATAAGTTCAAAAAAATGAAATCCCTTTGTAACAGATGAGTTCTCGTTCGAAACCGTGATACTTCGAAAGAGATTGTCCGTTTTGTACAAGAACTCCATCCAGTTTTTGTCGTAACTCTGTTAACTTTTTTGCACATGCTATGTGGGTGAAATGATGATACCATGACAACTTTCAAAATTTTCAGAGTTCATTTGTAGTGCTTTTCAATTTGAGGGTCAATTAGATAAAAAAAAGTAAATGCACGAAAAATACCAAATGAAGTGAGAAATTGTTGAAAATTTCTGATGTGCCTTTGAATGGTGCATTTTGAACACACAAAAAGTATGGAGTTCAAGTAAGTTCAAAAAAATGAAATCCCTTTGTAACAGATGAGTTTTCGTTCGAAACCGTGATACTTCGAAATAGATTGTCTGTTTTGTACACGAAGTGCATCCAGTTTTTGTTATAACCCTCTCAACTTTTTAGCACATGCTATGTTGGTGAAATTATGATACCGTGCCAACTTTCAACATTTTTTGAGTTCATTTGTAGTGATTTTCAATTTCAGGGTCAATTAGCTCAAAGAAATAAGTAAATGCACGAAAATACCTAATGAAATCAGAAATTGTTGAAAATTGATGATGTGCCTTTGAATGGTCACTACAAGAAATAAGCTTGTTTATGACAAAAAACAATGACAACGGTTTTATTGGTCATAGATCTATGACTAAAATCTACAAAAAGGTCATGAGGTGTCTAAGAGGGTCCAAACCGTAGAAAATTTTGACGATCTCTATCAAGAAGGTCATAACCCCATTGCCTAAAATGGTTACTCGCATGTGTAGCTCTATTTATGCCCGCATTATTGGTCCTCCATGACAAAATTAAGAAGGTCATATGCTTAAATAGAGGTGACTGGGCAGAAAACTCAACAATTTCGCCTACATGTCTTGTATAGGTGTCGACAAGGCTACAAATGGAAAATGAATTTTACGCCCAAAGAAAATGAAAACTCCCTTTAGCAACATTGTTTGCCATTTCGAGATGCACCCTTGTGCAAAATTGTTTGACCGATTTTCTTCCGGTTCCATCCGATTTCCTTCTGATTCGGCAAAAAGCCGTTGAAATGGCAAAAATAGCTTTAAAGATCAAAATTGAATAAGTTGGTTATTGTCCATTAAATGTGGTATTCTTGAGTGAAACATTTAGTGATGTCGTTTGGGAAAATATTTTTGGTACATGTTTCACAAACCCCTTCTATTTGTAGCACTTAGAAATTATTTTAGATAGCACCTTTCTCTAACCAATCAGGACGCAGAATCCCTCTCCCCCGAATCACACCACTACAGGCCATCTGAGCCGTTCACGTGATACGTATCCAACGTCTCTCACCCACCTATCCTTCCCACGGTTTTAAAATTCAGTGAAATTTCCGAAATTTCACTAATTACACCATGCACTGAAATATGGCGTTTCGGCCAAAAAGTTTCAACACTTTCGGCTGCGAAAATCAATTCCCACGAGTGTCATCTTGCGCGGGAAAAACGCGCCAAAGGCCCCAAAAGCCCCATAGGCCCACGAATGGGTATATTCCTCTCCCGTGCCCTCACTTCCAACCCTAAATCACCAAACCGAGGAAAAAATCCCCTTTTCCGCCGGCGGCGCCGACGTCGGAGGCTCGAGCTCCTCCTCCGTCAAAGCCAAGCAAGCTCCGCTCTCATGCATCCCCTCCCCCTTGCGCCTTCTTCCCTGCGTCTCCGCGTACCTCACCCACCCAATCCGCCACCCACTCTTCCCCCGTCGTATGCATCGAATCTGCGTCGCCGTGAGGAGGCCCAAATACAAAGCGCACCGGCCACCGGCACGGCGCTGCTCATCTGCTCGTTGATGTAGGCCTAGCTGAACCCGCAACTGCAGAGGAAGCATGGAAGCGCATGGTAAGGTTGTGGTCAGCAGCAATGGCAACGACAAGGACGTCCCCGGTGGCTCTGCACCTATACCTGGACCAGGTAATTAACATCTTTCTTGTCTTCATATCCATTGCATACTCGTGGTTGTGTATCTGATTCAAGCATGGTGTGATCTGCCATGGGAATGGCTATATGAGAATTTGTGTCATGTACTTACATTACCTATGATGAAACATCTGAGATGTCTTGCAATTCGTTGGCACTTTTGTGTATTTATAGTACCTGTCCTAACAAAAACCAGTCGCATATATAGTAGGGTAACTGAACTTGCTGTCTTCTATACAATTATCTTTGTGATAACTGAACTTGCTGTCTTTTGTGATACTGATAACTGAACTTGAACCGCTCTTCTCCGTGCTATGCATACTCAACTTTGAAGTTCCATACTAGACTGCTTTGAGGTGGACGTGGAGCCTGGATTATACGTAAAGGCATCCAACACAGATCTGCACACCGGACTCTCCCTTCGTGAGCGAGCAAGACTGCATGATGCGGACATGGGTTGGAGGACCTCCGTCCTCCGTTTAGGACTGCACGCACGTCTTAATTCTGCTGACACAAAAGTATGCGATCAGGCTTTGGAAGTAGGCTACTGTACCAATTCAGTACATGGCTGGCTAGATTTGGAGCGGTTGGAAACTGGAAACACATGCACATACTACCGCACTCGGCACTACATCCAAGGCTAATCAATTTCCTCAGTCAGATCGGCTGGTGCCAACATGCAGGACGACTAAACACCTGGCTGCAATCTGCTTGGCCTCAGACTTGCTCGCTGTGTACTGCAAAGTGGTCGTGCAAATTCAAAGTATGGGCTCTGCTTTCTCACCTTACTTCCCTTTGTGTTACCTCCGTTGTCATATATAAATTGCTAACTGTGTGTATGATAGATATCTACAGCATGATACAATAGATATCTACAGTATGCTAACTTATGGTATTACAAAAATTAGTGTATGCTATACCGTCCTATAAATTTTCATCATATTTGTTCTACCTATGCCCATGCACCATACCAACCACCAGGCTCTCTCTCAAATCAAGATTAACAACAGGTTTTACACCATACATACACACTCACATGCATCTATCAATCTCCATACTCTGAATGGAGACAGTTTGGTACACCCGTGCATCTTAGCCAATAGCGAGCCAAATCAATCCAAGGATGTGACCATGAAGTGCTACGAAAATTCTTGGCTAGCAGCAAATCCGTAGGGCGGGCATGAAAGGTATTGTTCGCTATGTTTGTTCTTTAACTTCTCCCGTATTTTCTGTCCTTTTGGTTATTTCGTTATTTCCCCAAAAGCTGAAATTATGTGCCGTGCATATATGATCCAGTGTATAAATTAAAGCCTGGAAACTATTCCTCTTTTTATAATATCTCCATTAGATTTAGAGTCATGATTTTTTCATTTAACAGAGATTTAGATCATGACCTGCCAAAATACCGATTCAAATTTTGGTTCATTATGGGTACACTTTAGGTTATAAAGATTTTATTTGAGCAGTTTAACTCTGTGTTCATGTCTATGTGTAAAACAATTCACACATGAGTTTTAATTATTTCTTATTAATTTACATGCATTACATACAATGGTGCAACATAATTATGGCACACGTACAAAAAAAAAATCATTGGTTTACTTTAGTCCTAGTGTGTTGATAGTTATAGCCTTTTGATTGCTCTAGGAAAATCACATTGCTCGACAACCCTGAAGGTTGTTTCCAGTTAGTATCTACTAATTGCGGCTCCACTTTAGCATTGTTTCCCCACTTTTTACTCACTTTGCCATCTCTTATGCAGATGCTCCAACTGATCCGCATAGCTTATCAATAATATTAGGCCAAAATATATGGCGAAATAGACACAGATTTTTAAAAAGTAAGATAAAGCAAGGATTGCACAGGTCATGTTGACATATAATGCCCACTGTCGGAATACCTAATCATAGTTTGAAGCGACATTAACGATAGCACTAAATTTCTATATGCTGCCGAGCATTGAACAGTAGCCATCCATAGTTGAAGATGGGTCCCTATGTCTTTTACTTTATAGGAACAATGATGTTGTATGCTTCCAATGTGATTTGGTCTCGTGCAAAGATACATGTACATGCACGTTCATAATTTTGGGGCAAATCTTTTAACTTGAGATAAACTATAGTATTTGTAGTTGTTGCATGTATTACCTCTTATCTGAGTTGTTGAAATAAACACATATCCATGTATGTTATGATACCATTGCAGTATCCTAATAGGAAAATATATAAATAGGTACATGCACAACGATGTTTTGTGTTGGAAGGCAAACTGACTCAGTGCCGGAGCTATGCTATCTCATGATAAGTGTAGCATATTTGATTACATCTTCTACAAGTTTGCTCAGGTTATTATCTCGAGTGTCTTTAACTTTTCTCTTTTATGTTTTGCCTACATTTCTCATATTGTTTTGTTGTCATTTAATTAAAATGCCCACAACTTTTCCCCTTTTTGGATTACGGACCTATATCCAGGTTTGGCTATATGCTCATAATTAAACAGTTAACTTGAATTATGAACCGTTTCAGGCCTGTGTGTACTGAAAAATTAATATGTACATTTTTTTATAAATTAATCTGACCACATGTAGTTCAGGTAACTTTGTAATTTATTGCCTATTCCTATCAATGGCGTACTCTTTAGTTAGAGGATAGTTCGTAATTTTGATGCATTGCTACCTTCCTTATAACAAGTCAAATGCTTCATCAAGTCTTATTATCATCCACTTGCTCCAAATATATTATGTTCGGTCTAATACTTTTATGTTTTTAGTCTGTAATTATGAACCGTTTCAGGCCTCCGTGTACTAGTTAATTATAAAGCTCTAAGATAACGAGGTGTAAAGTGTGCATCATGCTTTTTCATTGCACAATATTTTTATGTTTCTTTTCTTTTCTTCTGTGCTAGAATTATTTTTGCTCTACTAAGCGAGGCATATATTTAGTCTGTAATTTTTACCGCTCAAATTCTGTGACTATATATTTTATTCCTGTTAACTCACTATTTTTAGGGTCTGTCAACTCCGTTTGTTTACTGTATGGCCTACAAATTTAGGTATCGTCAGCGTGTTGTAATATATCTTGGTCTATACTTAATTATATATTTTTATGTTGGTGTACTGATATATGAAGGCAAAAATGTAACACATGAGTTCTCGTTCGAAACCGTGGTACTTCAAAAAAGATTGTCCGTTTTGTACACGAAGTGCATCCAATTTTTGTTGTAACCCTCTTAATTTTTGGCACATTCTATGTGGGTGAGATGATGATACCATGTCAACTTTTAACATTTTAAGAGTTCATTTGTAGTGCTTTTCAATTTCAGGATCAATTAGCTCAAAAAATAAGTAAATGCACGAAAAATACCAAATAAAGTCAAAAACTGTTGAAATTTTATGATTTGCCTTTGAATGGTGCATTTTAAACACACAAAAAGTATGGAGTTCAAATAAGTCTAAAAGAAAGAAATCCCTTTGTAACAGATGAGTTCTCGTACGAAACCTTGATACTTCGAAAGAGATTGTTCGTTTTGTACATGAAGTGCATCCAGTTTTTATCGTAACCAAACTTTTTAGCACATGCTATGTGGGTGAAATGATGATACCATGCCAACTTTCAATATTTTCATAGTTCCTTTGTAGTGCTTTTCAATTTCAGGGTCAATTAGCTAAAAATAATAAGTAAATGCACGAAAAATACTAAATGAAGTCAGAAATTGTTGAAAATCTATGATATGCCTTTGAATGGTGCATTTTGAACACACAAAAAGTATGGAGTTCAAAAAATTCAAAAAAATGAAATCCCTTTGTGACACATGAGTTCTCGTTCGAAAACCTAATACTTCGAAAGAGCTTATCTGTTTTGTACACGAAGTGCATTCAGTTTTTGTCGTAACCCTCTGAACTTTTTAGCACATGCTATGTGGGTGAAATGATGATACTATGCCAACTTTCAACATTTTCAGAGTTCATTTGTAGTGCTTTTCAATTTCAGGGTCAATTAGCTCAAAAAAATAAATAAATGCACGAAAAATACCAAATGAAGTCAGAAATTGCTGAAAGTTTTTTGTTAAAATCTTTAATAGAAAACATAAAAAAGAGTCAACTAACAAGAATCAACTAAAATATTAACCAAAAAGAATGAATTAAAAATAATCAACTAAAATTATCAAAGTGTTTATTTGTTAAAAAGTATCAACTAAAAATTAACTAAAAAGAAACAAAAAAAATCAACTCAAAAGAATTTTCATAAAGTTTTTTTTGTTAAAATCTTTAATAGAAAACTAAAATAAAAGAGCAAAAAAAATAGCAAAGAATGAAAGTAAAGTTATTCACAAATTTGAAAGAAATTAAATTTAAACTATTTAAATTTGAAAACTAAATATTTAGGTGTAAGTACAAAAATACAAAATAAATAAACCAAAAAACAAAACAAAAATAATGGAAAAATTGAAAATAGATGTGAATTTATAGAGAAAATTCAACCTAAATTCAAAGTGCACTTAACACTTTGAATTTAGGTTGAATTTTATCTTTAAATTCGCATTTATTTTAAATTTTAGGCAGAGAGTGCGTTTAGGCCCGTAAGCCTATTTTAGAAAGGAGCTGGAAAGAGCTCGCGCAACAGTGCTTATAAAGCACTTCGAGCGCCCCTCGCTCGACGAGGTGGGACTAAACATTGCCCTGTCCTCCGCGGGTGGCAACCCGAGGCCTTTAGTCCCGGGTTGGGGATAGACCCGAGACTAAAGGGTCTCGGGTCTAGCCCCAACCCGGGACTAAAGGCCCTTGCTTCCCGCCTCTCGGCCTGTCGAAAAAGGGCCTTTAGTCCCGGTTTGTGGCTAGACCCGAGACTAAAGGGGGGGGGGGGTCTTTAGTCCAAGTTCTAGCCCCAACCCGGGACTAAAGGGGAGTGTATATAAGTGGGAGTTAAGATTTTGACAAATCCATCGCCTTCCTTCTTCCTCTGCCCGTGACGCCTCGAGGTTGCTCGTCGTCGTTGTCGTCGCCGTCGCCACCTGCAGGCTGCCCCCATCTCCGATCGGCACCGCGCCGCCCCAACCCAACGCCATGACACCCTCGCCGACGTGCCCCCGACGCCCTCCGACGCGCGCATCCCCGCGACCCCCTCCCCCACAACTCCGTACGACCCTTCCCCATCGCCGGCGCCACCACCGCGGCGCCACACCCTTCTCCACCGCGGCGCTACCCCCTTCCCCACCGCAAGCGCCTTCCTCCCCCACAGTAAGTTCTTTTTTTACCTTTTTCATTTTATTGCATATATATTAGGTTAATTTAGTTAATTAGTTTAGTGCTAAATAGGTGTTAGTTAGTGTTAAATAGGTTAGTTTAGGGCTCTTCCGTTAATTAGTGTTAGTTTAGGTCAAATATGTTAGTTTAGGGCTCTCTTAATTAGTTTAGGTCATTAGATTAATTTAGTTAGTTTAGTTCATTAGGTTAATTTAGTTAGTTTAGTGCAAAATAGGTTATTGTTAGTTTAGGTTAAGTAGGTTATTAGTGCAAAAAAGAAGATTTTGGTTAGAGGTTGGTTAGGTTCTGATTTTGGTTAGGTTAATGTTAGTTTAGGTTAAGTAGGTTATTAGTGCAAAAGTTTGTTATGTATTTGCAATTAATTAGTATATATATGTAGACAACAGATTCTCTTAGTCCTTTAATAAAAACTGGATTTATCAAGAATGTCACATTATGTATGTGCACAAGTTGATCCAATTTTTTTTCTGATCTCACGTATGTAACCTAGCTAGCTAGCTTCTATATGCCACGTTGTTTGTCAAAGTATTGAAGAAATTCATGGCTTCATCATTACCTCGTAGTAATAGACGCATGATGCTATGAAGCTCTAGAAAGTTGTTTCGGAACGGATTTCCTGATAGGATAATTCATTTTTTGGTACGAAGTTCACCAAAGTCCTTCCAAATAGCGATATACGGATGTCTCTTTTTGAACTGCGTACCAAAAAGCTATTTATCCTATTCGGGATTCCGTTACAAAACAACTTTATAAAGCTTCATAACGTCATGCGCCTATTACTACCAGGTAATGATGAAGTCATGGTTTTCTTGAATCCTTTAACAGTAGACAATGTGACATATAGAAGGGTTGATGAGATCAGGAAAAATATGGATCATTTTCTACGTATCCAGAATGTCGCCATTTTGTTAAATCCCTTAAAGTTTAAGAGAATCCGTTAGACAAATTTTAGAGTATAGATTCACTCATTTTGCTCCGTAAGTAGTTTTCTGATGAAATCTTTAAAATGTCTTATATTTTGGAACGGATGGAGTACAAGTTTAGAAAAGTTTATTAAATAGTAGGAATTTAAATAGTAGGACATACGATGCCCGACCCGCATCCTCGTTGTCGACTCGGTGGCGACCACCTGCTTGATAGGTGCCAGCATGTGCGGGATTGGGCACCGTCGGGCTGGCACTGGGAGGAGTTACCTTCCGGGGCGCTCAGCTTGGTGAGGAAACGGGCTCCCTTCGTTGACCCGGAGCTTCTTTGGTGGCGATCGCGGGGGCCACTTTCAGTGCCTAGGGTGCCGGCCCCCGAGGAGGAGGTACGTCGCCGTGTTAAGGAGGAGGACGAGCACGCCCGTCGCTACATGGAGGCGTTGGATGCCAAGTTCTCTAGTACCTGGTAGGTTCTTCAGGGATCTCATCCGAGCTATGATCTGGTGATGGCCCCTGCTCTTTGGGTGTCCACCGCCCGTGCCTCAGTACAGCGACGACTCTTTGTTGGTTGATCAGTTATATATTATTCGATGTATTACTGTATTCGAGAGATGTATTATTTATGTATTCCAGATTAGATATTCGATAATATTAAGTGGATTATTCGATGATGCATTAATTAAGTGTATTATTCGATATATATGAGCGGGAGTTTTAGTTATTAGTTAATTTAGTTTTTATGTTCAATTAATTTGTAGATACTATGGATCCAATACAAGGCAGAGACGAATATGAGGAAGACGTGATGCATTGTGTCATCTGCAGGGATGATATTTTAGTTGGCGATATCGATGTCACCAATCAGTTTCTGAACGGGTTCGACGAGGGAGATGAGTCTCTCAACACAGGAGGTAGACGCCCACGCCTCGGGCGAGGGAGGAATCAGCGGCTCCGATGAGGAAGAAGCCGACTAGGGGGAAGCCGACCGCTCCATCGAGGTGCATATATATATATATATTAATAAATTAATCCTCTACTATATACATATATTAACGCTCTTTCTTTTAGCCCTCCGGATCGAGCAAAACTTCAGTATGGACGAAACGAGGCCCAACCAAGAAGATGGATGATGGTGAGAGGTACAGGATCGAAACAGTCTCAAATGCCGGGAAACCAATTGCTCCCACAGATGTAAAGTAGAAGTTTGTGAAGGCATGCAGAGTTGTTGTTAGGGACCACATCTCTATCACCACTCGAGAATGGATTAAGCCAAGGGAGGAAGGAGTCTCATATGTCGACACAGCAGCCAAAGAAAACCTTTGGAGAAAGCTCATGCTTCATTTCACTCTGCCAGCGCCAGAGGTGGATCCAGATGAGGAAGAGCCAAATGAGGAGGAAATGAAGAGGCGAAAAGAGGCCCTAGAGAAAAAAGTCAAGGAGTGGGCTCTTAAGAAGATGACCGATCTATTCAGGGGATGGAAAAAAAGATTGCACCAGGAATTTATCTTGAAAGATAAGACTCCAGATTTCGATCACGGCTATGAGAAGATAAAAGACTACTGGCCTAATTTGTGGCGTACAAGAAATCGGAGGTCGCCTTGAAAAAGTCTGCAATAAATAAGACAAATGCAGGTAAGAAGAAGTAGCACCATATTATGGGGCCTGGTGGCTACGGCGGTAACATGGCTAAGTGGGAAGCACTTGAGGCATCATTTCTGGAAAAAATATCACTCCACAACCCTTAAGATGGCTCGAACAGGGAAGAAACTGGTTTTATGGGCATGGGAGCTTGTTGGACAAAGAAGGGAAGGCAATATATAACCAAATACACAAAGATAATCCCCTACCCATCAAGGACATTAGACGTGTAGTACAACATGTTAAAGAGGGACGGTTTGTTCCCGATAGAGAGAACGACGAGCTCACACGCGCCCTTGGGAATGATGAACACAAAGGGAGAGCACGAGGCTTACGAGGCTCCTCGCCGTGGATGATTGCGTTTTCCGAGGAAAGGAAGATATTTCCCGATAGAAGCCATCAGAGGAGAAAGGAAAAGGAGGCAGCTGAGAAAGCGGCTGATGCAGACGGCTGCATAATCTAGAAGAAGCAGTAAAGCGGCTACATCAGGATCAAATCGACAAACATCAAGGTAGCGGCCATTCTCAGCGGCTCATGATAGAAGCTGCATCGAATCGAAAATGCAGTGTCGCTTCCACACAGCTCCAGGATGATGGTGATGATGCAGTGACGACGGATCCTCCTCGTTGCTACCTAGTGGATGATATCACAGAGAGCACACCTTGTGAGCTAAAGGTGGAAGTTGCTAACTTAAGGTTAACCGTGGCGGTCGGCATGGCCGTACCAATTGGACATAATCCAACTTGGCATTGCTCTCCGGTTCCAGAAGAGTACGCTGTCGTCGCGCTGGATGAAGTGATGAAAGATTATGAGGAGCTGAAGCTCGACCACCCTACAGGTGAAGATAGGGATTTGACTCAACTTGGAGAAGTCAAGAAACAAACCGTTGTATGGCCAAAGGAGGACATGTTGCTTCCAAATTGGCCGCCAAGGCCACCGACTCCTTAGAGGAGCAATCCTTCTCCGCCTCCACCTCACCAGTCTCTAGCGCAATCGTCGTCTTCGCCGCCTCACCAGTCTCCAGCGCAACCGTCGTCTTCGCCGCCTCACCAGTATCCAGCGCAGCCGTCTCCACTGCCGCATCAGCTGTATCCACGGCCTCGTCAGCCGTCCCCGTCCACTGAGGATTAGAGCAAAAAGCTGAAACGTACCACCGCTAATAGAGGCGGCAGAAAGGGGTTCCGATCACCGAAACGTAAGTTGTCGCCCCTCCCAAAAGTACCTCATAAGGATATGGAGAAGAGACCTTGGGACTATACTAGAGAGGACAATATTAAGAGGGCAGGCGCCCAGAATCAACAGTGGAAGATTGACACGGCTAACAAGAAGAAGCCGAAAGAGCAAGAGTTTCCGGTCACCCCAGAAGATCATGCCACGTGCGTGAAAATGCTGAAAACCCTTGCAGATCCCCCGCCACCGTTGCCAGCAGACTATGAACGCTCTATTCTCAAGTCGTCTCAGGCAAAAAAGCAGCGGTTGAAGAGTAGTACGTCCAGCGGGAAATCAATTGTCCAGCTCGGACAACGGAAAAAACAATCGTGCCCCCCGCTCAAAGTGTATTCCGATACAAAGGTGTGCTCGAGCGGAGCTGCGGTCGAGCAGAGGAATGATGAAACACTTGGTATCGATCCAGAATTTGTTGCACAATACGGAGAAGCGGACAAGGCTCATGGCATGTCTATTGATGAGTACTTAAACCGTATGCAGGAATTCGCTGACATGACACACGTGTACCTATACGGGGCTCCTCTCGTCAAACCTGAGTTAGTCAACGAGCTACCAACAAAAATGTAAAGATTGCATGACTGATACATGCGAGCATCTGCTGAACAGCTAAACTGGATCTACTATGCATATAACGACGAGCATTACGGGCATGGAGAATGCGTGATAATGATTGAATTCGACGAATTATTTCAGTTATACAAACAAGACGCCCTCGACAAATCTATCATCAGTGCCTATTGTTTGTAAGTATTATTGCCATTAAGTCTTACTCAGCTCGTTCTTGCATGTATAATCTTACTCATCACTATTGTAATTTTGTAGAATGAAGATTCTCGAATGCAAAAGAGGACAAATCTATGAGATTGAGTTCATTGACCCATATTTCATTCATCACCAAAGTCTCGCAACGAATCCCCGCGAGACAGAGAATAACTTGGTACAAGGGTTAAGGTTTTCCGGTACCAAAAGGGAAATACTATTTCCTTACAACTTCAAGTGAGTTACTACACACATTCTATTTTCGCTTACTCGATGTTATTATAAGTGTATAATTGACTCGTTATGCATGCGCATGTTCCACTATATTCTATTAATCATTGTACCCGACGAGGGACAAGTAAAAGTCATGGACCCTAAACGCACACCTCTCGCTGAATGGGCGAACATGCAGGAATGCCTCCAGAGGCAATTTCAATCATTATGGCACTATATCGGCAACTTTTCTTCATTTCCTGATAGCAAGGAATTAATATAGAACTCCTTTATTCATTTCCTTTTCTTGGCAGGGCTTGGAAACGGTTCACCGTCAAGGCTCGGGGTGTTTGAAAGTCAGAGCTTACATTTATCCAAATGGATGTAAGTAACTACTAGCTAGATCCGCGCATCTCTTTATTCTAGTTTCAATACCATTATCATTCTTGATTATGTTTTTGATTAAACTTTGTTCTCGTAAAGTGCTTGAGGCAGGAACGGGGGAATAATTTATGTGGATACTATGCTTGCGAGTTCATTCGCCAGACGACTCATGAGAAGGATAAAAACCGGGACATAAAAAAATTGAAGTACAATAAACAATACTCACAACTTTATTTTATTACTGTCAATTGTGTCCGGTTTCATTGATATATATTAACCCCTTCTTTAAATTAGATCGAACGGTTGCTGGACGGTCTTCAACCATAGAAACGTGTACGACCAATTCAAGAGGAAATTGCCGGATTCTTAGATGCACAGGTCCTAGATGTGAAGGGAGAATATTATTGCCCGTCGATGCAATTCAAATGAAATGTTAAAGTGTAAAAGAGATGCATATGTGCATGTGTAACTCGTGTCTACAGTTTGTAATATGTTCGACAAAGCACGACACATGAGATGATGTAATATATTCATGACAGTGATGTGCAATATAATTGTTCCTTTATTGATGTGTATGTACCATCCAATTTAGTGCAAAAGAAGAATTAAAAAGTGCCCAAAACAAATAAATGGGAAAATAGGGTGCAGCAAAATAGCTCCATCCAATTTAGTGCAAAACCCTAAACCCTAAAAAGTGCTTAAAAAAAGCAGCGAAGCAATAGCCCCGGTTCGTAATAAGAACCGGGACTAATACCCCTCCCCCCGCTCCAAGCCCCGCCACGTGGAGGACCATTAGCCCCGGTTCGGGGCCGAACGGGGCTGGCATTAGTCCCGGTTCTTGAACCAGAACTAATGGTCCAACCGAACCGAGGCTATAGGCCCTTTTTCTACTAGTGCAAATTAAACTGATTTGTTTTTTAACATCTGTCGGTGGTATCAATGATGACGTGGTGTTGGTTTCACACATGTGGCAACCATGGTCAAGATGAAATATAAAAGAAGCACTAGGCATCAGACTATATATGGAATGCATCCATCAGCCCATCTGTGGGCCGTAGGATTGGAGGAAGCAGGGGCATCCGATTTGCCTCCTAGGACCTGCATGAGAGGATGTAATGAACACTAATTATGTGCTTCCATGTACGTAATAGTTTCCTAAACACACGCCCTAATCTCATGCCTTCCTTTATCGGGCCTCTTTTCTTCTAGCATCTCTTCCTCGTCTCTCCTAGACCGTTTCCTTGCTTGAATTCTTCTATCCTGGACAGGAAAAAATGGCGCATCTCAGACGTGAGATTAAACATCGTGGGATCCCTAGTACAGATTGGCTTTCTGTTTTTTTTGGTTCTAATTGCATCTCTTCCTCGTCTCTCCTAGGCTGCCTCCTCGCTTGGATTCTTCTATCCTGGGGAGGAAAAAATGGCGCATCTCAGACGTGAGATTGAACACCGTGGGATCCCTAGTACAGATTGGCTTTCTGGTTCTTTTGATTGTAATTGTTCATGTCCGAGCGTGATTGAGAAGCACAAGGAGATGCTGCCGTTGGGATTAATCGGCCATTCAGAACTCTGTCGGTCGTGAACAACTTTCTTATTGCTGTTGGTTCCATCGCTAGCTAGCTTCTATTGGCACTAATATTCACTTTTGAACGACAGTAATATTGCTTCTATTGCACATGTTTGCTTGGATCTAAATAAAAACATGTCCCGTATGTGTATTATTTTATTTTTGCTTCCGATGGAACAAAAAATTTCATCCACCGACAAAAAATTGCTTCTATTGGAATCAAAATTTGGTTGGACCAAACAAAAAATAAGGTCCAAGAGCTTTGCTTCCATGTAACATAACTTACATCACCGAATACCACATGTGAGATTAAGTCTCATATATCAAGAAAATATTGCTTCCATCGAGTACAAAAGTATTTCCATAACAGAACTAATATGCTTCTAACCAAACATAAGTTTGTTTCCGTCCTACAAATTTGCTTCTTTCAAGGCACTAATGCCTAGTAGTACATTGCTTCTAAGTTCACATCGTATGTTTCATAGACTAGACTTGCTTCCATTCATATAGTTTGCATCTCGTGTTGAATACATCGATCATGGATAATCTCACATGCATTGTGAGCTCCTTGTCGTCAACAAGGTAGCAACATATTGGCCTTAGTGAAGTTGGCATCATTGGACATGAGCATTATGCTAGATACAATGAGGCGTGACTTGAATGAGATACAGACAAATGTGTATACAATAGAAGCAATTCACTCAAAGAAGCATCATTAGTAGTTAAGCACATAGGCAGTGGTTGAAGCAAAAATGCATGTACGATAAAACAAGCACAAATTTCATATTGGAAGCAAAAAAATACATATATCAGATTGGGATGCATGTTCTGTAATCGAAGCATATGACATTGAAATGAAGTAAACTAAGATCGTGGCTAACAAGGGGATGCATATTTTGTGTCACCTATGGAAGAAAACTCTATAGGATGAATAAGCATATGTATTGCAGTTCAGAAGCTCCATAACTAATAAGAACACATTGCCAATGCTTAAAGCAGGAATTCACTACCATGGAAACATGTATAAGAAAAAATTAGAAGCATCTTGTATGTTCTCCATGGAAACATCAGTGAGAAACAATGAAAGCATGCATATGCATTGTTGAAACAAAAAAATCGCTGCAAGAAAAACATAGTACAAAACTTTTATTAAATGAAGCAACGCTGGCCTATGCTGAAGAACAAGATAATATTGGTTGAAGCAGTTGAAGTGTTATTCAGAAGCAAAATTTGTATGAACCATGAAAATATGCTATATAGATATGATTCATCTTTGGTGAAAGCATAAAACATTGAAAATGGAAACAAAAATTTATAGCCTGAAGAAACATGTGTATTGCAGTTTAGTAGACCATGAATAAAGAAGCATGCAAAGAGAGCTCAGGGAACAAAATAAGTGTTATTTGGAAGCATGAAAATTTGAAACTAGAACAAACTTGAATATGAATCATGAAAAGAGTTCTCTGGGTGTAGAATGAGTGAGTAGGATCCATTACAGTGTGATTTCCATAGGAGCCAACTTAATTGGAAGCATGTATAATTGAAATGAAAACTAAATAAGGTATTGTACCCACCAACATGCACATGCATGTTTCTGCCAACTATACTGGAAATACAACAATAAGGGTTGAAACATCTACAGAAAAACTATCTATACATTTGTATTATAGTTTATAAGCTCCAGATATAGGAAGCATTCAATGGTTGCTATCTCAAAACAATTCTCAACTTCATTTGAAGAAATTCAAAACTAGAAAATAACAATGAATGCCGCCATAATATATATATGCAAGGTGGGTGATTTAAAAACCTAAAACAACTAAATTGCTTGATGATTTAATGACGCAGCACATGGATAGATCAATTTCACACCAACAATAGGCAATACTCAGAGCACAATGAGCATATGTACCAATGAATATCAGCACCCAATATATTAGATACCTAATTTCCATGCTAAAATTAAAGATCATCAAATCGAGAATACTAGGAACCAAGAATAAACAATGATGGAATGGGGGACAACTGAAACTGATGCAGTGCAATACCTTCTACTATGAGGACATGCTTCAAATAGGGGGAAAGAACCAGAGGCCTCTGTTTGTTCTCTAGCAGCCGGTTGAGCCTCTGGCTAACCTGTTGAAGCATCGAGTGCGGGAAGAGCTGGCGGGCACAACCGTGTAATGCTGGGTTGATGCACCAACAAGGTTACCCTGATGTCTATCAATAGTGTGGCAGATGGGAGGAGGGAGGAGCAGAGGAGCAGATCTGGGCATTGATGGTGTGTGAGATGGAGGTAGGAAGAGCAGGGGAACAAATCTGAGCAGAGAGGGTGGATTGTCTGGCTGGTGGCGAGCAATCAACACAGCATGATGTGTAGTAGATGTGAACTGGGCGGCGCAATCGGAGACTACATCGGCAGTGCGGTTGACGGCGAGCTCAATGGAGATGCGTGAGGAGAGAGAGAGAAACGGGGTTCTCGGGAGATAATTGATGATTGATTAGTGGATGCGTGATATGCGGGTGGTTGGCACCAATGCAAAATGGAAATATCTCTACCATGAGATTAAGCTGGAACCAACGGATGTGAGGTAGTCTGACGCCTGGTTTAATCAGACTACTCGTAGAAAGCGTTCACGAATATAAAAATTGAGGGAAATAGAACAAATGTGGATACACAATTAAGAAGAAATAAAAATCTAGAACATACGATTTTTGTGAGATAATAATCCACAAATATCCTACAACAATTATTAAACATGTGAGAATTACCAAAGTGACACTCTGATTTTTTATAAAGAGCAATGATATTGTGAAAAAAATGAAATTTCAAGGAAACTCACTAATTATTATTTAGACCTTTCTTAAAGATTCATCACATTTTAATTTATTTGTCCACATGGTTTGCAATTTTATTTTGGAATTTGTGAATCTTTTCAAAAATAATTCTCGTATTCAGGTGACCTTTTTTGTGATGGGCAACTTATGGCTGTGGAGCTAATTTATTTCTTAAACAATGATACATTGTTCTTTCCAGATTCAGATGGGACAACGGATGCCAAGATAGGTTAGAAAAGTACACCACTAGCAAATCGGTATGGTATTATTCCACCTTATCTTAAGATGGGTTAGATGGGACGCATAATAATCTGATTATTTTGGGCGCACCACCAAACTGCATTAGACAGAGCCCCTCTGATCCTATCCGTGAACCAGATTGACATGTCAATCCTGTCGGATCGCACATGAGCTGAAAGTTCTGGTGACAACGTATATACCATAAATATTCCTGCATTCCAAGCGTTTTGAAATGAACCGAATGGTCCATGGATGCATGATACTTCCTGTGTTTTTAAATAATTGTAGTTAACAAAAATTAATCTAGTTTTTTCAACTACAATTATTTAGGAATAGATGAAGTACTCTCTAACCATAAGTATTTAGTAACAGAGAAAGTATATTTTTTTTTCAACAAACCAATGGCTACTACCTCTTTTAACACGGTATCAGTATTTCAATACAATATACACAGGATTTGGTCATTGGATGTTGACTCTTATAAATACATACATACACTTATTCCATAAACGCACACACACTCTAACCCTAATATCTAATTATTGAGTATGTATTTGTGCTGCACGTGTATTAAAGTTGTGGCCCACCTCCTAGTCTTATATAGTTGATGTAGAGGTCTTCCCTTGTATTATATATACGTGCACCAGCACCCCTAATCAATACATCGTATTGTAAATTATCTCTTCACATGGTATCATCTTTTTCGGTCTAACCCTAGGGTAGTCGCCGCCGCCGCCACCTCGCCTCCCCGCGTCGTCGCCGCCGCCGCCGCGCCCCACCTCCGCACCTGTCGCCGCCGCGCTCCTCTCCCTCCTTCCACACGTCGCCGCCGCAGTGCCGCTTCCGCTCTCCCGCGCACGCTGCATCTGCTGCTAGCCCGCGTCTCGCCCGCCTCACCGCGTGCCCGCCCGCACGCATCTCGCCAGCGCCGCGCTACACCAGCAGCCGTGCCGGTTCCCCGCTGCAGCCGCGCCTCGCTGCTGATTCCCATCTCCTCTTCCAACCCTAACCCTAGCCGCTCCCCACACGCTGCCGCCATGTCGTCGCCTTACTCCCCCGACTCCTCCACCACCCACTCGTCCAACCCATTCGCTGGTCCCGAGCCCTCCGCCGCAGCCATCCATGACCTCAACATTGAGGCCCGGGTCCCCATCTGTCTCGACAGCTCCAGCACATCGTACTACACGTGGAAGACCTACTTCAACCTCGTCTTCCGCGAGTACTATCTCACCGAGCATATCGACGGTTCCATGGACAACGCTGCTACCTCTTGAACTTGCGTTGCTTTTTCCCTTGAAGAGGAAAGGGTGATGCAGCACATTAGCAGTAAGTATTTCTCTCAGTTTGAGAACCAAGGTATCAGTCCAGTAGGAGAATCAAGCCAAGTGTCCAGAGTACCTGCGCAAACACAAACGAGCTTGCACCCAACGATATAAAGGGGTTGTCAATCCCTTCAAGATTGATTGCAAAGTGAGATCTGAAGGCGGAAAGTACAACGAAGTAAAAGTGTAAGTATGAAAATATGAGGTGAAGTAGACCCGGGGGCCATAGTGGTCACTAGAGGCTTCTCTCAAGATAGCAAATATTACGGTGGACGAACAAATTACCGTCGAGCAATTGATAGAACCGCGCAAAGTCATGACGATATCTAAGGCAATGATCATACATATATGCATCACGTCCGAGACAAGTAGACCGATACTTTCTGCATCTACTACTATTACTCCACACATCGACCGCTATCCAGCATGCATCTAGTGTATTGAGTTCATGACGAACAGAGTAACGCCTTAAGCAAGATGACATGAAGTAGAGGGATAAACTCAAACTAATGATGTAAACCCCATCTTTTTACCCTTGATGGCCCTTCTATGACTGGGTGAGGTCACCGCACGGTATAAACCCAAAACCAAGCACTTCTCCCATTGCAAGAATCATAGATCAAGTTGGCCAAACAAAACCCACAACTCGAAGAGAATTACAAGGATACGAAATCATGCATATAAGAGATCAGAAGAAACTCAAATAAGATTCATACATAATCTGATCATAAATCCACAATTCATCGGATCTCGACAAACACACTGCAAAAGAAGATCATGGAGAACTTTGTATTGAAGATCCAAGAGAGAAGAAGCCATCTAGCTACTAGCTATGGACCCAAAGGTCTATGGTGAACTACTCATGCATCATCGGAGAGGCAATGGTGTTGATGAAGAAGCCCTCCGTATCTGAATCCCCCCTCCGACAGGGCACCAGAACGTGCCCTAGATGGGATCTTGCGGAGACACAAGCTTACGGCGGCGGAAAAGTATTCTCGTGGATCTCTCTCGTGGTTTTTGATTTTTCAGGGATTTATAGGCGGAAGAAGTAGTGCAGACGAGCCACAGGGGGCCCATAAGCCTGCTAGGCGCGCCCCCTGGCCGCGCCTAGGGGGCTTGTGGCCTCCCCTGGTGGCCTCTGCCTTGGTTCTCACGTCCCGTGCGTATATTCTGTTCCGGAAAAATCTTTTCGGAAGTTTTATTCCGTTTGGAATCCGTTTAATATTCTCCTCTGAAAAGGGTCAAAAACACGGAAGAAATAGGAACTGTCACTTGGCACTGAGTTAATAAGTTAGTCCCCAAAAAGATATAAAAGGCATACAAAACATCCAAAGTTTGACAAGATAATAGCATGGAACCATCAAAAATTATAGATACGTTGGAGACGTATCAACCGCGTATATGCGCGACGACCCGGAGTGGTCCGCCATCGAGGCCACGATCATCCGTTGGTTCTACCAGACAGTCTCGAAGGACATTTTCCACACGGGTGTCGCCGACGACGACGATGCCTGCACCGTGTGGGCCAAGATCAACGCGCTCTTCACGGACAACAAACTCCAACACCTTGTTTTCTTGCAGCAGGAGTTCTTCGGCTGTCACCAGGACAACGCCACCATCGACGAGTACTGCATGAGGCTCAAGATGATCGCCGACGAGCTTCGCGACAACGGCGCCAAGGTCTCTGACGACCTCATGCTGAGCACCCTCACCGCCGGTCTTAATGAGGACTTTGGCAACGCAGCGTCCAACCTCACCTAGATGCCGCAACCCACTTTCCAGCGCGTCGTCGCGTACCTCAAACTTGAGGAGCGCCGGATGACGAAGCTGAAGCAGCGGGTCCCGCACACCGCTCTCGCCGCCGGCACCACCCGCGGCGGCCCTGCTCCTCCGACCGCCCCCCGCCAGTCCGCGTCGTCCGCACCCGCCGGCTACTAGCCGCTGCCGCCCGCTCCGCCCGCGCCCCCAAGACCTCCCCAACAGCCGCAAGGTGGCGGGGGCCGGCGCAACCGGCGGGGTGGTGGGGGCCGCTGCCAGCAGCAGCCGCAGCAGCAGCAGGCGCCGGGCGCAGGGGGGCGCCCCACGTCCAGCCGCTGCCTCCTCCGTGGGCCGCCGGGCAGAACACGTGGATGGGCGTTGTCCACGCCTACCACATGCCCGTCCCGCAGCCTCTTGCACCGGGTCTCCTTGGCCCCAGTCTAGTGGGCCACCAGGCGTTCGCCGCCGCCTCCTACCAGCCCTACAGCGCCCCGCTAGCGCCGCCACCCCTCGGCGGTTACGGCGCGCCCACCCAGGCGCCACCCTACGGAGGCCTGCTGCCGTCGCCGGCACCTGCACCATGGGACCCGGCCCTCCTGGCCGCCCTACACTCGGCGCCATCGCCGAGCAACTATGGCGGTGGAGGCAACTGGTACATGGACTCGGGTGCTACTGCGCACATGACAGCTCATCCCGGTAACCTATCCTCTTCCACTCCCGTTCACACACCCACTCGTATCACCGTTGGCAACAGATCTTCTTTACCTATCACCCATGTCGGTAGGACTAGTTTTCCCTCTAGTTCCACACCTATCACTATGTCTAATGTCCTTGTCTCCCCTGAATTAGTCACTAGTCTAGTTTCCGTTAAATGTCTTACCCGTGAGAATCCACTTACTGTTGAATTTGACGGTGTTGGTTTTTCTGTGAAGGACGCCCGCACCCGGATGGTGCTGCTCCGATATGATAGCCCTGACGATCTCTATCCCGTGCATGCCGGCGCCTCCACTTCCACAACCATCGCTCTCTCCG
The DNA here is from genome assembly GCF_904849725.1 of Hordeum vulgare subsp. vulgare. Classification (NCBI taxonomy): domain Eukaryota; kingdom Viridiplantae; phylum Streptophyta; class Magnoliopsida; order Poales; family Poaceae; genus Hordeum; species Hordeum vulgare. Next base: position 535,397,271 of record NC_058524.1, on the reverse strand, counting down.
CCGGCGTCGACTTTTGGCACGCTCGCTTGGGCCACCCCAACCCTGCCGTTTTGCGTCAGATCCTTAGGAGTTTTTCTTTCTCATGTAATAAGCTCGACGAGCATACTTGTGAGGCTTGTCGCTTAGGCAAGCATGTGCATCTTCCCTTTAGTGCGTCTACTTCAGTTTCCACCTTTCCGTTCCAATTGGTTGATAGTGATGTTTGGACGTCTCCCGTTGCGAGTAACACGGGCTATCTATACTATTTGGTGATCTTAGATGATTATTCTCATTATGTGTGGACTTTTCCTCTTCGTTGTAAATCCGATGGGTTAGCCACACTCACCGCCTTTTATTCCTACGTCACCACTCAGTTCGGTCACCCCATACTTGCACTCCAAACCGATAACGACAAAGAGTTTGACAATGTCGCTCTTCGCTCACTTCTCACCTCTCACGACACCATCTTCCGCCTGACTTGTCCCTACACCTCACAGCAGAACGGCCGTGCCGAGCGCATTCTCCGCACTCTTAATGATTGCGTTCGCACGTTGCTTTTCCACGCCAACGTGCCCGCTCGGTTCTGGCCTGATGCCCTTGCCACCGCCTCTCTCTTAGTCAACATTCGTCCGTGTCATCCCCGGTGGAACTATGCCCCTCACCACCTTCTCTTCGGTACACCACCATCCTATGATGGTCTTCGCATATTTGCGTGTCTTTGTTACCCTAGCACCGCAGCCACTACGCCACACAAGCTCGCACCCCGCTCCGTCCCATGCATCTTCCTTGGCTACCCTCCCAACACCAAAGGTTACTGGTGCTATGATCCTGTCACCCATCGTGTGTAGACCTCGAGGCACGTGTACTTCGTCGAGACGGTGTTTCCTTTTTTTCAGGTTCCCCCGGCCACGGCTCCTTCAGCTCCGGCCCCCGCGCCCCTACCTGGAGCGATGCGCAGCGGCACCCCCCGGCCCGGCGCCTTCTGCCACCCCTCACGAGTTCTCGACTCCCTCACCCGAGGTTGAGTCCGACCGGGCCCCCAGGTCCCCGGCTCCCTCGCACGAGGTCGAGCCAGCGGGACTACCACCCGCCACCTCGGCCGGTGCCGCCACTCCTGCGACGGGCTTCTCCTCGACCTTGCCCGTTACCTCCTCCGCGGCTGGTTCGGCTGGCGCTGTCGCGGCTCCTGTTGCCATGGCCCCCGACCCTGCCGCCGCCGCGGGCGCCCCCGCTGTGGCCGTGGCCCCTGCCGCCGCTGTGGCACCCGCTGCCCTCGCCGACACGGTCACCCGTGCCCGTGCAGGCATGCATCGGCCGAGCACACGCTACTCCTCCTACGAGTATGCGTGCGCTGCCTCGACATCGGCGCCCTCACCCGTCCCCACCTCTGCTCGTGCCGCCCTTCGGGATCCCCATTGGCTGGCTGCGATGCAGGAGGAGTTCGACGCCCTGCAACGTGACCGTACGTGGCAGCTTGTTCCGCGACCCTCTCGTGCCAATATCATCTCTGGCAAGTGGGTGTTTCGCCACAAGACTCGCTCGGACGGTTCTCTCGAGCGCTACAAGGCTCGATGGGTGGTTCGCAGTTTTCGGCAGCGCGAGGGCGTGGACTTCACCGACACCTTCGCCCCGGTTGTGAAACCAGGCACGATCTCGCGCGCCTCGCATGTGCATCAGTTCGACGTTTCCTACGCCTTCTTGCATGGTCATCTCGCCGAGCAGGTGTTCTGTGAGCAGCCCACTTGTTTCGTCGACGCCGAGCACCCCGACTTCATGTGCTTGCTCTCCCGCTCTCTTTACGGGTTGAAGCAGGCGCCCTGGGCTTGGTACTAGTGTATCGCAGCCTTTCTGCAGTCTCTGGCCTTTCAGTCCGATGCTTCACTCTTTGTATATCATCAGGGAGCTGCCACTGCATATTTGCTGCTCTACGTCGATGACATCATCCTCACGACATCCGCCCCCGATCTCCTTCAGCGGCTGACTGCTCGTCTACGTGATGAGTTCGCCCTCAAGACTTGGGCCCCAACACTACTTTCTCGGCATCGAGGTGATCCGCCGGGCTGACGGTTTCTTTCTACATCAGCAGAAGTACGCCCACGAGCTTCTTGAGCGTGCCGGTATGCTTAACTGCATGCCGGCGCCCACCCCCGTCGACACGAAGGCGAAGGTCTCTGCTCTGGAGGGGTCTCTTGCATCCGATGGAGCGTTTTATCGCTCTATCGTCGGTGCTTTACAGTATTTGACGCTGACTCGCCCCGACCTACAGTATGCTGTTCAGCAGGTGTGCCTCCACATGCACGCCCCGCGTGACTCTCACTGGACTCTGGTGAAGTGTATTCTCCATTACATACGCAACACCATGTCCTTGGGACTCACCCTGACGGCCTCCGCCTCCACTGACCTCGTGGCCTACTCGGATGCTGATTGGGCTGGCTGTCCTGACACGCGACGCTCTACGTCAGGCTACTGTGTCTACCTTGGGCCCTCGTTGATCTCCTGGTCATCGAAGCGGCAGCCCACGGTCTCCCGCTCCAGCGCCGAGGCAGAGTATCGCGCCGTGGCTAATGCCGTGGCCGAATGCTCTTGGATACGTCAGCTGCTCCAGGAGTTGCTTTGTGATGTTCACAAGGCCACTCTCGTCTACTGCGATAATGTCAGCGCGGTCTACCTCTCCGCCAACCCGGTGCACCATCAACAGACGAAGCATATTGAGCTCGATATTCACTTCGTGCGCGAGGAGGTTGCCCCTCGTCGTGTTCGGGTTCTCCACGTGCCGACGGCTCAACAGTTTACTGATGTGATGACTAAGGGATTGCCTACTCCCGTCTTCGAGGAGTTTCGGTCCAGTCTCTGTGTCTCCGGCGACGCTTCGACTGCGGGGTGGGGGGGGGGGTGGGGTGGGGTGTTGGGTATGTATTTGTGTTGCACGTGTATTGGAGTTGTGGCTCACCTCCTAGTCTTGTATAGTTGAGGTAGAGGTCTTCCCTTGTATTATATATACGTGCACCAGCACCCCTAATCAATACATCGTATTGCAAATTATCTCTCCACAGTAATCATTCTCGGCTCACTATGAATCTTCCTGTTCGGTTTATGGTTTTGCCTACTGAAAAATCATGTGCGACCGAACCAAAATTCTCATTTATTATGAGTAATGGACCTTGTGTGAACCCTCGTTGCGATTCATTATTTATATAATATAATAAAATGACACAAAGCTAGCTTTTGGCTTGTTACGATAGAATAAATAAATTTTGGTGAAATATTTTATTGAAGTTAAAAACAGATAAGTGGTTGTACATTTAAAAATTTCACTAGACACTACATACAAAACGAAATGAATGAATCTATAAATTTTGGTGAAATATTTTATTGAAGTTAAAAACAGATAAGTGGTTGTACATTTAAAAATTTCACTAGACACTACATACAAAACGAAATGAATGAATCTACATTTTACATCTGTAAGTATTTTTTAAGTAAAATGTTTAACAAGACTTATATTTAGAAACAAAGAGATTATCTATGAGTGCATGAGGCACTGACCGGAGAGTGTTGCGTACAAAAAAGAAAGATGCACCCGTAGGAGCTGTGACAGGCGGAAGTATCACGATACACGCTCGTGAGAGCACTTGGATCTGAGATCCTACAGCAATGGGCCGAACTACTAGACTTGCGTGTAAATATCTGATTTGGGGGCATTTTACAAAGTTCGAGAAGTTCAACATGCGGTCGTTGGATCTCAGATCCAAGGGCTCTCAGGAGCCATTATCATGGGAGCATGAGAAACCCCATATCAGCTGATACTTTCCCGTTGTGGCGGAGTTGGACAGCTCCGCGAGTGAGATTTGGACATGTTTGATAGCTTCTACTAGCAAAAAGGTCCGTGCGTTGCAACGGGAGAAATATAACCCTGAAAATTAGGTTTTCTTTTTTTACTAAAAAATAATTTGGACAAGTGTTGTGAATAAGCAAAACACATTTTGTAAGAAATTCAGTGATGTTTTAAAAACATGATGCATTCTGGTTTTACTGATGAGAGCCATTACTTTCTTTCTAGACGGGCCAATACCTTTGATTTACCGACGAATGGCCAACCTAAAAAAAAATCTAACATCAAATCTTGCAACGTGTGCATAGGTTGGGGTAGCACAAATAGATTGAATTCTTTATCTGATGAAGAATGTCTACAGCATAAAGGAAGTGTGTTTCTCACTACTGAATGTACTATATCTCTACTGAGATCATCTCAGCAACATAAGCACTAAAAACGCTTAAAAACTCATTACAAATAAAAACAAGGATTTTTGGAGTCAACTGATCGAGTTTGATGCTAGTAATTCAACAATTGCCTGCACCCGCGAATTCTGAAAATCGTCCATGGCGTTAGCCAATGCAGGCAACACCTTCTGGTGGTATTGAACCTGCAAGTCTGGGCCCAAATCTGTAGACAGCTGACCAATGGCATTGATTGCAGCCGACCGCACACGTGGATGAGGGTGTTGGATTCCATTCAGTATCATCGAAACCACCTGCTCCAAGTTTTTAAGCATAACCTGGCAGCAACAAACAACAATTGGTGAGGAGATGATCTACTTTGGTTATTTCTTACTTGCAAAAATGATAGAAGGAAACACATTTTTGTGGTATAATGCTAGCGAAGATGTTTTATAGGCATGGCAACTCAGAATTAGTAAATGAGGGATCAAGGTAAAAGTATGGAGCCACTATCTTGTTTCCATATTACAAACTTGATTTCTAGTTCAGCAATGTTAATGAATGGACATTTCTTTTAAGCATTTCAACGAAGTTTTGAAGTAACAAACTATTGCAAAGGTAATCAAAAGGTCAGAGTTATTAGGCTAACCTTTGCACATCCTTCTGCAATCTATGCAAGCGTGATGAGCGCAACATAGTGCTTCTGCCACTCTGGAGCAGAAAGATATTGTGGAAGCAGCTCAGATGCAATGGGCACGACTACATTCCCACCAATGGCGATGGCAAGGCGGTCAAGGCAATCCTGCGCCACTCCATAGTTGTTCCCTTCACCTGCATCTTCATCCTCAGTTTCCGCAGTGTGCCAGGCAGGGTCATCCTGTACATCAAGCAACATCTGCATAAGTACTTGGAAGAGCCTGCCAACAAACGGTGGGAGTCAGCGCACCATTCCTGGTGCACGCTCCCTGGCCTCAGCAAGAGTAATGACAAACTCGACAGCCAGGTGCCAAGTTCCATCCTCCAAATGTGCAGCTTCAGGAACCTGTCGCCGCAGGAACCTTGGCTCTGCACCAGCCAGCTCGACAAGCAGCTCCAGTGCCTCCTGCGCAGATGCCTCCTGGGACGAGTTGAGGCAATCCGTGCGCACCCTCATCATGGCAGGCAGCAAATCCTGCATCTTATCTCTGTCTGAGTTAGTGGGCAGGCACTGAACGAGATTGACGGCGGCGCTGAGCGCGGCGATGCGAACATCAGGCGACGTCGGGTGCGCCAGGGCAGACGCTAGAAGGTTGTGGATGGTCATCAAATGGTCGAGGAGAGACTCGGTGATGTAATCGGCGAGGCGCGCGAAGATGAGCAGCGCCGACTCCTGGAGGTTGGGCGCTTCGGGGGTGGAGGCGGCGCGGAAGAGAAAGGGCAGCAACTCGGCCCAGGTGTTCTCCGGGAGGAGGAGCGTGGCGAGCTCGGATATGGCGTCGCAAACCTTCTTGGCGATGGGCTTGGGTGGGTCGGACTGGAGCGCGGCGAGGAGGTGGGCCTTGAGCGCGACCTGGCCGTTGGGGGAGAGGACGGGCCAGAGCGGGTGCGGCGAAGGAGTCGGAGGAGGAGGTCGGGGAGAGGAGCTTGCGGAGGAGGACGACGGCCATGGCGCGAAGCTCGACGGGGATGGCCGGCACGGCGAGTGAGGAGGCGAGGCGCGGGGCTCCGGATGGGAGCCGCAGATGCCATGGATCCGTCCCGAAAACCTGACCGCGGATTGATTTCGGGAAAGCACAATGGGTTTTCTGTAAAATTATAAAAAAAGATTCGTTTTCCCACTTAAATTCGGACTACGGGTTGATTTTGAAAAAGTACAGGGGGTTTTCTATAAAATGACACGACGTACGGCAGAAGCAGTAGCTGCTTTATTCTTAAGAAAAGATTAGGTTCATCCAGGCCCGTACAATGCCATTGTGGTCCGTCGATATTTGATAACATGTGTTGCATCAAAATCTTGACAAGTCCGAGTGATGCAATTATACCTGGGTATCTCCGGCCCGGCATGGTCGGCCTGCCGAAGCCCGGCCTGAAAATCCAGGGCCTAGGCCTTATCCGCTTGCCCGTGGGCTGGGCTTGGGCCTGAGTTTTGAGCCCACTAGCTGAGCCGGGCTGGGCTTGCGCTTGACATATCTGGATTTTAAGGAAGAGTCCCGATCCATGGCTCCAGGTCCGACGGGCTTTTCAACATATGGGTCGGGCTTTGGCTTGAAAGTAGGCTCGATGGCAGGGCTTGGGCCTCAGTTTTCTGCCATGGGCTTTTCTAGGCCCGACCCAAGCCCGGCCCGACCCGGTCCATGGCTAGATATAGATGCAATCGAGCTAACGTGGGTGGGTCTCCTTGTGCAATTAAGTGCGAGCTAGTACATGCTTGTACAAAGTTGTACCTAAGTTTGCACACATGTTCTGCTATAATCTTCTTGCTTAATCCTTTCATCTAATCCTTTCTAATCTACATAATGATGTTTTGATTCGATAAGTTTTATATGAAAAAGGTACACATCAACGTTCTGGTACCATTCAAACTATCATGTTGTAATTCTGTTGACTGTAAATAAACAAATAAACGCGCATACATGACAAACGAATCCAGTTTTATGGCCCCATATCTTTTGCATCTTTCTTGAGAAGAGAACTTGTGCCACAACGATTCTTCCAAGAGATACTAGCTAGTACGAGTAGTTCCCTTGCCATCTCTTGGCAGTGAAATCAATGAGGTAGGTATGGGACCTCAATAACTAGCGATTAAGGAGAGATGGCTCGCGACCCGCTCTAGATCCAGTCCCCCCCCCCAACGGCCACCCTCGCCACCGGCCGCCGCGGCTTTGCCAGCCACCAACCCCGATGCCCTCTCCTACCGCCGCCCCCATAGGTTGTCATGCAGGAGGGTCGTCGTTGCAAGTACGACAGGAGTTCAAATCCAGCTTGCCGGACGAGTCATCACCGACCCAAGGCCGGATCCCGGAGCACGCGCTGGTGGATATGGTGCCAGAGACGTAGCCCGAATAACAAGAGGCCAAGCCGCGGGTCGCATCCATCATCATTGTCCCACCGCCTCACATCCATGGCGTTGCGTCCTTCTCCACTCCCGCCTCCAATGCGGCCCGCTGCAGCTCTTCAGTGGAGGCTCAACGCGATGCAGATGATGCCGGCGAGGGATGGCAGTTCGTGTCCTCCCAGCGTGGCCCGCGCATCCCACCTCCTCCTGCTCCGGCCTTCCCTCGTCGCCCTCTTCTTGTCTGGCTTCATGGAAGATGCTATCACTGCCTCCATCAGGGTCACCATGCAGTGCTTTGCCAGAACCCTTTTAGATGCTCTCGCTGCCTCCAGCTTGGCTATCAAGCTCGTGGATGCACCAATTCCTCGCGTCCGCTCAGCTCCTTGGAGCCTCTACGTCGGTGTGCTGCAACGACTACTATGCCTTCTGCCCCCCTCCCCGACCTCCTGCTCGCGGTTGGCCCGCACTTCCGCAAGCCCGGCCGACTCAGTCTGCATTATGGCCTTGGCTCGGTGATGCCGCCCGATTGCAATCTCTGGCGATGGCTAGACGAATGCTGATGACAACAAACCTTCCCCTGCAACGGCACCAGAAGAATGCTGTTAGCATTCTCCGGCAACAGAACTAGAAGAATGTTGTTGATGGCCCACCAGCGCGTGGTTTCGCACCAGTTTTAGAGGGTAGAGTATTCGACACAATTTGTTGGTTAGCCAGGCAGGAGGTGAGAGAATACTCTCGAGTATTAGCAGCTGAATTTGTCAGATTCAACCACACCTGAAAGATTAGTATCTGCAAGCGCAGTAGTAACAACAAAGTAATATGATAACAACAGTGTCAGAAACGATCTGTTGACGACACACTATTCCCAACGGTTGTATCAATGGCGCCAAGTTGCCCCGTTGACGGAAATTGTCAGTTCTCGTCAACGTCCAGCGAACCAAAATTGTAGCAGGTAGCAGCAGTGTAACGAGCGATAGCAGCGGCAAGGAACAACAGTAGTGACAACAGTAGCAAGTAGCAACAGTAGCAAGCGACAGTAATAGCAATAGTAGTAGCAGCAGCAGAGCAAAACAAGTAACAACAGTAGCAACAGTAGCAGCACCAGCAGCAGCAGAGCAAGACAAGTAACAACAGTAGCAACAGTAGTAGGAGCAGTAGTAGCAGCAGGAGGAGGACAAACTCGTAGGCAATGGGTCGGTAATTTGTTTGGATGATATTCATCATGCAACAGCTATAACACAGAGAGATATGTGGCTAGCTCCCGTTCGTCAATGTGATGTAGGCATGCATTCCGTGTGTCGTCATACGTGTTTAGGGAAAACAACTTGCATGACATCTATTGTCCATCCCTCCCGTGGCAGCGGGGTCCAAAAGGAAACTACGGGATATTAAGGTTCTCCTTTTAATAAAGAACCGGACCAACGCATTAGCACTTGGTGAACACATGAACTCCTCAAACTATGGTCATCACCGGGAGTGGTGGTTATTGTCACTCCGGGGTTGCCGAATCATAACACATAGTAGGTAACTACAACTTGCAAGATCGGATCTAAAACACACATATATTGGTGACAACATAATAATTTCATATCTGAAATCATGGCACTCGGGCCCTAGTGACAAGCATTAAGCGTGGAAAAGTAGTAGCAACATCAATCTCAGAACATAGTGGATACTAGGGATCAATCCCCATCAAAACTAACTCGATTACATGATAGATCCCATCCTACTCATCACCGCCCAGCGAGCCTATGAATAGATTACTCACGAACGACGAAGAGCTTCATGGAATTGGAGAGGGAAGAAGGTTGATGATGACGATGGCGACAATTTCCCCTCTTCGGAGCCCAATACGTACTCCAGATCTGCCCTCCAGATGAAGAACAAGTGGTGGCGGCGCCTCCGTATCGAAAACGCGACGAAAACATCTCTTTTAATTTTCTGGGATGAAAGGGATCTTATAGACCTGAGATTGGGGGCGGCAGAGCCGTGTGGGCCCCACAAGCCTGCCCACCGCCACCAGGGGTGGTGGCGGCGGAGCCAGGGCTTGTGGCCCACTGGCCCACCCCCTGAGGTGGAACTTGGCGCATATATTTTTGATATTTTCCAAAACTGCTCCCCGTAAATTTTCAGGACGTTTGGAGAACTTTGATTTCTGCACAAAAATAACACCAAGGCAATTCTGCTGAAAACAACGTCAGTCCAGGTTAGTTCCATTCAAATCATGCAAATTAGAGTCCAAAACAAGGGCAAAAGAGTTTGGAAAAGTAGATACGATGGAGACGTATGAACTCCCCCAAGCTTAAAACCTTGCTTGTCCTCCAGCAACTCAGTTGAGAAACTGAGTGAGAAAGAAAAACTTTGACAAACTCTGTTTGATCTTGTTGTTGCAACTATGTCTAACTCATAACTAGAATTTCAGCAAGATCACAAGTTAACCACATAAGCAAATGACACAAAGGTCTCACGGTAAACTAATATCAATGGCATAATCAGCTAACGAGCAAATAATAATAAGTTTCAAATACCAACACTTCAATCAAAACAAGCATGGAGCAATATGAACAGGTGGTATCTCGCTAGCTCTTTCTGAGACCGCAAAACATAAATGCAGAGCACTTTCAAAGATCAAGGGCTGACTAAACATTGTAATTCATAGCAACAAAGATCCAATCATAGTCATACTCAATATCAATCAAAAGCAAAGCATAAAAATGACAGAGGTGCTCTCTAATTGGTTCTTATATAAGAGGAGGATGACTCGACAGGAAAATAAATAGACATGCCCTTCGCAGAGGGAAGCATTGATTTGCAGAGGTGCCAGAGCTCAAGCTTTGAAAACAGAGATAATAATTTTGGGTGGCATGCTTTCATTGTCAACGCAATGACCAAGAGTTCTCAATATCTTCGATGCTACTCATGCTATAGGCGGTTCCCAAATAGAAAAGTAAAGTTTTAACTCCCCCACCACCAATCAATCACACTCCACGGCTAGCCGAATCCTCTCGTACCGTCCATACTAACATCAATCCGGGGGGAGTCTTGTTTTACAGTTATGTTTTCGATTTAAGCGTGGAACTAGGCATTCCAAATACCAACCCCTTTCTCATGAATGACTGTGAATAAACACATGTCGAGGATAACACTCCTAGCATGGAAGATACCAATAGCCCTCTATCACCACATGAGCGGTTCGGGCATGCAAAACAGATTATTTCTTGAAGGTTTAGAGAATGGCACATGCAAATTTACTTGGAACGGCAGATAGATACCGCAAATAGGTAGGTATGGTGGACTCTCATGGAAAAACTTTTGGGTTTATGGAAGTGGATGCACAAGCAGTATTCCGCTTAGTACAAGTGAAGGCTAGCAAAAGACTGGGAAGCGATCAACTAGAGAGCGACAACAGTCATCAAGATGCAATGAGTTTGACTAACATTGAATGCAAGCATGAACATGATATAAATCACCATGAACACGAACATCATAGAGGCTATGTTGATTTTGTTTCAACTACATGCATGAACATGCGCCAAGTCAAGCCACTTGAAACATTCAAAGGAGAATACCATCCTATCATACTACATCATAGTTATCTCAAAATCTATGTTGGAATTCAAGACAAACCATTATAAGCTCTCAGCTAAATAAGCATGGCATCAGAAACTATGATCTCTAAGTTGTCATTGCAAACATGGTTCTCTCACAACAAAGCTAAATCTGGGTCGACAAGCTAGTCATATTTACAAAAACAAAATAGATAGAGTTCATACCAGCTTTTCAGTCTCAGTCACTTCATCATATATCATCATTGTTGCCTTTCATTTGCACGATCGAACGACGTGAACAATAATAAGCGCATTGGACTAACTGAATCTGCAGGCAAACACAAAGGAGAAGACAAAATAATATGGCTCTTTGAAGGCTAAACAGGTAAGCATGCAAGCACCACTAAGCATTGTAACCAATATCTTCTACGTTGACACAAAGAAAAAGAAAACTATTTACATGGGAAAACTCCCAACAAGCAAAAGAAGAAAGAAAAATCTTTTTGGGTTTTCTCAAAAGGACTCAAAACAAGAAAACAAGAAAACGAAAATAAACTAGCATGGATAATACAGTGGCAAAGTGTAAACACCGGCTAACAAAGTGAAAGCATAAGCATAAATGTAAAGTCGGTGAGAACACGTACTCCCCCAAGCTTAGGCTTTTGGCCTAGCTTGGTCTATCCCATGGATGATCCTGGCGAAACCCAAAGTCATAATGGGTGTTATACGGGAGTGCTGCAACCACTGCCTGAATAGCTGCCTCACGAAGTCGAGCAGCAGTCGCCTCCCTCTCATACTCCTCTGCCTCTCCTATGGTTATGTAGTATCTTCGTTTTACCTGAAAGTCAAAGAAAGCAGGTGCAGGAAGGGTAATATGGAAAACACGCTGCCGGTTAAATATCAAGCGGTATAGGAGGGATCCATGATCTCTCTCAAGGAACTGGTAGCGTGTTAGAGCGACACGATCAAGGTAGGCTGTACGGAGAGGAGGGTCTTCTGGACGGATGGATACTCCAAGAAAATTTGCTAAGCGTGTAGCATAAACTCCACCAAAGAAATCCCCCTCACTGGCATTTTTATTCAGCCTCCTTGCTATAATAGCTCCCATATTGAAGCTCCTGTCACCTGTTACTGCGCTCTTAAGGATACTAAGGTCGGAAGCGCATAGGTGACAATGTGCACCCTTGCCGTTAATGCACCTACCTATGAAGAGGGCAAGGTAGTGCAAGGCAGGGAAATGGATGCTTCCTATGGTGGCTTGCGTGATATATCTGGCTTCTCCAGCAGTTATACTGGAGACAAAGTCTCTGACCGAAGACTTAGGAGGATCATTAACACTACCCCAATCGGGTACCTTGCAAATCCTATTGAAATCCTCCAGATCACGGTATAGGATTTATCGTATAGATCAAACAGTATGGATGATTCACGACCAGCTAAAAATGTAAATCTACGCACGAAAGAGGCAGTGAGCATAGCATACCGTTCACATTTATCTGAGAGGAATTCTTCTAACCCGGCATTGCAGACAAGTGCATCAAACTCATCCTTGAAACCTGCTTCGATCATGAACTCATCGGAAGGCCATTCACATGGTTGTACCGGTGCGTCCCTTAGTTGAAAAGGTTCGGGCTCCCGAAAGGAGAGACGAGGACCCTTCTTACTTGAGGAACCACCATGAAACTTCCTCCTGAACATAATTTCCTTATGTTGAAATTTTTGAAGTTCAAGAGAAAAGTGAATAAAGACCCACCACACCTTGTAGCAACTACTCCTACTAGTGCCTAGAGACCGTATCACGCGCTAAAACTACTTGGGACTAGCTAAAATCAAAATTTCTAGCTCAAGAACAGGGTCACCAAGGTAGCAAGAATTCGCCAAGGATAAAGCACTAGAGCAAAAACTAATTAAACCAATGGAGGAGTCACTTACCAAGGAGTAATTTCCCCAAAACGGTTCAGAGAATGGTGCTTTGAGCAAGGAGATCGAAAATCACAACCAAATGAGCAAGAACACGTGTTTGAGATGCGATTTTTTTTTCTGGAGGTGGAAGAAGAGGCTCGGAGCTGGAATGAGTGGAGGGGGTGCCTGTGGGCCCCACAAGCTTGCACCCCGCCACCAGCGGGGTAGGTGGCGGTGGCAGGGCTTGTGGCCCACTGGTCTGGCCCCCAGGCCAGCTCTGAGGCCCAGAAATTTTCAGAAATTCCAGAAAAAATCGTACTAAATTTTCAGGACCATCGGAGAACTTTTATTTTCGAGGTATTTTTCTCCCGGACGCTAAAACAGAAAACAAGAAAAACTAAACTAATTCTATCATTTTTCTTCTAAGAAACACAAAAGGAAAACTCAAAACAGAGGTATGAGACTCTTTGATTCATCCGTTTCATGGTCATCGAAAGAAATCTGTCAATGGGATTGATCAAGTCCTTATGACCAAACCTTTTTGAATCGCAAGAGAGAACGGAGAATTTTCTAATAGCCACTAAGTCACCTCAATGGGGATATGTATGTCCCCAACAAGCAAATCATACTTCATCTTGACATGAGGAATAGGGCATTCAAAGCTCCCAATGAGAATCGATGAAGTCTTTTCGATAGCATTGATGCAATGTACTGGATATCGTTTCTTCGGAAAGTGCACTGTGTGCTCATTACCGTTGACATGGAAAGTGACATTGCCTTTGTTGCAATCTATAACAGCCCCTGCAGTGTTTAAAAAGGGTTTTCCGAGGATGATAGCCATGGCATCGTCCTCGGGAATATCCAAGATAACAAAGTCTGTTAAGATAGTGGTATTAGCAACCACAACAGGCACATCCTCGCAAACGCCGATAGGGAAAGCAGTTGATTTGTCGGCCATTTGCAGAGAAATTTCAGTGGGTGTCAACTTATCCAACTCAAGTCTACGATAAAGAGAGAGTGGCATAACACCAACACCGGCTCCAAGGTCACATAAAGCAGTTCTTACGTAGTTTCCTTTAATGGAGCAAGGTATAGTGGGCACTCCGGGATCACCAAGTTTCTTAGGAGTTCCACCTTTGAAAGTGTAGTTGGCAAGCATGGTGGAGATCTCAAGATCTGGTATCTTCCGTTTATTAGTCACGATACCTTTCATGTACTTGGCATAAGGAGACATCTTGAGTATATCAGTTAACCGCATCTATAGGAAGATGGGTCTTATCATCTCGACGAAGCGCTCAAAATCCTCATCATCCTTTTTCTTGGATGGCTTAGGAGGAAAGGGCATAGATCTCTGAACCCATGACTCTCTTTCTTTACCATGCTTCCTAGAAGTGAAGTCATTCTTGTCGTACTTCTTAGGTTGTGGATTATCAGGATTAACCGTAGGTTCAATCTCCACATCCTCATCATTGCTAGGTTGAGCATTATTATGAACATCACTATCCATATGGTCACCAGGTTCATGTTCATCACCTGATTGTGTTTCTTCATCAAACGTAGAAATATCATTAGGTTCTTCAGGTGTGACAGTATTTGGTGAACTGGCATGCAGGTTTCTATCATCCTTCTTCTTCTCCTTAGGATGACTAGGTGTATCAGCATTGATTCCTTGAGAATCATGATCAATTCTCTTAGGATGACCTTTAGGATAGAAAGGTTCCTGAGTCATTTTGCCTCCTCTAGTAATGACTCTGACAGAGTTGTCATTTAATTCATTGAGCAGGTCATTCTGCTTTAAGTACTTGTTCTACCTGAGTAGTAATCATAGAGGCATGTTTACTCAGAAGCTTCAGATCATTGACATTTCTGTCTACACAAGCACTTAAATGGCTAAGCATATGAGCACTTTGTTCCAAATGTCTTCTAACATAATCATTGAAATTCTGTTGTTTGGCAACAAAGTTGTCAAATTCATCAAAGCATAGGCTAGCAGGTTTATCAAAAGGAATATCACTCTCATCAAACCTACACAGAGAATTTAATTCCACTACCTGTATCGGGTTATCGAGACCATGGATCTCTTTGATAGGTGGTAGATTTTTGACATCTTCAGATCTAATGTCTTTCTCTTGCATAGATTTCTTGGCTTCTTGCATATCTTCGGGACTGAGGAATAGAATACCTCTTTTCTTAGGAGTTGTCTTAGGAGGTGGTTCGGGAATAGTCCAAGCATTATCGTTGATCAAGAGGTTATTCAGTAGGGTCTCAGATTGTTCTACAGTTCGTTCCCTAAAAACACAGCTGGCACAACTATCTAGGTAGTCTCTAGAGGCATCGGTAAGTCCGTTATAGAGGATATCAAGTATCTCGTTCTTCTTAAGAGGGTGATCAGGCAAAGCATTCTGTAGCTGGACGAGCCTCCCCCAAGCTTGTGGAAGACTCTCTTCTTGGAGTTGAGCAAAGTTGTATATTTCCTGCAAGGCAGCTTGCTTCTTATGGGCAGGGAAATATTTCTCACAGAAGTAATAGACCATCTCCTGGGGACTACCCACACATCGAGGAGCAAGAGAGGTGAACCAGACTTTAGCGTCATCCTTTAGAGAGAAAGGAAACAACTTAAGGATATAGTAGTGGCGGATCTTCTCCTCATTAGTGAAAAGGTTGTCTATTTCGGATAGTTTGGCAAGATGGGCTATGACCGTCTCAGATTCATAACCGTGAAAAGGATCAGATTCGACTAGAGAGATTATCTCAGGGTCGACAGAGAATTCGTAATCCTTATCGGTGATAAAGATAGGCGAAGTGGCAAACTTCGGGTCATTTTTCATCCTAGCTTCCCGAGATTTTTCCTTCCACTTGAGAAGTAATTTCTCAGCGTCATAGGCATCCTTACACGCAAGAAAATCCTCAGCTATCTCTCCCTCCATGACGTAACCCTCAGGTATATCAGGCAATTCATATCTAGGAGAGCTAGATCTAGCAGGAGCAAAAGCAGGTTCTATCTCAATAGTATCGGCAGTTTCAGAAGCATCACGAGCATTGGCAGTAACTCTAGGAATATGAGCATCAAGGAACACTCCTAGTGGAACATCAGGCAAAGGAGTATCTCTAGCAGTATCAAGCATAGCATCATCAGGAAAAATATCATCACTAGCATCATCAGGCAAAGCAGTATCAAGCATAGCATCTCTAGCAGTATCAGGCATAGTATCAAGCATAGTATCCCTAGCAGTAGGTGATGTCGCAAACTTACTCATAACTGAAGGTGAATCAAGTGCAGAGCTAGATGGCAATTCCTTACCTCCCCTTGTAGTTGAGGGCAAGACTTTGGTTTTCGGATCCTTCAGATTCTTCATAGTGATCAGCAGATATAAATCCCAAGTGACTCATAGAATATAGCAATACCTCCCTGGCAACGGTGCCAGAAAAATGCTGATTGCAATCTCTAGCGATGGTTAGACGAATGCTGATGACAACAAACCTTCCCCTGCAACGGCACCAGAAGAATGCTGCTAGCATTCCCCGGCAACAGAACTAGAAGAATGTTGTTGATGGCCCACCAGCGCGTGGGTTCGCAGCAGTTTTCGAGGGTAGAGTATTTGACCCAATTTGTTGGTTAGCCAGGCAGGACGTGAGAGAATACTCTTGAGTATTAGGAGCTGAATTTGTCAGATTCAACCACACCTGAAAGATTAGTATCTGCAAGCACAGTAGTAACAACAAAGTAATATGATAACAACGGTGTCAGAAAGGATCTGTTGACGGCAGACTATTCCTAACGGTTGTATCAATGGCGCCAAGTTGCCCCGTTGACGGAAATTGTCAGTTCCCGTCAACGTCCAGCGAACCAAAATTGTAGCAGGTAGCAGCAGTGTAACGAGCAATAGCAGCGGCAAGGAACAGAAGTAGTGACAGCAGTAGCAAGTAGCAACAGAAGCAAGGACAGTAATAGCAACAGTAGTAGAAGCAGCAGAGCAAAACAAGTAACATCAGTAGCAACAGTAGTAGCAGCAGCAGCAGAGCAAGACAAGTAACAGCAGTAGCAACGATAGTAGCAGCGGTAGTAGTAGCAGCAGTAGGACAAACTCGTAGGCAATGGGTCGGTGATTTGTTTGGATGATATTCATCATGCAACAGCTATAACACGGAGAGATATGCGGCTAGCTCCCGTTCGTCAATGTGATGTAGGCATGCATTCCGTGTGTCGTCATACGTGCTTAGGGAAAAGAACTTGCATGACATCTATTGTCCACCCCTCCCGTGGCAGCGGGGTCCAAAAGGAAACTACGAGATATTAAGGTTCTCCTTTTAATAAAGAACCGGATCATAACACATAGTAGGTAACTACAACTTGCAAGATCGGATCTAAAACACACATATATTGGTGACCAACATAATAATTTCATATCTGAAATCATGGCACTCGGGCCCTAGTGACAAGCATTAAGCGTGGCAAAGTAGTAGCAACATCAATCTCAGAACATAGTGGATACTAGGGATCAATCCCCATCAAAACTAACTCGATTACATGATAGATCCCATCCTACTCATCACCGCCCAGCGAGCCTATAAATAGATTACTCACGAACGACGAAGAGCTTCATGGAATTGGAGAGGGAAGAAGGTTGATGATGACGATGGCGACAATTTCCCCTCTTCGGAGCCCAATACGTACTCCAGATCTGCCCTCCAGATGAAGAACAGGTGGTGGCGGCGCCTCCGTATCGAAAACGCGACGAAAACTTCTCTTTTTATTTTTTCTGGGATGAAAGGGATCTTATAGACCTAAGATTGGGGGCGGCAGAGCCGTGTGGGCCCCACAAGCCTGCCCACCGCCACCAGGGGTGGTGGCGGCGGAGCCAGGGCTTGTGGCCCACTGGCCCACCCCCTGAGGTGGAACTTGGCGCATATATTTTTGATATTTTCCAAAACTGCTCCCCGTAAATTTTCAGGACGTTTGGAGAACTTTGATTTCTGCACAAAAATAACACCAAGGCAATTCTGCTGAAAACAACGTCAGTCCAGGTTAGTTCCATTCAAATCATGCAAATTAGAGTCCAAAACAAGGGCAAAAGAGTTTGGAAAAGTAGATACGATGGAGACGTATGAACTCCCCCAAGCTTAAAACCTTGCTTGTCCTCCAGCAACTCAGTTGAGAAACTGAGTGAGAAAGAAAAACTTTGACAAACTCTGTTTGATCTTGTTGTTGCAACTATGTCTAACTCATAACTAGAATTTCAGCAAGATCACAAGTTAACCACATAAGCAAATGACACAAAGGTCTCACGGTAAACTAATATCAATGGCATAATCAGCTAACGAGCAAATAATAATAAGTTTCAAATACCAACACTTCAATCAAAACAAGCATGGAGCAATATGAACAGGTGGTATCTCGCTAGCTCTTTCTGAGACCGCAAAACATAAATGCAGAGCACTTTCAAAGATCAAGGGCTGACTAAACATTGTAATTCATAGCAACAAAGATCCAATCATAGTCATACTCAATATCAATCAAAAGCAAAGCATAAAAATGACAGAGGTGCTCTCTAATTGGTTCTTATATAAGAGGAGGATGACTCGACAGGAAAATAAATAGACATGCCCTTCGCAGAGGGAAGCATTGATTTGCAGAGGTGCCAGAGCTCAAGCTTTGAAAACAGAGATAATAATTTTGGGTGGCATGCTTTCATTGTCAACGCAATGACCAAGAGTTCTCAATATCTTTGATGCTACTCATGCTATAGGCGGTTCCCAAATAGAAAAGTAAAGTTTTAACTCCCCCACCACCAATCAATCACACTCCACGGCTAGCCGAATCCTCTCGTACCGTCCATACTAACATCAATCCGGGGGGAGTCTTGTTTTACAGTTATGTTTTCGATTTAAGCGTGGAACTAGGCATTCCAAATACCAACCCCTTTCTCATGAATGACTGTGAATAAACACATGTCGAGGATAACACTCCTAGCATGGAAGATACCAATAGCCCTCTATCACCACATGAGCGGTTCGGGCATGCAAAACAGATTATTTCTTGAAGGTTTAGAGAATGGCACATGCAAATTTACTTGGAACGGCAGATAGATACCGCAAATAGGTAGGTATGGTGGACTCTCATGGAAAAACTTTTGGGTTTATGGAAGTGGATGCACAAGCAGTATTCCGCTTAGTACAAGTGAAGGCTAGCAAAAGACTGGGAAGCGACCAACTAGAGAGCGACAACAGTCATCAAGATGCAATGAGTTTGACTAACATTGAATGCAAGCATGAACATGATATAAATCACCATGAACACGAACATCATAGAGGCTATGTTGATTTTGTTTCAACTACATGCATGAACATGCGCCAAGTCAAGCCACTTGAAACATTCAAAGGAGAATACCATCCTATCATACTACATCATAGTTATCTCAAAATCTATGTTGGAATTCAAGACAAACCATTATAAGCTCTCAGCTAAATAAGCATGGCATCAGAAACTATGATTTTAAGTTGTCATTGCAAACATGGTTCTCTCACAACAAAGCTAAATCTGGGTCGACAAGCTAGTCATATTTACAAAAACAAAATAGATAGAGTTCATACCAGCTTTTCAGTCTCAGTCACTTCATCATATATCATCATTGTTGCCTTTCATTTGCACGATCGAACGACGTGAACAATAATAAGCGCATTGGACTAACTGAATCTGCAGGCAAACACAAAGGAGAAGACAAAATAATATGGCTCTTTGAAGGCTAAACAGGTAAGCATGCAAGCACCACTAAGCATTGTAACCAATATCTTCTACGTTGACACAAAGAAAAAGAAAACTATTTACATGGGAAAACTCCCAACAAGCAAAAGAAGAAAGAAAAATCTTTTTGGGTTTTCTCAAAAGGACTCAAAACAAGAAAACAAGAAAACGAAAATAAACTAGCATGGATAATACAGTGGCAAAGTGTAAACACCGGCTAACAAAGTGAAAGCATAAGCATAAATGTAAAGTCGGTGAGAACACGTACTCCCCCAAGCTTAGGCTTTTGGCCTAGCTTGGTCTATCCCATGGATGATCCTGGCGAAACCCAAAGTCATAATGGGTGTTATACGGGAGTGCTGCAACCACTGCCTGAATAGCTGCCTCACGAAGTCGAGCAGCAGTCGCCTCCCTCTCATACTCCTCTGCCTCTCCTATGGTTATGTAGTATCTTCGTTTTACCTGAAAGTCAAAGAAAGCAGGTGCAGGAAGGGTAATATGGAAAACACGCTGCCGGTTAAATATCAAGCGGTATAGGAGGGATCCATGATCTCTCTCAAGGAACTGGTAGCGTGTTAGAGCGACACGATCAAGGTAGGCTGTACGGAGAGGAGGGTCTTCTGGACGGATGGATACTCCAAGAAAATTTGCTAAGCGTGTAGCATAAACTCCACCAAAGAAATCCCCCTCACTGGCATTTTTATTCAGCCTCCTTGCTATAATAGCTCCCATATTGAAGCTCCTGTCACCTGTTACTGCGCTCTTAAGGATACTAAGGTCGGAAGCGCATAGGTGACAATGTGCACCCTTGCCGTTAATGCACCTACCTATGAAGAGGGCAAGGTAGTGCAAGGCAGGGAAATGGATGCTTCCTATGGTGGCTTGCGTGATATATCTGGCTTCTCCAGCAGTTATACTGGAGACAAAGTCTCTGACCGAAGACTTAGGAGGATCATTAACACTACCCCAATCGGGTACCTTGCAAATCCTATTGAAATCCTCCAGATCACGGTATAGGATTTATCGTATAGATCAAACAGTATGGATGATTCACGACCAGCTAAAAATGTAAATCTACGCACGAAAGAGGCAGTGAGCATAGCATACCGTTCACATTTATCTGAGAGGAATTCTTCTAACCCGGCATTGCAGACAAGTGCATCAAACTCATCCTTGAAACCTGCTTCGATCATGAACTCATCGGAAGGCCATTCACATGGTTGTACCGGTGCGTCCCTTAGTTGAAAAGGTTCGGGCTCCCGAAAGGAGAGACGAGGACCCTTCTTACTTGAGGAACCACCATGAAACTTCCTCCTGAACATAATTTCCTTATGTTGAAATTTTTGAAGTTCAAGAGAAAAGTGAATAAAGACCCACCACACCTTGTAGCAACTACTCCTACTAGTGCCTAGAGACCGTATCACGCGCTAAAACTACTTGGGACTAGCTAAAATCAAAATTTCTAGCTCAAGAACAGGGTCACCAAGGTAGCAAGAATTCGCCAAGGATAAAGCACTAGAGCAAAAACTAATTAAACCAATGGAGGAGTCACTTACCAAGGAGTAATTTCCCCAAAACGGTTCAGAGAATGGTGCTTTGAGCAAGGAGATCGAAAATCACAACCAAATGAGCAAGAACACGTGTTTGAGATGCGATTTTTTTTTCTGGAGGTGGAAGAAGAGGCTCGGAGCTGGAATGAGTGGAGGGGGTGCCTGTGGGCCCCACAAGCTTGCACCCCGCCACCAGCGGGGTAGGTGGCGGTGGCAGGGCTTGTGGCCCACTGGTCTGGCCCCCAGGCCAGCTCTGAGGCCCAGAAATTTTCAGAAATTCCAGAAAAAATCGTACTAAATTTTCAGGACCATCGGAGAACTTTTATTTTCGAGGTATTTTTCTCCCGGACGCTAAAACAGAAAACAAGAAAAACTAAACTAATTCTATCATTTTTCTTCTAAGAAACACAAAAGGAAAACTCAAAACAGAGGTATGAGACTCTTTGATTCATCCGTTTCATGGTCATCGAAAGAAATCTGTCAATGGGATTGATCAAGTCCTTATGACCAAACCTTTTTGAATCGCAAGAGAGAACGGAGAATTTTCTAATAGCCACTAAGTCACCTCAATGGGGATATGTATGTCCCCAACAAGCAAATCATACTTCATCTTGACATGAGGAATAGGGCATTCAAAGCTCCCAATGAGAATCGATGAAGTCTTTTCGATAGCATTGATGCAATGTACTGGATATCGTTTCTTCGGAAAGTGCACTGTGTGCTCATTACCGTTGACATGGAAAGTGACATTGCCTTTGTTGCAATCTATAACAGCCCCTGCAGTGTTTAAAAAGGGTTTTCCGAGGATGATAGCCATGGCATCGTCCTCGGGAATATCCAAGATAACAAAGTCTGTTAAGATAGTGGTATTAGCAACCACAACAGGCACATCCTCGCAAACGCCGATAGGGAAAGCAGTTGATTTGTCGGCCATTTGCAGAGAAATTTCAGTGGGTGTCAACTTATCCAACTCAAGTCTACGATAAAGAGAGAGTGGCATAACACCAACACCGGCTCCAAGGTCACATAAAGCAGTTCTTACGTAGTTTCCTTTAATGGAGCAAGGTATAGTGGGCACTCCGGGATCACCAAGTTTCTTAGGAGTTCCACCTTTGAAAGTGTAGTTGGCAAGCATGGTGGAGATCTCAAGATCTGGTATCTTCCGTTTATTAGTCACGATACCTTTCATGTACTTGGCATAAGGAGACATCTTGAGTATATCAGTTAACCGCATCTATAGGAAGATGGGTCTTATCATCTCGACGAAGCGCTCAAAATCCTCATCATCCTTTTTCTTGGATGGCTTAGGAGGAAAGGGCATAGATCTCTGAACCCATGACTCTCTTTCTTTACCATGCTTCCTAGAAGTGAAGTCATTCTTGTCGTACTTCTTAGGTTGTGGATTATCAGGATTAACCGTAGGTTCAATCTCCACATCCTCATCATTGCTAGGTTGAGCATTATTATGAACATCACTATCCATATGGTCACCAGGTTCATGTTCATCACCTGATTGTGTTTCTTCATCAAACGTAGAAATATCATTAGGTTCTTCAGGTGTGACAGTATTTGGTGAACTGGCATGCAGGTTTCTATCATCCTTCTTCTTCTCCTTAGGATGACTAGGTGTATCAGCATTGATTCCTTGAGAATCATGATCAATTCTCTTAGGATGACCTTTAGGATAGAAAGGTTCCTGAGTCATTTTGCCTCCTCTAGTAATGACTCTGACAGAGTTGTCATTTAATTCATTGAGCAGGTCATTCTGCTTTAAGTACTTGTTCTACCTGAGTAGTAATCATAGAGGCATGTTTACTCAGAAGCTTCAGATCATTGACATTTCTGTCTACACAAGCACTTAAATGGCTAAGCATATGAGCACTTTGTTCCAAATGTCTTCTAACATAATCATTGAAATTCTGTTGTTTGGCAACAAAGTTGTCAAATTCATCAAAGCATAGGCTAGCAGGTTTATCAAAAGGAATATCACTCTCATCAAACCTACACAGAGAATTTAATTCCACTACCTGTATCGGGTTATCGAGACCATGGATCTCTTTGATAGGTGGTAGATTTTTGACATCTTCAGATCTAATGTCTTTCTCTTGCATAGATTTCTTGGCTTCTTGCATATCTTCGGGACTGAGGAATAGAATACCTCTTTTCTTAGGAGTTGTCTTAGGAGGTGGTTCGGGAATAGTCCAAGCATTATCGTTGATCAAGAGGT
Organism: Hordeum vulgare subsp. vulgare; assembly: GCF_904849725.1. Lineage (NCBI taxonomy): Eukaryota > Viridiplantae > Streptophyta > Magnoliopsida > Poales > Poaceae > Hordeum > Hordeum vulgare. The sequence goes on along the minus strand of NC_058524.1, from coordinate 535,374,071 downwards.
TATTCAGTAGGGTCTCAGATTGTTCTACAGTTCGTTCCCTAAAAACACAGCTGGCACAACTATCTAGGTAGTCTCTAGAGGCATCGGTAAGTCCGTTATAGAGGATATCAAGTATCTCGTTCTTCTTAAGAGGGTGATCAGGCAAAGCATTCTGTAGCTGGACGAGCCTCCCCCAAGCTTGTGGAAGACTCTCTTCTTGGAGTTGAGCAAAGTTGTATATTTCCTGCAAGGCAGCTTGCTTCTTATGGGCAGGGAAATATTTCTCACAGAAGTAATAGACCATCTCCTGGGGACTACCCACACATCGAGGAGCAAGAGAGGTGAACCAGACTTTAGCGTCATCCTTTAGAGAGAAAGGAAACAACTTAAGGATATAGTAGTGGCGGATCTTCTCCTCATTAGTGAAAAGGTTGTCTATTTCGGATAGTTTGGCAAGATGGGCTATGACCGTCTCAGATTCATAACCGTGAAAAGGATCAGATTCGACTAGAGAGATTATCTCAGGGTCGACAGAGAATTCGTAATCCTTATCGGTGATAAAGATAGGCGAAGTGGCAAACTTCGGGTCATTTTTCATCCTAGCTTCCCGAGATTTTTCCTTCCACTTGAGAAGTAATTTCTCAGCGTCATAGGCATCCTTACACGCAAGAAAATCCTCAGCTATCTCTCCCTCCATGACGTAACCCTCAGGTATATCAGGCAATTCATATCTAGGAGAGCTAGATCTAGCAGGAGCAAAAGCAGGTTCTATCTCAATAGTATCGGCAGTTTCAGAAGCATCACGAGCATTGGCAGTAACTCTAGGAATATGAGCATCAAGGAACACTCCTAGTGGAACATCAGGCAAAGGAGTATCTCTAGCAGTATCAAGCATAGCATCATCAGGAAAAATATCATCACTAGCATCATCAGGCAAAGCAGTATCAAGCATAGCATCTCTAGCAGTATCAGGCATAGTATCAAGCATAGTATCCCTAGCAGTAGGTGATGTCGCAAACTTACTCATAACTGAAGGTGAATCAAGTGCAGAGCTAGATGGCAATTCCTTACCTCCCCTTGTAGTTGAGGGCAAGACTTTGGTTTTCGGATCCTTCAGATTCTTCATAGTGATCAGCAGATATAAATCCCAAGTGACTCATAGAATATAGCAATACCTCCCTGGCAACGGTGCCAGAAAAATGCTGATTGCAATCTCTAGCGATGGTTAGACGAATGCTGATGACAACAAACCTTCCCCTGCAACGGCACCAGAAGAATGCTGCTAGCATTCCCCGGCAACAGAACTAGAAGAATGTTGTTGATGGCCCACCAGCGCGTGGGTTCGCAGCAGTTTTCGAGGGTAGAGTATTTGACCCAATTTGTTGGTTAGCCAGGCAGGACGTGAGAGAATACTCTTGAGTATTAGGAGCTGAATTTGTCAGATTCAACCACACCTGAAAGATTAGTATCTGCAAGCACAGTAGTAACAACAAAGTAATATGATAACAACGGTGTCAGAAAGGATCTGTTGACGGCAGACTATTCCTAACGGTTGTATCAATGGCGCCAAGTTGCCCCGTTGACGGAAATTGTCAGTTCCCGTCAACGTCCAGCGAACCAAAATTGTAGCAGGTAGCAGCAGTGTAACGAGCAATAGCAGCGGCAAGGAACAGAAGTAGTGACAGCAGTAGCAAGTAGCAACAGAAGCAAGGACAGTAATAGCAACAGTAGTAGAAGCAGCAGAGCAAAACAAGTAACATCAGTAGCAACAGTAGTAGCAGCAGCAGCAGAGCAAGACAAGTAACAGCAGTAGCAACAATAGTAGCAGCGGTAGTAGTAGCAGCAGTAGGACAAACTCGTAGGCAATGGGTCGGTGATTTGTTTGGATGATATTCATCATGCAACAGCTATAACACGGAGAGATATGCGGCTAGCTCCCGTTCGTCAATGTGATGTAGGCATGCATTCCGTGTGTCGTCATACGTGCTTAGGGAAAAGAACTTGCATGACATCTATTGTCCATCCCTCCCGTGGCAGCGGGGTCCAAAAGGAAACTACGAGATATTAAGGTTCTCCTTTTAATAAAGAACCGGACCAATGCATTAGCACTTGGTGAACACATGAACTCCTCAAACTATGGTCTTCACTGGGAGAGGTTCCGGTTATTGTCACTCGGGGTTACCGGATCATAACACATAGTAGGTAACTACAACTTGCAAGATCGGATCTAAAACACACATATATTGGTGACAACATAATAATTTCAGATCTGAAATCATGGCACTCGGGCCCTAGTGACAAGCATTAAGCGTGGCAAAGTAGTAGCAACATCAATCTCAGAACATAGTGGATACTAGGGATCAATCCCCATCAAAACTAACTCGATTACATGATAGATCTCATCCTACTCATCACCGCCCAGCGAGCCTACGAATAGATTACTCACGAACGACGAAGAGCTTCATGGAATTGGAGAGGGAAGAAGGTTGATGATGACGATGGCGACGATTTCCCCTCTTCGGAGCCCAAGACGGACTCCAGATCTGCCCTCCAGATGAAGAACAGGTGGTGGCGGCGCCTCCGTATCGAAAACGCGATGAAAACTTCTCTTTTTATTTTTTCTGGGACGAAAGGGATCTTATAGACCTGAGATTGGGGGCGACAGAGCCATGTGGGCCCCACAAGCCTGCCCACCGCTACCAGGGGTGGTGGTGGTGGAGCCAGGGCTTGTGGCCCACTGGCCCACCCCCTGAGGTGGAACTTGGCGCATATATTTTTGATATTTTCCAAAACTGCTCCCCGTAAATTTTCAGGACGTTTGGAGAACTTTGATTTCTGCACAAAAATAACACCAAGGCAATTCTGCTGAAAACAACGTCAGTCCAGGTTAGTTCCATTCAAATCATGCAAATTAGAGTCCAAAACAAGGGCAAAAGAGTTTGGAAAAGTAGATACGATGGAGACGTATCACCGCCCGACGGGGGAAAGACCATGTAAACATTTCCTCTACTACAAATGTGCAGAAATAGAATGGCAAAGCTTCAGTTGTTTGGCTCGCTGGGCCGCAGTCCGACGCCTCTTGCCGGGTCGTTGCCGAGGTCATTGCAACAACTATTGGTGCGAGCATCACGGATATCAAGGTGGTGCGCGAATATGCAGATCATCCCGTCATGGTTCGCGAGGTGCTGCAATCCCGTCTCGCTCCATTGGCCAAGCAAACGCCTTCTTCGTCCGCATTGGTGATCGTTTCTATTGCACTCGACGCCGAGCACACGTCCAAGGAGACGGGCGTCGGCCCCATGGCGCTGATGGATAACTTGGATGCCACTATGATGTTGGGTCGCAATCGGAGCTCGGCTAGGCAGAACACTCCACCGGCGTTACCACCGCTCTCGCCCACATCGATGATCCAGGGCCCATCCCGCTCGAAGTGCGGTGCCTCTGTTGCACTAGTGATGGGCTTTGAGGCCTCCCCCACACCGACGCTCAACTACAGCGAAGAGCTGCGGCGTACCCCACCTCCACTGAGTTGCGCCCTCGACATGGAAGTAGCTCCTGGAGCGGAAGAGGTGCCTATCGGCTTTGAGGATCTCTTCCTCCTAGGGAAGGAGGCTCTTCTCCCAACTTCAGCTTCATCCCCGTGGCCTCCACCTGCCGTGCGGCGCAAGACATTGGCTAGGGTCAACATATGCAGGACGGGCGGCCTATCACTCAAGCGAACCAGCGCCAGATTTGGAGCCAAGGGTCGTGCTCATAAGCCAGTGGCTTCTATCAAGAAGGTGGTCGGTGCAATGGTTTTTTGTAGCATTAGCGTCATTGAAGATGGCGAAGATATCACCGAGGCGACCCTGGACAAGTTCACAACACAGTTTAAAGACGAGGTTCCGGCCAACGTGTTGGCAACAATGAGCGCACTATTCAGGCTAGATGACCCACATGGAAACGCCATTGAAGACACTCTCATCAACCATGGAGGTGAGGATGCACTGGATCATGAGGCGAACATGCTCCAGTCTTCACAATGCTCTTGGTGTAATGTGTTAAAACTATCTCCAATGATAGTACAACCTATAAATGTTATGTGTTGGAACGTGAGAGGTCTCAATTGTCTCAATCGACTTGCTACTGACAACGAAACAATCACCGCCTCTTCATGTCAAATTGTGTGCATTCAAGAAATGAAGCTCGACAATATTGATCCGTTCACCGCTAGGTTCCTAGGAGGGGGTAGGCTAAGCAGTTTTGCTCAAAGGCCGATGACCGGAACTAGGGGTCGTATCCTCATGATTTCGAATGACCAGCTCCTTCACTGTCACGCCCAAGATGCGACCCTATTCTCAATTTGGCCCGAAGGCCTCATCTGGGATAGAAGCGCATCTCGTCGTGTCGCAAGAATGGATATCGTTACAAGTACATGTACTGAAAAGAAGAGATATGTAAAGAGTTGGCTTACACTCGCCACAAGCTACATCAGAGTCACATCAGTACATTACATAATCATCAAGAGTAAGAGCAGGGTCCGACTACGGACGAAAACAAACGACAAAAGAAGAACGACGTCCATCCTTGCTATCCCAGGCTGCCGGCCTGGAACCCATCCTAGATCGATGAAGAAGAAGAAGAAGACGAAGCAACTCCAAATGAACAATCAACGTGCTCGCGTCAGGTAACCTTTACCTGTACCTGCAACTGGTGTTGTAGTAATCCGTGAGCCACAGGGGACTCAGCAATCTCATTTCCAAAGGTATCAAGACTAGCAAAGCTTAATGGGTGAGGTATGGTTAAGTGGTGAGGTTGCAACAGCGGCTAAGCATATATTTGGTGGCTAAACTTACGAGTACAAGAATAAGAGGGGGGAAGATCTACGCATAGCGGACGTGAACTACGGATGATCAAATGAATGATCCTGAACACCTACCTACGTCAGACATAACCCCACCGTGTCCTCGATCGGAGAAGGAACTCACAAAAGAGACAGTCACGGTTACGCACACAGTTGGCATATTTTAATTACGTTAACTTTAAGTTATCTAGAACCAGTGTTAAACAAAGTATCCACGTTGCCACATAACCGCGGGCACGGCTTTCCGAAAATATTTAACCCTGCAGGGGTGCTCCAACTAGTCCATCACAAATTACCACAAGCCGCATAGAAATCCTCAATCACGAAGCTCGCGATCTCGTCGGATTCCCTAGTGGAAAACCTCAACTCTGAGATTACCCAAAGACTCACCGGAATCCCGATGCACAAGATATCTCGTCAAAGGTAAAACCAATCCAGCAAGGCCGCCCGGCGTGTCGACAATCCCGATAGGAGCCGCGTATCTCGTTCTCAGGACACGACGGATGGAACTAGCTACGGGTGCCAAACCTCGAGTTTCCCCGTGGTGGCCCCGCAGGCAGACCGTTTGGGACCAACACCATCAGCACTGGCCCCCCCTGTTTATGTAAAATTACTCCTCGGGTTCATGACGCCCTATGCATTTCAATATTAACAAAGTTATTATGTTGGGCAAATGTAGAACCAATGTTGGGCCTTTCCGTACCAGCTTTAATCTAAAATGAATTATCAAGGGGGTCCCCATAACAACCCCGATCGTGTTAGGAGCGCTCGTTTATCGAACATAACACCGGTAGCCGAAACTAAGGGGGAAAAGGTGGAACAAAACACTAGGCTAGAAAGGCCGAGCCTTCCGCCTTTTACCAAGTATATAGGTGCATTAAATTAAATAGCATTAAATATGGTGAGATGACAAGGAACCCATGTTATCACATGGAAGCATCTGCACCTGCAACTAGCAACGCTAACAACATGGTAAGCAAACAGTAACATAGCCAATCAGTGGTTTGCTAGGTCGAACAGGTTGAAGGTTATCATGGCATTGTTGAGAGGCTGATATTTAACAAGTGGTAGGTAACGAGACATAATCGATAGAAGCGGTAAACTAGCATGGCAATGATAGTAATGGTATCTGGGGAAATGATCATCTTGCCTGAGATCCCGCTTGGAAGAAGAATGCCTCCGTGAAGCAGACGAACCGACGTAGTCGAACGGGTCCTCACAATCCGGCACGCTGCGGAACTCTATCAAGACGAAGCAAACCGGAAACACAAATCAACCACGAAATTCACCACACGATGCACAACACACATGATGCATGAGCTACTGAATACATGCAAGTCTCGACATGACAAATCACACAATCAAACACTACACATTAAGTGAAGCTCAATATGCACGAGTTGCATATTGACGAAAGTCCACGTTAATTATCTAGTTCCCTCCCGGTTATCTACATGACAATATTAATGTTGTCAAACATGCAAGAGGTGAAGCAGAAGTTAAACTACCTATCTAGGCATTTTAAGTGAGGTCGGAAATGACATATAGCACCTCCGAAACGACCTCACATGTTAATTTACAATTCGGTCCAGATCTGAATTAACACTTTTAATTAGTTGTTAAACAGCAAAACAAATAGGTTCACGTGATTATACGCGTCTAGACAAGCAATCTACACATAAAGAACACCCCCAACGGAGCTACGGTTCAAAAGATAAAAGCACAGCAAGATATGATGGCATGAATGCAAAAATGTGTGCGACGGCGGCTACGAGCACTTCAACACATACAAACAGAAAGAGAAAATGAAAATACATGAGATTCTAAGCAAGTTTCATATAGGACACGATCAAAACGGAGCTACGGTTCGAAAACTACGAGCAAAACAAGAAATCACTACAATCTGCCAAAATCAGCCACATAGCATTTTCTACGCCCCACAACTACGACCTACACAACTCCGATAAACTCAAGCAAGGCATGGCATGAAGGAGGGAAAGATGCACTACTACAAACAACTAACAACAACTAGCATGGCAGCAAGGAGCACTAGGAAAAGAAGTCACAAATTGGCATCTTACACACTATTTCAGACTTAGTGAAAATTACACCTCACGAAAGTGCAGTTTTCGATCTGAAGCAATATTGACAGCAGAAAAATCCTAAGCTACAGGTCTCCAAATGGCATGAAACTTCACATCATGCTAGAGAAACACAAGGGATACAACTTACTCCATTGGACCAACCTCAAAAGAGCTACAGAACTCAAGATAGAAGCAAGACAAGACAACAACAAAATAATAACAGATTCCAGACTTAGAATTATTTCAGCACGTCCAAAACAGCACTATTTCTAGCAACTTGAGAGCAATAAAAACACACCTAAACATGCATTCCTATTGCAACTAAAAATACCAGGGGCTAAACAAAACATCCAAGATCAACTCCCTAGTTGACAACTAATTCAAACGAGGCACGGAATAAATCCTACGAATTAACCAAAAGGGCTTCACGGTAAAATATCTCGCGGACTAACTTACTCAAAAGCTAAAACTAATTGCACAGAAAAATCCATGGGATTTTTCTACCCCGAGATCATATAAAATATGTGGGGTTTGCAACACTAAATAAAGCCACACCAAAATGCGGGAAATAATCCTAGACACGAAAAATAATCTAGCGGCAAATCCCTACACGCAAAAATATCAATATCCGCTCTAAAGTACATGCAAAAATAATTCCTAAAATGTGGGCATTTATTCCACGGCATACGAACCACCCGGACTTGCGCGAAAAAATATTACGGGCACTATTCTAATGGGACAGCACGCTAATCTATATATTTGACACGTTAAACTACGTCAAATAAACATGCAAGTTGCACCATCGTATTCTAAGCGCAAATCTACGTGAAATCCATATTTAAAACGTTCCGATCCGATGCACGGTTTAGAAACTACACGCGTTTTAAAATCTAGCAATTTTTCTGGAATTATAATTCTTTGGAAAAACCTGAAATATGTTAACGGGCCTATTCGCTCATGGGCTTAATAGGGCAAGCGCGAGATAGCTGCATCCCGCTCGGGGCACGACATAGGGAACAGGGGGGGGGGTCTCACCTCATTGGGCTTGCGCGAGATGGGCCTCGGTCGGTCGGGCCGGAGGTGGGCCTGGGGGCGTGGCCCAGCCGAGAGGGGGCGCTGCACTCGCGTCGTCCTCCCGACCCCCAGTCGAGGCGAGGGCAACACAGCGGCGGCGGGAGCACGACCGACGGGCTTGGGGTACGGCGGGGAGACCGCAGGGAGACGGATCCGGCGCGGGATCCACCGGATCTGCTCGTCGGCCGGCCGCGTCGAGGCCTCCATGGCAGCAGCGGTGCTCTGGCGTCCCACGGGAGGCGGGCCTCCAGCGAGCTGCAGGGGCGCGACGGAGGAGCTCCGGCTGCCGGCGAGGTCCAGGAACACACGGAGGCACGGCGGCGACCCGGGCAGGCGGCGAGGAAGCTGGAGGCGCGGGGGCACCTGCGCACGCGACGGCTAGCCATGGTGCTCGGCAAGAGCTCGGGGGCTCCTCCCCTCGAGCTGCTGGTAGGCGGCGGCTGCGGGGCGATCCGGGCCCGGGCGGGTCGGATCTGGGCCTGGCGGGCCCGCTCGAGGAGAGAGGAGGGAGAGGCTGTCTTAGGTGGCGGCTAGGGTTGCTGGGCAGAGCAAACGAGGAGAAGAGAGGGGAGTCTCATATATATAGAAAAAACAGACTAGGTTTAGCGGTTTCGGGCGTTTTCGGACCTTCCGATTGAGATCGGACGCTCCGGAAACGTCCTAGGGTTAGGTGTTTTAGGTTTAGGCCGTGTAGAGGGGTGTTGGCTAAGACGAGAGGGAAATGGGCACCCGGCAACGATCTATAACACACCGAAAGACGTCCGATGGTAGACCGAAGACGGTGCCGCTACGAACGTCCGTTCGGGTACCAGACGGACTCCGACCGCGACGAAATTCGACAGGCGGCCTAGCTATAATAAAATAAGACCGCACGTCAAATCTCAACCCGATGAGAGAAAGTTTTACGCACACTTTAAAAACAGAGTTATGACGGTGCCGCGGGCGCGTGCGTGTCCGGTCGGACTCAGAACGGACAACGACGAGGACCGGCAACTACTAGCGGATGCAAGTTTTGAAAAACGGGCGGCAACGGAGACGCCGATGCAATGCAGATGATGCGCATGATGCGATGATGATGCGGCAACTGAAAATACCCACATGACGAAAACGGAAAGAGAGGGGAATCTTCTGGAACGTCGGCATCGGGCTGTCACAACTCTCCTACACTACAAGAGGATCTCGCCCCGAGATCCAAGAATGAAAGGGGGAGAGGATGAGAAAGCAGGAGGTAAAACTTAGTTGCTTCTTTGACAAACGAGTGAAACCAACAATCCTTGAAGGTTGCAAAGAGATGAGGACTGATATGAGAAGGAAGCAAGAATTCACGGAAAATTTCGGCAGCACTTCGGTAGGAAAATGGGACAAAAAATTCGATAAGAAGAGAGAATTAGACAATATTCACAACAAACAAGTAAATAGAACAAGGGGACACCATGATCTTGATAGAACAACATAATAGACCCAAAAGAGCAATATCCCAATGCCTCCGGAACAAGAGAATATGAACTAGCTCAAGCGGAAGAAGAGAATGAAGAAAGAATGCCAACTATCATCACAATAGAATTGTAGAACCTCCGAACAGAGAATTGACGGAGTAGTTGGAGAATCAACAATGAAGAACAAGATAGTAGTGGGCTTATGAGAATCATCTCAACAAATATGAGGTGACAACCAACCACTGAAACAAACAAGGATAGATTGGGAGCAACAAGATATGAACACTTCTTACACCAAAATGATACATTGAGAACTGGGATTAATGACAAGCACCATGATAGCACAATCCATAGGAAAGCTTTAGGTGAAGTCCAAACCAAGATAGCTCAATGAAGAAATCATGGGCTGAAATTATCTCATGATCATAGAATTGGTGGGTTTAATTATCTCATCCTTGAAAGGAAAACTCTCTGAGGCTCCTACACTAACAAGAAGGCTATAATACCACCTCAAAGGATAAAGGAAGAACAAATGCACTTGGGAATGCAAGAGAACGGATACTTGAGAAAAGAATTGATATCATGAGTCCTCCGGAAGAAGAATTCAGATTACTAAGAACAATAATAAGAATTATGTTATGCTTATCCTTCATCAAGTTTAATTGATGACAAGCAACGAAAATTAGCATACAACTTATTCTTCTTGAAATGATCTTGAAGAGACAGAGAGATAAGCACCATTTGAGGCACAATTAAAGGCAGCACCGGATAGAATTCACAATTTAATGGGAACACCACGAATTAATGGAGATGCAAGATAACGAAGAGATCATGAGCCACCTTAAAGAAAACTAGAACAAGGCACCAGAATAATTGAGAGACGAACGAAGAGACAACAATTGAGAAGAATTGAGGATGAAAGCTGAAAGCTAAGAACGAAGAAGTCTTCTGAAATGATGGCCTTCGGAGGAACGAGAAATAAAAACAACTCAGAAATGCACCGGATAGCACGAAAGGGATTACTCATGATAGAAACAATTGAGAGGAAAACACGAAGCTGAGATGATAATCTTCACAAGAATGGAGCAAGATTGAGAATGATGACGAGAAACAACCCACGAATAACTGAGACACTCCGGAATAAGAAAGAATGAAAGGTTGAGCCATATGAGAATTAATTCAAATAGGCCTTGAAGAAGGGATATGACTAATGAAATTCATACTTACGTCATAGTTAAAAAGAATTAAAGATCTCCGGAAAGAAATTAAAAGAGCCAGGAAAGATCTTGGGAAAGAACCTGTGGGTTATGGGCCCACTCAAAGAAACCACCGTTGAAGAGATTACTAGAACGTGAGATATTGCACCGGTAAAAATAAAACTAGATGAGGTTGAGCACCTCGAAAGAATTAAAAGAATTGAAAACACGAAACTTCCGAGATATCTTCAACACTCCGGATGAAAAGAGAGGAATGAATAACCAAGATAGCCTGAAAGAATCTCCAACAAGAAAAAGAATTACAAGGATAATTAGGATATGATGAACACGGATAGCCAAATTAAATTCACCGGTAAGGATGACAAGAATGAACAAAGATGAACACGAAGCTCCTAAGAATCTTCACAACGAATCACCGGATAAGAGAGAAAAGAACACAAAGCGGAAGCACAATGAAAAGAAACTCTTGGATGGAAATTGAATCACTGAGAAAAGGGCGGGAGGGTGGGGAAAAACAAAGACAACTTGGGCTAGATGAGATGAACTCCGGAATAAACGAGAGAAAGATCTTGCAAATTGGAGAGGGTTGAATCCACTTGGAGAGAAACACATCGGTTGAAAAGACTTGATACGATGACTCCGGTTGAAAGGAATTGCTAAGACAACTGATTAAGCAAAAGGATTTGCATTCTCACATAAAAATATGAGAACACCTCTTAAAAAGACCTGAAATCACCACTTGACATCGAAGCAACTGAATTACCATATTTCAACAAAACAAAGGGTGCGGCTTATGAAACAAGCCAGAACAAACTCATGAGAAAGATTTCGTCCGATATTTTCGTGGACAGGATCGCACGGGCTCGATTTACAGTAGCCATCAAGTGCATGGCAGTGCACCTGACATACGAAGCGTCCCCGAGTCGTAGCAAGCTACAAGGACTCTTTAAGACACAACGTGTACCGCTGTAAGTCGACCATGAACAAACGAATCCACTAGATGTCGAACCCCAACCTAACATCAAGAATTTGTTGGAAGATTGTCCTATAAGCAACTACTTGAATTCCCACCTATGAATTCCCGAAATATCTGGTCATGCAATCTGGTACACGGATACAAGGAGTAATAATCACACAACTCCTATACTAACCCGTCACCCGTATCACATCCGTCAACACACGACCAAAATCTCGGACCTTCATCTACAACAGACCCTCGTGATCACAACGATACAAAGTATGGCAGTACTCCCGAACAATCTGCACCAGTACTGGGGACATCGGGGTTATCTCGCCACTACTAGTATTGAAGCAATTACGAACATCCTTCGTCGTGAGATACTAAGAAATCTGAATGATAACGATGTGCTCAAGAATCCCCTGGAGCTCAACTCCCCGGAAGAAAATCAAGTCAGACAGGAGGCACCAAGACAGAACTCCGTCACATCGGCATCATATAGATTCCAAGAATATCCGCGTGATCCTAAATTTTTTTTGAGTGGGAAGAGGGGTAGAGTAAATTATTACGTCAACATTCCTCACCAGAGCATAGAAGAGGAGAAAAAAGAATCCTACTCTCCGATATATAACTAGACTCAAATAGTTTTTCACTAGACTCGACTCGGCCAAGTTCGATCAATCAAGGGGGCTCCTAGGTCGGTACGACTCTGATACCAACTTGTCATGCCCAAGATGTGACCCTATCCTCAATTTGGCCCGAAGGCCTCGTCAGGGATAGAAGCGCATCCCGTCGTGTCGCAAGAATGGATATCGTTACAAGTACATGTACTGAAAAGAAGAGATATGTAAAGAGTTGGCTTACACTCGCCACAAGCTACATCAGAGTCACATCAGTACATTACATAATCATCAAGAGTAAGAGCAGGGTCCGACTATGGACGAAAACAAACGACAAAAGAAGAACGACGTCCATCCTTGCTATCCCAGGCTGCCAGCCTGGAACCCATCCTAAATCGATGAAGAAGAAGAAGAAGAAGAAGCAACTCCTAATGAACAATCAACGCGCTCGCGTCAGGTAACCTTTACCTGTACCTGCAACTGGTGTTGTAGTAATCTGTGAGCCACAGGGGACTCAGCAATCTCATTTCCAAAGGTATCAAGACTAGCAAATCTTAATGGGTGAGGTATGGTTAAGTGGTGAGGTTGCAGCAGCGGCTAAGCATATATTTGGTGGCTAAACTTACGAGTACAAGAATAAGAGGGGGAAGATCTACGCATAGCGGACGTGAACTACGGATGATCAAATGAATGATCCTGAACACCTACCTACGACAGACATAACCCCACCGTGTCCTCGATCGGAGAAGGAAGTCACGAAAGAGACAGTCACGGTTACGCACACAGTTGGCATATTTTAATTACGTTAACTTTAAGTTATCTAGAACCAGTGTTAAACAAAGTATCCACGTTGCCACATAACCGCGGGCACGGCTTTCCGAAAAGATTTAACCCTGTAGGGGTGCTCCAACTAGTCCATCACAAATTACCACAAGCCGCATAGAAATCCTCAATCACGAAGCTCGCGATCTCGTCGGATTCCCTAGTGGAAAACCTCAACTCTGAGATTACCCAAAGCATCACCGGAATCCCGATGCACAAGATATCTCGTCAAAGGTAAAACCAATCCAGCAAGGCCGCCCGGCGTGTCGACAATCCCGATAGGAGCCGCGTATCTCGTTCTCAGGACACGACGGATGGAACTAGCTACGGGTGCCAAACCTCGAATTTCCCCGTGGTGGCCCCGCAGGCAGACCGTTTGGGACCAACACCATCAACACTGGCCCCCCTGTTTATGTAAAATTACTCCTCGGGTTCATGACGCCCTATGCATTTCAATATTAACAAAGTTATTATGTTGGGCAAATATAGAACCAATGTTGGGCCTTGCAGGACCAGCTTTAATCTAAAACGAATTATCAAGGGGGTCCCCATAACAACCCCGATCGTGTTAGGAGCGCTTGTTTACCGAACATAACACCGGTAGCCGAAACTAAGGGGGCAAAGGTGGAACAAAACACCAGGCTAGAAAGGCCGAGCCTTCCGCCTTTTACCAAGTATATAGGTGCATTAAATTAAATAGCATTAAATATGGTGATATGACAAGGAACCCATGTTATCACATGGAAGCATCTGCACCTGCAACTAGCAACGCTAACAACATGGTAAGCAAGCAGTAACATAGCCAATCAGTGGTTTGCTAGGTCGAACAGGTTGAAGGTTATCATGGCATTGTTGAGAGGCTGATATTTAACAAGTGGTAGGTAACGAGACATAATTAATAGAAGCGGTAAACTAGCATGGCAATGATAGTAATGGTATCTGGGGAAATGATCATCTTGCCTGAGATCCCGCTTGGAAGAAGAATGCCTCCGTGAAGCAGACGAACCGACGTAGTCGAACGGGTCCTCACAATCCGGCACACTGCGGAACTCTATCGAGACGAAGCAAACCGGAAACACAAATCAACCACGAAATTCACCACACGATGCACAACACACATGATGCATGAGCTACTGAATACATGCAAGTCTTGACATGACAAATCACACAATCAAACACTACACATTGAGTGAAGCTCAATATGCACGAGTTGCATATTAACGAAACTCCATGTTAATTATTTAGTTCACTCCCGGTTATCTACACGGCAATATTAATGTTGTCAAACATGCAAGAGGTGAAGCGGAAGTTAAACTACCTATCTAGGCATTTTAAGTGAGGTCGGAAATGACATATACCACCTCTGAAACGACCTCACATGTTAATTTACAATTTGGTCCAGATCTGAATTAACACCTTTAATTAGTTTTTAAACAGCAAAACAAATAGGTTCACGTGATTCTACGCTTTAATACAATCAATCTACACATAAAGAACATCCCCAACGGAGCTACGGTTCAAAAGATACAAGCACCGCAAGATATGATGGCATGAATGCAAAAATGTGTGCGACGGCGGCTACGAGCACTTCAACACATACAAACAGCAAGAGAAAATGAAACTACACGAGATTCTAAGCGAGTTTCATGTAGGACACGATCAAAACGGAGCTACGGTTCGAAAACTACGAGCAAAACAAGAAATCACTACAATCTGCCAAAATCAGCCACATAGCATTTTCTGCGCCCCACAACTACGATCTACACAACTCTGATAAACTCAAGCAAGGCATGTCATGAAGGAGGGCAAGATGCACTACTACAAACAACTAACAACAACTAGCATGGCAGCAAGGAGCACTAGGAAAAGAAGTCACAAATTGGCATCTCACACACTATTTCAGACTTAGTGAAAATTACACCTCACGAAAGTGCAGTTTTCGATCTGAAGCAATATTGACAGCAGCAAAATCCTAATCTACAGGTGTCCAAATGGCATGAAACTTCACAGCATGCTAGAGAAACACAAGGGCTACAACTTACTCCATTGGACCAACCTCAAAAGAGCTACAGAACTCAAGATAGAAGCAAGACAAGACAACAACAAAATAATAACAGATTCCAGACTTACAATTATTTCAGCACGTCCAAAACAGCACTATTTCTAGCAACTTGAGAGCAATAAAAACACACCTAAACATGCATTCCTATTGCAACTAAAAATACCAGGGGCTAAACAAAACATCCAAGATCAACTCCCTAGTTGACAACTAATTCAAACGAGGCACGGAATAAATCCTACGAATTAACCAAAAGGGCTTCACGGTAAAATATCTCGCGGACTAACTTACTCAAAAGCTAAAACTAATTGCACAGAAAAATCGATGGGATTTTTCTACCCCGAGAACATATAAAATATGTGGGGTTTGCAACACTAAATAAAGCCACATGAAAATGCGGGAAATAATCCTAGACAGGAAAAATAATCTAGCGGCAAATCCCTACACGCAAAAATATCAATATCCGCTCTAAAGTACATGCAAAAATGATTCCTAAAACGTGGGCATTTATTCCACGGCATACGAACCACCCGGACTTGCGCGAAAAAATATTACGGGGACTATTCTAATGGGACAGCACGCTAATCTATATATTTGACACGTTAAACTACGTCAAATAAACATGCAAGTTGCACCATCGTATTCTAAGCGCAAATCTATGCGAAATCCATATTTAAAACGTTCCGATCCGATGCACGGTTTAGAAACTACACACGTTTTAAAATCTAGCAATTTTTCTGGAATTGTAATTCTTTGGAAAAACCTAAAATATGTTAACGAGCCTATTCGCTCATGGGCTTAACAGGGCAAGCGCGAGATAGCTGCATCCCGCTCGGGGCACGACATAGGGAACAGGGGGGGGGGGTATCACCTCACTGGGCTTGCGCGAGATGGGCCTCGGCGGGTCGGGCCGGAGGTGGGCCTGGGGGCGCGGCCCAGCCGAGAGGGGGCGCTGCACTCGCGTCGTCCTCCCGACCCCCAGTCGAGGCGAGGGCAACACAACGGCGGCGGGAGCACGACCGGCGGGCTTGGGGTACGGCGGGGAGACCGCAGGGAGACGGATCCGACGCGGGATCCACCGGATCTGCTCGCCGGCCGACCGCGTCGAGGCCTCCATGGCAGCAGCGCTGCTCTGGCGTCCCAGGGGAGGCGGCCCTCCAGCGAGCTGCAGGGGCGCGGCGGAGGAGCTCCGGCTGTCGGCGAGGTCCGGGAACATAGGGAGGCACGGCGGCAACCCGGGCAGGCGGCGAGGAAGCTAGAGGCGCGGGGGCACCTGCGCACGCGACGGCTAGCCATGGTGCTCGGCAAGAGCTCGGGGGCTCCTCCCCTCGAGCTGCTGGCAGGCGGCGGCTGCGGGGCGATCCGGGCCTGGCGGGCCCGCTCGAGGAGAGAGGAGGGAGAGGATGTCTCAGGTGGCGGCTAGGGTTGCTGGGCACAACAAACGAGGAGAAGAGAGGGGAGTCTCATATATATAGAAAAAACAGACTAGGTTTAGCGGTTTCGGGCGTTTTCGGACCTTTCGATTGAGATCGGACGCTCCGCTCCTAGGGTTAGGTGTTTTAGGTTTAGGCCGTGTAGAGGGGTGTTGGCTAAGACGAGAGGGAAATGGGCACCTGACAAGGATCTATAACACACCGAAAGACGTCCGACGGTAGACCGAAGACGGTGTCGCTACGGACGTCCGTTCGGGTACCAGACGGACTCCGATCGCGACGAAATTCGACAGGCGACCTAGCTATAATAAAATAAGACCGCATGTCAAATCTCAACCCGATGAGAGAAAGTTTTACGCACACTTTAAAAACAGAGTTACGACGGTGCCGCGGGCGCGTGCGTGTGCGGTCGGACTCAGAACGGACAACGACGAGGACCGGCAACTACTAGCGGATGCAAGTTTTGAAAAACGGGCGGCAACGGAGACGCCGATGCAATGCAGATGATGCGCATGATGCGATGATGATGCGGCAACTGAAAATACCCACACGACGAAAACGGAAAGAGAGGGGAATCTTCTGGAACGTCGGCATCGGGCTGTCACAACTCTCCTACACTACAAGAGGATCTCGCCCCGAGATCCAAGAATGAAAGGGGGAGAGGATGAGAAAGCAGGAGGTAAAACTTAGTTGCTTCTTTGACAAACGAGTGAAACCAACGATCCTTGAAGGTTGCAAAGAGATGAGGACTGATATGAGAAGGAAGCAAGAATTCACGAAAAATTTCGGCAGCACTTCGGTAGGAAAATGGGACAAAAAATTCGATAAGAAGAGAGAATTAGACAATATTCACAACAAACAAGTAAATAGAACAAGGGGACACCATGATCTTGATAGAACAACATAATAGACCCAAAAGAGCAATATCCCAATGCCTCCGGAACAAGAGAATATGAACTAGCTCAAGCGGAAGAAGAGAATGAAGAAAGAATGCCAACTATCATCACAATAGAATTGAAGAACCTCCGAACAGAGAATTGACGGAGTAGTTGGAGAATCAACAACGAAGAACAAGATAGTATAGTGTAGGTAGGCCGCTTGGTGTGCGGTCTTAGTATAGTGTAGGTAGGCCGCTTGCCAGTTTTCATCGCAATCACAGTCCGTTTGATACCCGAACGGTCGACCGTAGAGGCAGCGTCATTGATTTATTGGCGGACGTTTTTCGGTGTTTAAAATCTTGTGTAGGACCGAAAATCTCCCTCTCTTCTCAGCCCAAAACCCCGACTACACAACCACTAAGCCCTAACCTAGCCCCTAGCCATTGCCGGATCCGTCCGATCGCGATTCTGCTGTCCGAATCCGGATGAAGTGTGCAAACCCTAGCCCCTTGTCTATAAATAGACGACCAACCCTCCTCTCCTCGGGATCCGCACCTGAATCCATAGCTAGCTGTCACCACAGCCTCTCCCACCTCCTCTCTCCTCCAGCCATTGAGGCCCGTGAGGCCCAGATCAGGCCCGCGAGGCCCCCAGTGCCGCCGCCAGCCTTGAGGGGAGCAGCAACCCGAGCAACCCCGCCCCTCTCCTCCCGTGCACGAGGAGCTCTGCTCCCGAGCCCCCACCGGCCCCAAGCGCGCCTCACCTCATCGGATCTCCATGCCTCACCGCTGCCAGAACGCCACTCCTCTCCTCCATTTTCTTCCTCCTATTTCTCCGTCTCATCTCTCCTCTCTCTCTTTTGTAGGAGGAGCTGCAGCCGCCGCAGCGTGTGGGTCGCCGCTGGCCACCGGAGTCCGAGCCCGCCGGATCGGACCAGATCCCAGGCTGCCCCGCGAGATCAGCCGCAGCCAGACCACGCCGTGGTGTCCGCCGCTGCCGTTGCCTCGTGCTTGTGTGACAACATGAGGGAGACGAGCATATCGCGTGCTCGCCAACATGGGCCCTACCGCACCACGCCTTTGAGCGAGGCCCAACTAGGCGCAGCGGGCCCAGCCTATGCCAGCGCCTCCCCAAGGCCGGCCCAGCTTTGCCCCGGCCTGCTCCACCTCTTCCAACGACGTTCCCGAGGCCCATGGTGAGTCTCCCCGAAGCCAGCTAACCTGTTATCTAGCACCGAGTGTGTTGTTTAGTTGATTTGCGCCCATGCTCTGTTTTTGGCCCATAGCAGATTTGGCCCGAATAGGTTTTTTTAGGTCCTGCAATGTTCTTTATTTTCAGGAAAATAACATGTTTTCAAACGCTCGTAGTTATAAACCGTGTGTCCGATCGCGACAAATTATATATGTAAAACATGTAGATTTTCACGTAGAATAACATTTTCGAACTCTTATGCAAATTTAAAATTGTTTAGTGTGATGTTTGTATCGGTTTGCGTGTTGACGTGATAGGAATGGTTTAAATCATAGTTATTTAACCGTAGCTCCGTTGGAGATGAGCCATATATGTAAATGGACTAGGACGATGAGTAGAATCACGTGAACCACTTTATTTGGACGTTTAACAAACATAAAATTTGATTAGGACAAATGTGGACAGATTACAAAATTAACGTGTGAGGTCAGTTTGGAGACGCTATATGTCGTTTCCGGCCTCATTTAAAATGCCTTGATAGGTAGATTATTTGTGCTTCACCCCTTGCCATGTTTAACAAAATTGAATATTGCCGTGTAAATAAATCGGAGTGAACTAAATAATCAATTGTGGAGTTTCTTCAATATGCAACTCGTTGCATATTGAGCTTCACTTAATGTGTAGTGTTTGATTGTGTGATTTGTCATGCCATGCCTTGCATATTTAAAACCGATCATGCATCATATGTGTTGTGCATCATATTGTGCATGTGCCATGGTGAATATAGTGTGTTGATTCTTGTTTCCGTTTTGCTTCGTCTCGATAGAGTCCAAACCGCTCCGGAGTGTGAGGATTCGATTGAATACGGCGGTTCGTCTGCTTCACGGAGTTCGTTCTTCTTCCAAGCGGGATCTCAGGTAAGATGATCATTTCCCTAGATACCATTACTATCATTGCCATGCTAGTTGTTTTGTTTCTATCGCTATGTCTTGCTGCCTACCACCTGTTAAATATCAGCCTCCCAACATTGCCATGAAACCTCTAACCTTTTCCACAACCCATCAAACCTTGTTTGGGTATGTTACCGCTTGCTTAGCCTTTTGATAGCGTTGCTAGTTGCAGGTGCAGTTGCTTCCAAGTGAAAACATGGGTTCCTTGTTATAACACCATATTTTTGCTAAGTAATTTAATGCACCTATATACTTGGTAAAAGGTGTAAGGCTCGGCCTTTCTAGCCTGGTGTTTTGTTCCATCTTTGTCGCCTTAGTTTCGTCTACCGGTGTTATGTTCCATAAATGAGCGCTCCTAACATGCTTGGGGTTGTTATGGGGACCCCCTAGATTCTCGTTTTGGGATAAAACTCGTCTGGTAAGGCCCAACATTTGTACTATATTTGCCGAACATAATAATTCTGTTAACACTGAAAACATAGGACATCATGAACCCGAGGAGTAATTCAACATAATACAGGGGGGCAGTGCTGCTGGTGTTGGTCCCAAACAAAGCCACTTGCGGGGCCACCCGGGGCAACTCGGGGATTTCTATCCGGCCACCGTACGTATTGCTCATCCGTCGTGTCCTGAGAACGAGATACGCGGCTCCTATCGGGATCGTCGACACGCCAGGCGGCCTTGCTAGACTTGTTTTAACTCCCTCGAGCGTCTTGTGTGAGGGATTTCGAGGATGCTTTGGGGCTATCTCGAGGTTGAAGTTTTCCAATAGGAACCCGAGGAGATCACGTGTTTTCCCTGATCGAGGTTATACCGTCGTAGCGTGTGGTAGTTTGTGATGGACTAGTTGGAGCACCCCTGCAGGGTTAAATCTTTCAGAAAGTGGTGCCCGCGGTTATGTGGAAACATGAAAACTTTGTTTAACATCCGGTTCTAGATAACTTGAAGTAAACTTAATTAAAATTTGCCAACTGAGTGGGTAACCGTGACTGTCTCTTTCGTGAGCTCCTTCTCCAATCGAGGACACGGTGGGGTTATGTCTGACGTAAGTAGGTGTTCAGGATCAATCATTTGATCATTAGTAGTTCTCGTCCGCTGTGCGTAGATCATCCCCCTCATTTATTCTTGTACTTGTAAGTTAGCCACCAAATAAATTCTTAGTCCCTGCTGCAGCTTCACCACTTAACCTTACCTCACCCATTAAGCTTTGCTAGTCTTGATACCTTTGGAAATGAGATTGTTGAGTCCTGTGTGGCTCACAGATTACTACAACACTAGTTGCAGGTACAAGTAAATAGTTACTTTGATGTTAGCGCGCTAATTGTGCTATTTGGAGTTTCTTATTCTTCATCGATCTAGGATGGGTTCTAGGCCGACAGCCTGGGATAGCAAGGATGGACATCATTCTTTTATCATTTTTTTCGTCCGTAGACGGACCCTCCTCTTATTCTTGATGTAGCGTGTGGCGAGTGTAAGCCAACTCCCTATACTCATCTTTTCAGTACATGTACTTGTAACGATATCCATTCTTGCGAAACAATGAGATGCGTTTCTATCCCTGTCGAGGCCCTCGCGCCAAAATAAGGATAGGACCACATCTTGGGCATTACACTCATCCGCCACACACTCTCATCCTCGATCTCTGATCACTGTCCTCTCCTCCTCGCCGAGGTTACGGGACCCCGGATACCGTGAAGCTTCAAGTTCGAGAATTTTTGGGTTTCCCTACCAGGTTTCAAGGAGGTCGTCCTCAAGGCTTGGAATGAGCATACCGACCATACCGAGTCGTACGAAATCCTACACTATAATCTCAAGAAGACCGGTACCCGCTTGTCTCAGTGGAGTAGGGGGTTGTTCTCTAGAGCGAAAGTCTAACTACACACCACCCTCTTGGTGATTTTGCACCTTGACATGGCCTAGGACAACCGCAACTATCTATGGAGGAACATGACCTCCACAAGCGACACAAAAGGTGGGTCATTAGCTTAACGGATATGAAAAGGGATCGTAAGAAACAGTGTGTGAGGCTAGGCAACATCAGGGAGGGTGATGCGAATACCAAATTATTTCATCGGAGGATCAAGGGGAGACTCCGCAAAAACTTAATCCACATGCTTAGGCATAATCAGGGATGGATCACCCACCATGATGCCAAAGAAAAGGTTGTACACGACTGATACGTCCAAAACGTATCTATAATTTTTGATGGTTTCATGCTACTTTTATGCTTTTGATAATTGTTTTTATATTAAGTTTATGATTTATTTGGACTAATCTACTAATAGTTGCAAAAGTGCACAATGTTCTTGTTGTACACTTTGATGTGTAGGAACTATCAAAAACAGAAGAGGTTCGAGTGGGACTCTGACTTTCCTGAAATTTGCCCCCCTACAGATTTTAGAGATCGTCTACAGATTTTACAGATTGTCTGTTTCCGCCTCGAATATGATGTCAAATGGAAACATAATATATGCTAAAGTTGTGGGGAATTTTATTCTAATAATTCTACACATAAAATTCGGCCCATTTGGAGTTTGGACGATCCAGGCAAGCCCGTTTTACTGGAGGACAAATATCTGATTACAGGATTACGGGAATCGGTGACGTGATTGAGTCCAACTCTTACCATATTAGGTGGATTCAGCCAAGTCACGACTTGGGGACCTCATTAGGTCTGAGAGGGGTTCCTAATAAGGTTCGAGAGGTGCCGAAGAGAACTTGGATCAAAGGGGCATCCATCGGAGGGCCAAGGATGATCGTCCCGACTCATATAAGGAGCGGAAAAACCTGATTTCTAAAGGGCCACCAAGAGCTATGAGATTTCCTCCTCCGAGGCAGCCGCCTTGGGGTGGAGAACCACCTCCATACCAGCACCATCTCCAAGGAAGAATGGGGGCCAAGGGCCGCCGCCCCCAAGGGTCGTGGCCGTCGTCTCCTCTCCGGGATGCACCTCTCCATCAACCTCTTGCTCACCATGGCCATGTGTGAGTAGTTTCCCTTGGGGCCGAGGTCTTCTACGTGTACCTATGTGGTCATCTCTCTCTACCATGATGCGATCTTGATTGTGATCATAGGCTATGTTAGTCTAGGGTGATCCCATGATGTTTCCCCTTCTTCTTTGTATTGGATTGATGTACTTACTTGATCTTATCTAGTATAATCCCCGAGACCATGGTGATAGCGGTCTATTGGACATGGATTAGAAGAATATTCTCATTAGTGATTTCCTATTTTGTGAATTGATTGAAGATTGAGAGTCTCTTGGTGCTTGTCTTTGACTATCCTTGATATATGTTGTGGTGATTGTGGTACTCTCTTTGGATGGCCGCGGTAACATTGGCAAATCCATAGATGAGAACTACGAACTCTGAGGTGTGCTTTTATAGCCCTACATAATTCTCGTCCTCTCTTGATCACAAAGGAATAACCCCCAAGTACGTCTCCATTGCATATTTTAGTGGAAATATCATGTGATTAGATTATGTTAATGTTGTTGGGAGTTGCCACTAGTGAAAGTGTGAAGCCTAGGCATTGTTTTCCACCATTGAACACCGTTTACTTTCAGTTTTGTTTCATGTTTTCTTGCTGCCATTTTTATTTCAGATTTACAATACCTTGTTTTACCATCCATATCACTTGTCTTTTAACATCTCTTCGCCGAACTAGTGCACCTATACAACTGACAATTGTATTAGGTGTGTTGGGGACACAAGAGACTTCTTGTATCTTAATTGCAGGGTTGCTTGAGAGAGATCATCTTCAACCTCTACTTCCCTGAGTTCGATAAACCTTAGGTCATCCACTTGAGGGAAATTGCTGTTGTCCTACAAACCTCTATGCTTGTAGGCCTAACATAGTCTACAATAATAGAAGCGTGCGTAGACATCAACGACCACTTCACTGAGGCCATGGCAAAAGGGTGCGCACAGACGTGCAACTTCAATTGGGAAGAGCTTGGTTAGGAGGTGCATAACTTGGATTCCCTCGCAGATCCCATCACCATGGAGGAGGTGCATGATGCAATTAACCAAATGCCAAGCGACAAAGCTCCTGGTCCGGATGGTTTCATAGGTTTGTTCTTCAAGAGTTGTTGGGACATTATCAAGGACGACGTTATGATGGTACTCTCTCTTTTTGGCAAGTTGCACACGGCAAATCTCCACTGTCTCAACTTTGCAAACATTGTACTTCTACCAAAGAAGGAAGGTGCTGAGGGGATTTCTGATTTCCGGCTTATTAGCCTCATCCACGCTATCGCGAAGATCTTTGGAAATATTCTAGCAATGTGGCTCGCCCCTCACATAAACAAGCTTGTCTCAAATGCACAAAGTTCCTTCACCATGATGAGGAGTATTCATGACAATTTCATGTATGTGAAAAATCTTGCGCGTCGTCTTCAGAACACCAAAACTATATCCCTACTCTTCAACCTTGATATAAAGAAGGCCTTTGATTATGTGAGATGGGAGCTCATAATTGACATCCTCCAGCAAAGGGGATTCCCGAGCACCTTTCGAAATTGGATCACCTCCCTACTTTGCACCTCCTCATTGCGGGTTTTCCTCAATGGCATCCCTGGTAGCCCCATTGCCCACGGATAGGGCCTATGGCAGGGGCCCCCTCTCTCCACCCTCCTATTTGTCATCGCCATTGACCCCCTTCAAAAGATTCTTGAACTGGCAACTAGTAAGGGGCTGCTACATAAAATCCGTGATCATGGACCCATCATGAGAACATCCCTCAACGCCGACGATGCGGCCGTGTTCATTGCGCCCACCAGGAAATTTGTTGTCAACCTCTCCACTTTGGTCAGTGTGTTTAGTGACGTAACATGCCTATGCACTAACTTCGACAAGAGCTCAGTGGTCTCAATTGGATGTGGGCAACTTCACCTTGACACAATTCTCCGGAGCTTCCCTGCTACCCGCGCTTCCTTCCCAACAAAATATCTTTGAATACCTCTTTCGGTGTGGCAGCTCGAAGCCCGAGACTTCCAGTTCCTCGTGGACAAGGTGGATGCCAAGCTTGTTCCTTGGGAGGGACAGAGTATCACCTCCATCGGTAGGGCTACCCTTGTCAAGTATGTGCTTGCCTCACATGCCATATACTTCATCACCCCACTCATTGTCCCCCCGAGCATCCTCCACAATGTCAACGAGCTTGATAGATCCTTCCTTTGGGCAGGAACGTATAAGACTACCGGCGCAAAGTGCAAAGTTAATTGGGAGTCCGTATGTCGACCTGTCGAATACGGAGGTCTTGGGGTGCTAAACACGGAGAAATTTGCCAGGGAGCTTCGTTTGCGTTGGCTTTGGTTCGAATGGAAGGAGCCCACTAAGTTGTGGGTTGGGTCCGGCAACCGATGCGATGAGATGGACAAAAATATTTTCTATGCTTCCATGACTATGGTCATTGGCAACGGTGCACACACACCTTTTTGGGACTTCCCTTGGGTGCAAGAACGCAAACCAAGAAACATCTCTATCCTTATCTATGATGCCTCCTCACGGAAGATTTGGATGATTTGAGAAGCCCTCAAGGAAGACGCTTGGGTTGGCAAGATCAAAGTCACTTCCAGCTCCACCTTTGAACACCTCCGTCAATTCATTGAGCTTTGGTCCACCATCCGGGACTTCCCTCTTGAGGTGAACGTTGATGACGCCATCGCGTCGAAGCACAGAGAGAGTGGGATATACACTACCAAGTCCGTGTATCTTGCCCAATTCTTCGGCACCTTTCGCTCTCCCATGGAGCTTACAGTGTGCAGGGCTTGGGCTCCGCCTAAGGTCAATTTTTTTTGCTTGGCTAGCTATGCAAAATAGAGTTTGGACTGCTGACCGCTTGGCCAAGTGGGGATGGCCTAATTGTGGGCTCTGCCCACTCTCTAAGCGCGTGCAGGAATCCATCGACCACCTCCTTTTCCAACGTGGGTACACTATTAGACTTTGGGGGATGATCAAAGATTGGCTCCAGCTCGAGAACATCAACACTTCAACTTGGCACTTGTCATGTTCGACCGAGGAGTGGTGGATAGGGCTTTCCACCTCTACCGTCCCGAATAGGAAGGCCATGGCAACGCTCTCCATGCTCATCTCTTGGACAATCCGGAATGAAAGGAACACTTGCATCTTCCATCTCAAGAGTGCCCCACCGACGGTTCTACTTGCTAACATCAAGATGGAGGCCCAAACGTGGGTCACCGTGGGTGCAAAGAAATTGGGATCCATCATGCCACGAGAGTAGACCTTTGCCCTCCCTCGTCTACCACCATATCCACCCACCATTACTAAAATTTTCAGTAGACGCGGCTTATCTTCAAACAACACCCCATGCCCCTCCATAGCACCCCCTCCTGCTTGACACCTAGATCACTAGCGCCACCACCGCCGGCGCCTCCAACCCTACCGGTCTGCATTACCGCCATCGATTCCCGTAGCGTTGCCCCCTGAGTTTTTAGATGAGGCTTGCGGTGTGCCTTACCGCCAGATCCACATCCCCTACTCTAGAGAGTCACAGCCTAAGCCCGACCACATATCCTGGGGAGCCCAATGAGTGTTCGGCCAAAAAGAGGTTTGTCATGGCCCATCCGGCGGATGTTGGCGAGCTGACCGTTGTTCGTCCCGACCTGTCCATCCCGGAGCGACACCTCACCGCAGAAGCCGGCGAGGACGTTGTCTATGTTGCCATGCCGAAGTGTTCACGTCAGCGGGCTAGCATATTAATCTATCTATGGAAAGCTAGTTACGACATCAAGCTCATTGACAACGATGACTTCACGCGGGCCATGTCGCGGTTTAAGTGGTCCATCCACACCCCCTCTGGTTCGACCACCGTCGATCTCTTCAAAGGCCGTGTCGCTGATCTCCTCTGCCATGTGATCAAGGATTTGCGGTCCTTGTACGCCATCGAGCCATTTTGTCATTTTCTGAAGGACATGTTGTGCGGCGGCGGCTTGGGATCCTCAATTGCCAAGTCAGATCTCATCAACCATGACCACAAGGAGGGCACCCCCAAAGGGTCTTCCAAGGTGAAACAACACATGTGCGGCATCAAAGAGTGCACCATGGGTCTGTGCTCTTCCAACTGGAAGGATCCCGTCCACTACAAGTGAGGCAATATCCTATCAAAAAATCTTACTTTTCTAACTAGCCAAACCACACCATTTGTTGTAGTAGATTTTATCATGCGATGTTTTAACTGTGTTGTGCTATAATTATATTAGTTATGCAAAAATGTAATGTTCAATAGGGATATGTGATGTTTAAGTATGAATTGTCCACTTCAATTTCACGAATGGCTATATTTGGTTGTTTCCAGTGAGTAGATGCCTTGGTTATCTGTATTTGGTTGATAGGTCGGTTGCAGTGATCATTTTTCCATTTTTAGACCAGATGCCTGCTGCCTCTTGAGTGTGCGTTAGTTTTTTTCCCTTGAAGAGGAAAGGGTGATGCAACACAGGAGCAGTAAGTATTTCCCTCAGTTTGAGAACCAAGGTATCAATCCAGTAGGAGAATCGAGCCAAGTGTCCAGAGTACGTGCGCAAACACAAACGAGCTTGCACCCAACGCTGTAAAGGGGTTGTCAATCCCTTCAAGATTGATTGCAAAGTGAGATCTGAAGGTGGAAAGTGCAACGAAGTAAAAAGTGTAGGGCTGAAAATATGTGGTGAAGTAGACCCACGGGCCATAGTGTTCACTAGAGGCTTCTCTCAAAATAGCAAATATTATGGTGGGTGAACAAATTGCTGTCGAGCAATTGATAAAACCGCGCAATGTCATGACGATATCTAAGGCAATGATCATACATATAGGCATCACGTCCGAGACAAGTAGACCGATACTTTCTGCATCTACTACTATTACTCCACACATCGACCGCTATCCAGCATGCATCTAGTGTATTGAGTTCACGACGAACAGAGTAACGCCTTAAGCAAGATGACATGGTGTAGAGGGATAAACTCAAACCAATGATGTAAACCCCATCTTTTTACCCTTGATGGCAACAACACGATGCGTGCCTTGCTACCCCTTCTGTCATTTGGTGAGGTCACCGTACGGTATGAACCCAAAACCAAGCACTTCTCCCATTGCAAGAATCATAGATCAAGTTGGCCAAACAAAACCCACAACTCGAAGAGAATTACAAGGATATGAAATCATGGATATAAGAGATCAGAAGAAACTCAAATAAGATTAATAGATAATCTGATCATAAATCCACAATTCATCGGATCTCCACAAACACACCGCAAAAGAAGATTACATCTGATAGATCTCCATGAAGATCATGGAGAACTTTGTATTGAAGATCCTAGATTGAGAAGAAGCCATCTAGCTACTAGCTATGGACCCGAAGGTCTATGGTGAACTACTCACGCATCATCGGAGAGGCCATGGTGTTGATGAAGAAGCCCTCCGTATCCGAATCCCCCTCCGGCAGGGCACCAGAACGTGCCCCAGATGGGATCTTGCGGAGACAGAAGCTTGCGGCGGCGGAAAAGTATTTTCGTGGATCTCTCGTGCAGTTTAGATTTTTTCAGGAATTTGTAGGCGGAAGAGGTAGGGCAGACGATCCATAGGGGCCCCACAAGCCTGCTAGGCGCGGGCCCCCCTGGTCGCGCCTAGGGGGCTTGTGGAGTCCCCTGGTGGCCTCTGCCTTGGTTCTCACGTCCCGTGCGTATCTTCTGTTCCGAAAAAAAATCTTTTCGGAAGTTTATTCCGTTTCGACACCGTTTAAAATCCTCCTTTGAAAAGGGTAAAAACACGGAAAAAATAGGAAATGGCACTTGGCACTAAGTTAATAAGTTAGTCCCAAAAAAGATATAAAAGGCATACAAAACATCCAAAGTTTGACAAGATAATAGCATGGAACCATAAAAAATTATAGATATGTTGGAGACGTATCAAGCATCCCCAAGCTTAACTCCTGCTCGTCCTCGAGTAGGGAAGTGATAAAGACTGAATTTTTCATGTGGAATGCTACCTAGCATAGTTGTCCTTTGTAACTTCTTTCATGTGACATGAATGTTTAGATCCGTAAGATTCAAAACAATAGTTTGCTATTGACATGAAAACAATAATACTTCAAGCAAACTAGCAAGGTAATCATGAACTTTCGAAATAACAAGGCCAAAGAAATTTATCCCTACAAAATCATATAGTCTGGCTATGCTCCATCATCCCCACACAACTAATTTAGATCATGCACAACCCCGGTATTGGCCAAGTAATTGTTTTCGCACTCTTACTTTCTCAAACCTTTTTCAACTCTCACGCAATACATGAGCGTGAGCCATGGATATAGCACTATGGTGGAATAGAGTGTGGTGGTGGTTGTGAGACAAAAAGGAGGAGATGGTCACATTGACTCGGCGTATCAAAGGACTATGGAGATGCCCATTAATAGATATCAATGTGAATGAGTAGGGATTGCCATACAAAGGATGCACTGGAGCTATAAGTATGTGAAAGCTCAAAAGGAGAACTAGTGGGTGTGCATCCAACTTGCTTGCTCACGAAGACCTAGGGCAATTTTGAGGAAGCCCATCATTGGAATATACAAGCCAAGTTATATAAGAAAGATCCCCACTAGTATATGGTGGTGACAAAACGAGAGGCTCTCAATCATGAAGAACATGGTGCTAATATGAAGCACAAGTGTGGAAAGAGATAGTAGCATTGTCCCTTCTCTCTTTTTCTCTCTTTTTTTATTTTGTTTGGGCTCTTTGGCCTCTTTCTATATCTCTCTTTTTTTGTGTGGGCAACTTTGGCCTCTTTTTTATTTTATTTCCTCACATGGGACAATGCTCTAATAATGATGATCATCACACTTTTATTTACTCATAGCTCAAAGCTTAGAATGATGATGACTCTATAGGAAATGCCTCCGACAGTGTACCGGGATGGGCAACGATCTAGCTTGGCGTATGACATTGAAACATCTCGCTAGCTATCTTACGATCATGCAATGGCAATATGAGAGTGACGACACAAGTCAGGAGACGAAACGGTGGGAGTTGCATGGCAATATATCTCGGAATGGCTATGAAAATGCCATAGTAGGTAGGTATGGTGGCTGTTTTGAGGAAGGAATATGGTGGGTTTGTGCGCCGGCGAAGATTGTGTGGTACTAGAGAGGCTAGCAATGGTGGAAGGTGAAAGTGCATCTATACCACGGACTCACATTAGTCATGAAGAACTCATATACTTATTGCGGAAGTTTTTATTAGTAATCGAAACAAAGTGCTAAACGCATACTCCTAGGGTAAGGGTTGGTAGGTGTAAACCATCGCGCGATCCCGACCGCAACACAAAGGATGAAAATCAATAGATCAATTATGCTCCGACTTCCTAACATAGCGGTTCACCATACATGCATGTTACGGGAATCACTAACTTCAACACAAGTATTTCTAGATTCAAAACACCCTACTAACATAACTCTTAATATTACCAAATCAATGTCTCAAAACTAATTGAGAGGAATCAAACTTCTCTTTCTACTCAATGCACATGAACATGGAAGTTTTATTGTATCCTCTTTGGGTACCTATCACCTTTGGGACTACTTTCATAGCACAAGCCAACTACCAAGTTACGCACCACCGTGCTCTAGAAGATCTAAGTGAAGCACGCAGAGCAAAATTATCTAGCTCAAAGGATATAAGTGAAGCACAATGAGTATTCTAGCAAATTCACGATGAGTGCATGTATCTCTCAAGAGGTGTGCAGCAAGGATGATTATGACACAACAAAATAAAAAGACTCCTACGATACAAGATGCTCCAAGCAAAACACATATCATGTGGTGAATAAAAATATAGCTCCAAGTAATGTTACCGATGGATTGAAGACGAAAGAGGGGATACCTTCGCGGGGCATCCCCAAGCTTAGGATTTTTGGTGTCCTTGAATTTGTCTTGGGATGTCTTGGGCATCCCCAAGATTGATCTCTTGCCACTCTTTATCCCTTTGTCCATGAGAACATCACCCAAAACTTGAAAACTTCACAACACAAAACTTAAGCAGAGACTCGTGATATCATTAGCACAAGAAAACAAACTACCACCTCTTTAGGTACTGTAGCAATCTTGATTTCTATTTATATTGGTGTTAGATTACTGTATTCTCACTTTTCCATGGCTAGTACCCCCCGATACTATCCATAGTTTCCTCAAAACAAGTAACCAACACAACAAAAATAGAATCTGTCAAAAATAGACCAGTCTGTAGCAATCTGTATACTTCGTATACTTCTGGTACCTCACAAATTCTGAAAAATTACTACAGCCTGGGAAAAAGGCATATCAACCAGCAGAAAAAAGAATCAACTCAAAAGCCATTTCTGAATAAAAAGGAAAAATAATTTCGTGAGCAAAAAGTTTTGTCTTTTTCCAGCAGGATCAAACAACCATTGCCAAACTAATCATAAAGGTTTTGCTTGGCTCAAACACAAAAAGAAACACAAAAAACACAATCATAACAGAATTATGATAGTGTGGACGTAACAAAACAGAAAGAAAAAGATAAATTCATTGGTTTGCCTCCCAACAAGCGCTATTGTTTAACGCCCTTAGCTAGGCATAAGGCGATGGAATCACGTATCGTCGTCTTTGGTGCTCAAACCATAAGTAGCCGTCATCATGGATTCATAAGGCAATCTTATTTTATTTCTAGGAAAATACTCCATGCCTTTCTTTAAAGGAAATTGAAATCTAATATTCCCTTCCTTCATATCGATGATAGCACCAATAGTCTTTAGGAAAGGTCTACCAAGAATGATAGGGCATGTAGGATTGCAATCAATATCAAGCACAATGAAATCCACGGGTACATAGTTCCTATTTGCGATAATAAAAACATCATTGATCCTTCCCATGGGTTTCTTGACAGTAGAATCCGCAAGATGCAAATTAAGAGAACACTCCTCAATCTCATTAAAGCCTAGAATATCACATAAAGACTTTGGAATCACGGAAACACTAGCACCCAAATCACACAAAGCATTGCATTCATAGTTTTTGTTTTTGATTTTGATAGTAGGTTCCCACTCATCATGAAGCTTTCTAGGAATAGAAACTTCCAACTCAAGTTTCTCTTCAAGAGATTTTATCATAACTTCGACGATATGATCGGTAAAGGCCTTGTTTTGGCTATAAGCGTGTGGAGAGTTTAGCATGGATTGCATCAAGGAAATGCATTCAATCAAGGAGCAACTATCATAATTGAATTCCTTGAAATCCAAAGTAGTAGTTTCATTACTACTCAAAGTTTTGATTTCTTATACTCCACTTTCAATGCTTTTAGCATCAAAATAGATGGACTCCGAATCATTGGGGCGTTTTTCAACCAAAGTGGATTCATATCCAGCCCCATCATCTTTAGGTTTGTCACTAGAAAACAAAGATTCAATGTGAGTCACACCAAGCACTTTAAGATCTTCGTGATTCTTATCACGAGAACACGCCTTCTTAAGCCATTCATGTCTAGCACGAATTTGGGCGGTTCTTTCTTTGCTCTCACTCATGGAAACACGCATAGCTTTCAAAGTTTCATCCATATTGATCTTGGGAGGAGCACATCTAACTTTCAAAGCATCAATATCACTAGACATTCTATCAACGCTCCTAGCCAAATCATCAATTTTGAGTAGTTTTTCCTCTATGGACGCATTGAAAATCTTTTGTGAGTTGATAAACTCTTTGATATTACTCTCTACATTAGAGGGTAATTTATTGTAATTTCCATGAGTATTGCTGTAGGAGTTGCCAAAGTTATTAGAGGGGTTACTAGGAAAAGGCCTAGGAACATAGTTTCCTCTAAAAGCATTGTTGTTGCCAAAATTATTCCTACCAACAAAATTAACGTCCAAGCTCGCATTACTACTCTCAATCAAGGAAGACAAGGGCATATCATTAGGATCTAAAGGAGCACTTCTAGTAGCAACCAAATTCATTAACTCATCGATCTTAGCACTCAACGAGTTAATTTCTTCTATAGCGTGTACCTTCTTACTAGTAGGTGACCTTTCAGTGTGCCACTGAGAGTAGTTTGTCATGATATTGTCTAGGAGTTTTGTGGCTTCTCCTAACGGGATTTCCATGAACGTTCCACCTGAGGCGAAGTCCAAGATATTTCTAGAAGCGAAATTCAAACCAGCGTAGAAGATTTGTATAATCATCCAAAGACTCAAGCCATGAGCGGGACAATTTCTAATCATCAATTCCATTCTCTCCCAAGATTGTGCAACATGTTCATGATCAAGTTGCTTAAAATTCATGATATCATTACGGAGAGAGATAATCTTAGCCGGCGGAAAATACTTGGATATATAAGCATCTTTGCACTTGTTCCAAGAATCAATACTATCTTTGGGCAAAGACAAAAACCAAATTTTTGCTCGATCTCGCAACGAGAACGGGAAAAGTTTCAATTTAATCACATCGTTATCCACATCTTTCTTCTTTTGCATATCGCAAAGCTCAATGAAGGTATTAAGATGGTATGCGGCATCTTCCCTAGGAAGGCCGGAGAATTGCTCTTTCATAACAAGATTCATCAAAGCAGCATTGATTTCGTATGATTCCGCACTAGTGGCGGGAGCAATCGGAGTACTAATAAAATCATCATTATTATTAGTATTCGAGAAGTCACAAAGTTTGGTGTTTTCAGTCATGGTGACTTCGGCAAGCAAACAAGCACACAAGCGAACAGAAAGCAAGCGAGAGAAAAGGGCGAACGAAAAAGACAAATATTTTTGTAAATTTTTGTTTTTCAGAAATGGGGGAGAGGAAAACGAGAGGCAAAAAAGTAAATGCAAGAGATGAGTTTGCGACACTTACTTGGATGAGCTTCACCTAGAACTTGATTCTCCCCGGCAACGGCGCCAGAAATCCTTCTGCTGCCTCTTGAGCATGCGTTGGTTTTTCCCTTGAAGAGGAAAGGGTGATGCAGCACAGGAGCAGTAAGTATTTCCCTCAGTTTGAGAACCAAGGTATGAATCCAGTAGGAGAATCGAGCCAAGTGTCCAGAGTACCTGCGCAAACACAAACGAGCTTGCTCCCAACGCTGTAAAGGGGTTGTCAATCCCTTCAAGATTGATTGCAAAGTGAGATGTGAAGGCGGAAAGTGCAACGAAGTAAAAAGTGTAGGGCTGAAAATATGATGTGAAGTAGACCCGTGGGCCATAGTGTTCACTAGAGGCCTCTCTCAAAATAACAAATATTACGGTGGGTGAACAAATTACTGTCGAGCAATTGATAGAACCGCGCAAAGTCATGACGATATCTAAGGCAATGATCATACATATAGGCATCATGTCAGAGACAAGTAGACCGATACTTTCTGCATCTACTACTCTTACTCCACACATCGACCGCTATCCAACATGCATCTAGTGTGTTGAGTTCATGAAGAACAGAGTAACGCCTTAAGCAAGATGACATGATGTAGAGAGATAAACTCAAACCAATGATGTAAACCCCATCTTTTTACCCCTGATGGCAACAACACGATGTGTGCCTCGCTACCCCTTCTGTCACTGGGTGAGGTCACCGCACGGTATGAACCCAAAACCAAGCACTTCTCCCATTGCAAGAATCATAGATCAAGTTGGCCAAACAAAACGCACAACTCGAAGAGAATTACAAGGATATGAAATCATGCATATAAGAGATCAGAAGAAACTCAAGTAAGATTCATAGATAATCTGATCATAAATCCACAATTCATCGGATGTCGACAAACACAACGCAAAATAAGATTACATAGGATAGATCTCCATGAAGATCATGGAGAACTTTGTATTGAAGATCCAAGAGAGAGAAGAAGCTATCTAGCTACTAGCTATGGACCCGAAGGTCTATGGTGAACTACTCACGCATTGTCGGAGAGGCCATGGTGTTGATGAAGAAGCCCTCCGTATCCGAATCCCCCCACCGGCAGGGCACCAGAACGTGCCCCAGATGGGATCTTGCAGAGACAGAAGCTTGCGGCGGCAGAAAAGTATTTTCATGGATCTCTCGTGCAGTTTTGGATTTTCAGGAATTTATAGGTGGAAGAGGTAGGGTAGACGAGCCACAGGGGGCCCACAAGCCTGCTAGGCGCGGCCCCCCTAGCCGCGGCTAGGGGGCTTGTGGAGTCCCCTGGTGGCCTCTGCCTTGGTTCTCACGTCCCGTGCGTATCTTCTATTTCGGAAAAAATCTTTTCGGAAGTTTTATTCCGTTTGGACACCGTTTAAAATCCTCCTCTAATAAGGGTCAAAAACACGGAAAAACATGAACTGGCACTTGGCACTGAGTTAATTAGTTAGTTCCAAAAAAGATATAAAAGGCATACAAAACATCCAAAGTTTGACAAGATAATAGCATGGAACCATCAAAAATTATAGATACGTTGGAGACGTATCAATGCCTTTTTTAATCTGTATTTGCTTGTTAGACTGGTTGCAGTGAGCATTTGTCCAGTTTTCAAGCATATGCCAAGTTTATCTGTATTTTCTTGTTAGGTTGGTTAGAGTGAGCCTCTGTCTAGTTTTCAATGACTATATTTTGTTGTTATACTAATCATATATGCCTTGTTTATTTGAGTTATTAACAATGTGATGTTTGTGCAGTTTGATTTCATCAATACTAGTTTCAACGGATATATTTTGTTCCTGCTATATTTGAAGTGAGCATTTGTCTAGTTTTCAAGTATATACTACACGTGTTGTTTATTTTAGTTTTACACATTTATCCAGTGTGATGTTTAAGCATCAACAACGTTCTATTCATTTTCAACAATACCAATGTTTGGTGGTTGTTAAAGCTGTTGTAGTTAACATTCCCTTCCATTTTATATCTGCTTTATCATTTGCAGATGTTGCTGTTTACCTTGGCTATACTTGTTTGATGTTAAGGTTGTTGTACTTATCATGCCTTTCCACTACTTATGTAGGACAACAACAGGAGTGGCCAGCATTTTCCACCGAAGTTAGTTTCATCCCTCGGCTTGTACTCCCCCGTAGTTCCATAATGTAGTGCATATAGATCCAAGCCTGGACACTTTTTAGCTTATAATATTGACTTGTTGCATGTAGGTACATATGTCCTTGGCAAAGATCCACGCAATGACCCTTTTTGCGTATGGGGCAATGATATATTCATGAACCAGCATCAAGTGAGGAAACTAATAAGGATTTTTAGCAAAAAGATACGAACGGTGGCAATCATATTATTTGTTTATGCTCTATCCAACAGAAAAATGAGCTGTATGATGCTAACTATGAACTGTGAAGCCTTCTCGTTTTACTGCCCACAATGAGTTGTTACATCACAATGTGTGAATTTTTTTCGTTTGCATTGGTTCCCAAAGCAGTTTACTCAGGATTACCTCGCAAAGTACATGATTGGTTGACATGCAATGAAGGTCAAAGTATTTCACTAAGACTATAATGAGCATCAAGAATTGCTAATGAAGAAATTGAATGATGGGTGGGCAACCATCACAAGGGCTTGGCCTAGAGTCGTGCGCACATTATGCATGGAGGAGGGCACAATATGGGCATTCCGCTTCACCTTCTCTAGCAACTAGAATGTATTTCACCTCTCTCTTTACAGTCTTTAGTACAACTACGGTTCATCATTCTGTAGTTGGTTCTTCAACACGGTTCGATATGAAATATGCATTCGTGCTTGAATCTATATTTGTAATAAACATGTTTCGATATGAAATAAGTGATTGCCTACTTTCAAATTCAAAATACGTCATTTTTGAATACACAGATTAAATTAGGGATAAATTATGTTCTGTAGGCCAGTACCCTGCACACGATTTGTGAAAATTGGTACAATTTTAAATAGCAGCAATTAAATTAGGGTGAAAATATGCAGTGAAGTTTACTATGGCCCACACGCTCCATAAAGCACAGGGTGTGTGATATACATCATTAATCCAACACGGTTCACGGAGAGGAAACATGTGTAACCATGAACGCAGTTGTTGTTTGCAAAGCATGTGTGATGTGGCATGCATGATAAATGTAGAGCCGGTTTGGTACGTCCAAGAAAAATCCCGTGCCTGGGCTTTGCCTGGACCACGCCTCGTAATTAAGGTAAAACCACAGAAGTCCAACTGCGATGGTAATGCGATCACAAACGAGTAGCAATGATAGAGCATTTGGGATATTGGAGATATCACAAACAGTTGCCTGAAGACTCGCATTTGGGATAAATGCCGGCATCGCATATGCTTAGTTATGCAAAACATATGCATTCCCACACCCTATGCCTGACGTTTTTTGGGTCGTTTGGGAAGGACCCCCTATTTCCCACACTCACTAGGCGACAGTTTAAAATGTCGTCACGGAAAGGGGTTAAAAACCGTTTATATAGCACGTCGCTGCACCAATGCCTTCTGCTCTTTTGAGAAAAAGAAAGTAGAGAACAAGAGAGGAGGCTAGGAACCTTGGTGTTTTGGAAGTCACTCTACACAAAGATGACCACAATGCCATATGTAATAGTATAAAATAAATATGTACTATGACAAAAAATGTGAAAATTTAGCTTTATTAACTATGCATAGGGTCTTCGCCTGGCTTTGTACAAAGGATTACACGTCTTGTCGGTGAACTCATCCTAAAGTGGTTGCGGGGTGACCCGGCAACCACGCCTCATGGGTAGAATTTGTGAAGATGATCGATATTCCACGAGTTCTGCAGTGGGGTGCCATATTTATTCTCCATGCAGACTGTGTTGGGCCTAGTGACTTGCACCACCCGGTAAGGGCCTTCCCACCTCGGCGTCAACTTATTTGGTCCCTTCATGGACCGGATCTGATGAAGGACAATGTCACCTTCCTCAACGCTTCTGGTGTGCACCTTGCGGCTGCGGTAGCGGTGCGAGGCTTAATGGTACCAGCGGCACGCACGGCAGCCTGAAGACGATCTTCCTCGAGGAGCGTGTCATTATCTTGTCGCAATTGCTCTTGCTGGTTGATAATCCCCAAGTGCAAGGAATCATCATAGCACTTTCCAAAGATGGAAGTGATAAGTATGGAGTGTCGAACCCACAAGGAGCTAAAGGTAAGATCAATATTCTCTCAAGTCCTATTTGGCACCGATACGACTCTACATACACCAAACGTTTGCTTATATCCAGTAACGAGAAAGAAAAGTGCATTGTGGGTATAATGATGGTATAATGATCTATGGTGTACGGAATCATGAAAATAGTCGCTACCTACATAAATTTACAATATATTACAATATATTACAAAAAGAGAGTGTGGAATAATGATTGTATGGTATACGGAATCCTAGGCAATTGATAACAAGATCGGTAATCATTCTTGCAATTTTATATGAGGGAGAGGCATGAGATACCATACTTTCTGTACTTGGACCATATGAACTTATGATTGGACTTCTAGAAAGCATCCACAACTACTGGAAATCATCAAGCTAAAACCAACCATCGCATTAAACATCAACTCCCCTTTACTCCCATACGCAACAATCCCCTTACTCGGTTATAAGCTTATGTTACTCGAGCGCCCCACTATAAGTGAATCATGAAAGTATTGCAACACCCTACAACGAGAATTCCTCACATGTGCGCGACTCGGAGGGCACCATAGGACAACACCAAAATAAAATATACACTCAAATCAATAAAGATCATCAATCAACCCAAAGGACAACATAAATTAACTCAAACATCATAGGATGGAAACACATCATTAATTAATAATATGTGGCATGAAACACCATGTTCAACTAGGGGATTACAACGAGGTGCTAGAGAGTGGACCGCTGAAAAGAGATGAGTAAGGTGATGAAGACGGTGATGTTGATGAAAATGATCATCACGGCGATGGCTCCACTAGCGGCACTCCGGTGCCTCCGGAAGCGAAGGGGAGAGTATATCCCCCCTTAGGCTTCCTCCTCAATGGCCTCTCCCTAGATGGAGAGAGGTTCTCACATCTGGTCCTTGGCCGCTGATATGTCCATTTTGCATCATGTTTTCATGTTGATATTTATCGCTTCTTGGGCTGTTATTTCACTTCATGGTACAATACTTATGCCTTTTCTCTCTTATTTTGCAAGGTTTACATGAAGAGGGAGAATGCCGACAGCTGGAATTCTGGCCTGAAAGTGGAGCAAGTTTGAGATACCTATTCTGCGCAACTCCAAACGCCGTGAAAATCAACGATGATTTTTTCTGGATTTATAAAAAATACTGGGCCGAAGAAGCGCCAGAGGGGTGCCAGAAGGTGGCCACAAGCCTGCTAGGCGCGACCACCCCCCTGGCCGCGCCTAGGGGGCTTGTGGGCACCCACCTGGCCCTCTGGCCCCCTCTTTTGCTATATGAAAGGTTTCTTCCGAAAAAAAATCAGGAGAAGGCTTTTTCGTGGATTCGCCACCGCCACGAGGCGGAACTTGAGCAGAACCAATCTAGAGCTCCGACAGGACGATCCTGCTGGGGAAACTTCCATCCCGGAGGGGGAAATCGTCGCCATCGTCATCACCAACACTCCTCTCATCGAAGGGGGCTCATCACCATCGACATCTTCATCAGCACCATCTCATCTCCAAACCCTAGTTCGTGTCCTATAACCAATCGCTGTCTAGCGACTCCGATTGGTACTTGTAAGGTTGCTAGTAGTTTTAATTACTCTCTATAGTTGATGCTAGTTGGATTACTTGGTCGAAGAGTTTATGTTCAGATCTTTGATGCTACCCATTACCTCTCTGGTCATGAATATGATTATGCTTTGTGAGTAATTACTTTTGTTCCTGAGGACATGGGATAAGTCATGCTAATAGTAGTCATGTGAATTTGGTATTCGTTCGGTATTTTGATGTGTTGTATGTTGTTTTTACTCTAGTGGTGTTATGTGAATGTCGACTACATAACACTTCACCATTATTTGGGCCTAGAGGAAGGCATTGGGAAGTAGTAAGTAGATGATGGGTTGCTAGAGTGATAGAAGCTTAAACCCTAGTTTATGCGTTGCTTCGTAAGGGGCTGATTTGGATCCACTAGTTTAATGCTATGGTTAGACTTTGTCTTAATTCTTCTTTCGTAGTTGCGGATGCTTGCGAGAGGGGTTAATCATAAGTGGGATGCTTGTCCAGGTCAGGGCAGTGCCCAAGTGCCGGTCCACCCACATATCAAACTATCAAAGTAACGAACGCAAATCATATGAACATGATGAAAACTAGCATGACAGAAATTCCCGTGTGTCCTCGGGAGCGTTTTTCCTCCTATAAGACTTTGTCCAGGATTGTACCTTGCTACAAAAGGGATTGGGCCACTTTGCTGCACCGTTGCTACTTTTTTTACTTGTTGCTTGCTACGAATCATCTCACCACACAATCACTTTTTACTGACAATTTCAGTGCCTGCAGATTTTACCTTGCTGAAAACCACTTGTCAGATCCTTGTGCTCCTCGTTGGGTTCGACACTCTTACTTATCGAAAGGACTATGATTGATCCCCTATACTTGTGGGTCATCAAGACTCTTTTCTGGTGCCGTTGCCGTGGAATGAAGCGCCT
This sequence comes from Hordeum vulgare subsp. vulgare, assembly GCF_904849725.1. Lineage (NCBI taxonomy): Eukaryota > Viridiplantae > Streptophyta > Magnoliopsida > Poales > Poaceae > Hordeum > Hordeum vulgare. The sequence goes on along the minus strand of NC_058524.1, from coordinate 535,333,988 downwards.
TTGGTAAGTGGAACTTGGTAAGGAAACATTCATATAGTGTGCTGAAATTTATTGTCACTTGTCACTATGGAAACTAATCCCTTGAGGGGCTTGTTCGGGGCATCTTCAACTCGGACGGAAGCACAGAGTTTCTCCTCAACCTGCTGCACCTACTGAAAATATTTTCTTTGAATTTCCTTCGGGTATGCTTGAGAAACTGCTGGCTAATCCTAGTTTCACATATCAGCAAAAGAAGAAATTCTTCTTTCACTTGAGACATTACTTTTGGGATGATCCTCACCTTTATAAGGAAGGAGTAGATGGTGTTATTAGGCGTTGTGTACCTGAACATGAACAGGTCTAGGAACAATTGGTCTAAGAAGCTCGATGATGCACTGTGGGCTTGTAGAACTTCCTATAAGAATCCCATGGGCATGTCTCCGTACAAAATGGTGTACAGAAAAGCATGTCATTTACCTCTTGAGCTAGAGCATAAAGCTTATTGGGCAATCAAAGAACTCAAGTTTGATTTCACACTTGCCGGTGAGAAGAGGTTATTTGATATTAGCTCGCTTGATGAATGGAGAACTCAGGCATATGAGAATGCCAAGTTGTTCAAAGAGAAGGTTAAGAGGTGGCATGATAAGAGGATACAAAAGCGTGAATTCAATGTAGGTGATTATGTCTTGCTATATAACTCTCGTTTAAGATTCTTTGCAGGCAAGCTTCTCTCTAAATGGGAAGGTCCGTATATTGTTGAGGAAGTATATCGTTCCGGTGCTATCAAGATCAACAACACGGAAGGTAATTGTCCGGGAGTGGTAAATGGGCAGAGAATCAAGCATTATATCTCAGGTACTCCCATAAATGTTGAAAGCAATATTATCAATACCATAACTCCGGAAGAATACCTAAGGGATGTTTATCAGCCTGTTTCAGACTCCGAAAACAAAGAGGTATGTGATTCGGTAAGAAAACAGACTCCAAAACTTTTCCGGTAGGAAATTTTCTCCGTTTTGGAATATTTGAAAAAACTACAAAAATGGAAGTAGTCCGGAAAGCGTGCGAGGAGGCGACAAGCCTGCCAGGCGCGGACCCACCCCCTAGCCGCGCCTGGGGGGCTTGTGGCCACCTCGTGCGCCTCCTGGACTCCGTTTTCATGCGGAGTACTCCTTCTGGTCTGGAAAAAATCATTATATATTCTCCCGAAAGGTGTGACCCTTGTATCATGCAGATTTTCTCTGTTTTCGTTTCGAGCCTGTTTTTGTTGCAGATCTAGATCACTATGACATCCCCAAAAGCTTTGAAGGACAAGATCTTCGAGAAGGTCATCAATCCCTACCTCATGGGAGTGCTGCAACACCCTCAATCTATCGAGATGCGTGAGGGGATGTTGCACATCCGTGATGTTGAGGGGCCCAAGAAGACCGGAAGCGTGGAGACGAGGCTTGAAGTAATAGAGCAACAAGTCTCCAAGTGCCAAGGGATGGTGGAGCATGGACTCAACGCCAACCACATGATGATCACGGAGTTCACGAACAAGCACATGATTGATGCCAATGACATTGGGAAGCACCTCTCCAGGCTCTATGCCAGGATTGATTAACTCCAGGCCCAGATCTATGACCTGCAGAACCAAAACTGTGAGTATGAGTATAGATTTAAATCAATACGGTTGGCTGCAGATTTGAGGATTCCGGAGACTCGTTCATCTCTCCATGATGGAGCACCTATGCCTTGGAAGACGGAGGATCAAGCCCATGTTGCAACAACTCCACCACCATCACCACCAAAGGAAGACAACTAAACATGGGTATGGGCAACCCCCTTGGCTTGTGCCAAGCTTGGGGGAGTTTCCCCGGTATCGTATCACCATCACATCTTTTGCCTTTACCTTTGTTTTAGTTTGTTCCTTTTCAGTTTTCTCTTTCTCTAGTAGATTAAGAGTGTTAGTGTTTAGTCTTGAGTTTTGCTTTGTGTCACCCCCGATGTATTCGAGCTCGTGAGCTTTATAATAAAGAGTGTCTTAGTTGAAGGGCTTTGCCTCTTGCCATGATCAAAAGATTGAGAAAGAACAAAAGCATGAAAGATCATGTAATGATCTTATGGAAAGTGATGGCTTCACATATAAAAAGAATGATGATTGAAAGTTGTTGAGGGTAGAGAAATGTAGACCTTGGTCATGGTTGCAATTAATAGGAAGTGATAAAGAAGGAGAGGTTCACATATAAATATATCATCTTTGACACCATCTATGATTGTGAATACTCACTAAACTATTGCATGCCTAGAAGTAGATGTTGGACAAGGAAGACAACATAATGAATTGTGTTTGCTTGGTTCCGAACAATGTTATATGATTAGAGATCCCTCAGCATGTGACGATTGCTTCCACCTCATATTAGCCAAAACTCCCGCACCAAGTAGAGATACTACTTGTGCATCCACAAACCTTCAACCCAGTTTTGCCATGAGAGTCCACCATAGCTACCTATGGATTGAATAAGATCCCTCAAGTAAGTTGTCATCGGTGCAAGCAATAAAAATTGCTCTCTAATATGTATGATCTATTAGTGTGTGGAAAATAAGCTTTGTATGAACCTATGATGAGGAAGACATAAAAGCGACAGACTGCATAATAAAGTTCTTTATCACAGGAGGCAATATAAAGTGACGTCCCTCCGCACTAAGAGGATACTCATCCAAACCTCAGAAGTGCATGACAACCTCTACTTCCCTCTGCGAAGGGCCTATCTTGTACCTTTACTTTTTGCCCTTGAAAGAGTCATGGTGATCTTCACCAATTCCTTATTTCTCCTTTATCTTGGCTAACGTCATATGCTTGGGAAAGATCTATATTCATATGTCAACTTGGAGGTAAGTATTCATGAATTATTATTGTTGACATTACCCTCGAGGTAAGCAGTTGGGAGGCAAAACTATAAGCCCCTATCTTTCTCTATGTCCAGCTGAAACTTTGATCTCATGTGTACCAAGTGAGTTGTAGCAATTGTAGAGAATGAAAGGATGATTGAGTATGTGGATTTGCCTTACAAGCTCTTATTTGACTCTTTCTGATGTTGTGATAAATTGCAATTGCTTCAATGACTAAAGGCTATCGGTTGTTACTTCTCGGTAAGGTTCTTGATCCATACTTTACTTTGTGAAGGAATTACCACTTTAGCATGAGAGATTATATGTTGGTATTGCTGTTCTGATCATGATCATGATGCCTGCATGTTTATATCTTGTTTTGTCGACACCTCTCTCCCTAAACATGTGGACATATTTATTGAGCTAGGATTTCGCTTGAGGACAAGCGAGGTCTAAGATTGGGGGAGTTGATACGTCCATTTTGCATCATGTTTTCATGTTGATATTTATCGCTTCTTGGGCTGTTATTTCACTTCACGGTACAATACTTATGCCTTTTCTCTCTTATTTTGCAAGGTTTACATGAACAGGGAGAATGCCGGCAGCTGGAATTCGGGCCTGAAAGTGGAGCAAGTTTGAGATACCTATTCTGCGCAAATCCAAACGCCGTTAAAATCAACTATGATTTTTTTTCCTGGATTTATAAAAAATACTGGGCCGAAGAAGCGCTAGAGGGGCGCTAGCAGGTGGCCACAAGCCTGCTAGGCGCGACCACCCCCCTGGCCGCGCCTAGGGGGCTTGTGGGCACCCAGCTGGCCCTCTGGCCCCCCTCTTCTGCTATATGAAGGGTTTCGTCCGGAAAGAAATCAGGAGGAAGCTTTTTCGTGGATTCGCCGCCGCCATGAGGCGGAACTTGAGCAGAACCAATCTAGAGCTCCGGCAGAACGATCCTGCCGAGGAAACTTCCCTCCCGGAGGGGGACATCATCGCCATCGTCATCACCAACACTCATCTCATCGGAGGGGACTCATCACCATCAACATCTTCACCAGCACCATCTCATCTCCAAACCCTAGTTCATCTCCTGTAACCCATCTCCGTCTAGCGACTCCGATTGGTACTTTTAAGGTTGCTAGTAGTGTTAATTACTCTCTGTAGTTGATGCTAGTTGGATTACTTGGTGGAAGAGTTTATGTTCAGATCTTTGATGCTACTCATTACCTCTCTGGTCATGAATATGATTATGCTTTGTGAGTAGCTACTTTTGTTCGTGAGGACATGGGATAAGTCATGCTAATAGTAGTCATGTGAATTTGGTATTCGTTTGGTATTTTGATGTGTTGTATGTTGGTTTTTCTCTAGTGGTGTTATGTGAACGTCGACTACATAACACTTCACCATTATTTGGGCCTAGAGGAAGGCAATGGGAAGTAGTAAGTAGATGATGGGTTGCTAGAGTGACAGAAGCTTAAACCCTAGTTTATGCGTTGCTTCGTAAGGGGCTGATTTGGATGCACTAGTTTAATGCTATGGTTAGACTTTGTCTTAATTCTTCTTTTGTACTTGCCGATGCTTGTGAGAGGGGTTAATCATAAGTGGGATGCTTGTCCAAGTAAGGGGCAGTACCCAAGCGCCGGTCCACCCACATATCAAACTATCAAAGTAACGAACGCAAATCATATGAACATGATGAAAACTAGCATGACATAAATTCCCGTGTGTCCTTGGGAGCATTTTTCCTCCTATAAGACATTGTCCAGGCTTGTCCCATGCTACAAAAGGGATTAGACCACTTTGCTGCACCGTTGGTACTTTTTTTACTTGTTGCTTGCTGTCTGGACCCCGATCCTAAGCCATACAACTCCAGCATGTACACATCTTATCACTTTGTGGCCTCACGCACGGTAATCACCCCAGTTGCCACCTTACCTTGGCCGGGACCGTTTGCGTCTTTTGGCTCACGTATATGACTATGTTGCCAGCAATCATATGTCAAAGAACCTGGGTCGACATGGCTAGTTATGAACCCAAGTGGCACATCCGTACAGGGACAGGCATACATAACCCAGCAAGGCAGGTGTCGGTCATCAGCGAGTGTAGACGAGTCATAGAAAGCTACAGGGACTCCATTACACTGCGTGACATTTCCCCGAGGGGACAGACACATCAACCAAGAAGGATACATGCCGGTCAATCAATGTGACCGGAGCAGTAGCAAGCTACCAAGGCTCGGTGGAAGCACAAAGAGGCATTTCCCGGTATGGAGTACTACTCAAGGCACACAACTAGGTGTCGAATCCCACACATATCAATGCATTGCAAGCATACACACAATATGCACGATATGTGTAGATACAACATGGCATCACAACATAACTCTACAACACATTATTTATTTAATAGACTCCGAAGAGCCAACATAGTTTAATGTTACAAACAGAAGGGGGTCACATGAACCAACATTCAGAGCATACAAGCATCAAGCGGAAATTACATGTCTGGGTACAGACAACTACTAAAAGCGGCTGGAAGAGCCTAAAAGCTACAACGACCCTACCATAGGAGCCAGATCACTGTCTGGGTTCCCAATCTAATCCATCGATGTTAACGTCAAGAGATAACGTAGAGAGAGTGGCGTCTATTCAGTAAAAATGTAAATAAGCAACAGTGAGTACGAAGGTACTCAGCAAGACTTACATCAGTGCTAACTACATATGCATCAAGTATCAATGAACGTGATTGTGGGGTTTATTGCAGAGAAGCCAGCTTTGACCCTTGGCTAACCTATTCTACAACAAAGTTTTAATATGTCCCTCGTCTCCTTACGAGAAAGCGCACATGAGTCCACATAACCATCACATCAATACACCACCATGGATCCCCTCTCGTCATCCTACGGGAAGGCCATCCATAGCACTCACACTTATCTGGACCATTTTAGAGTAACCATTAAAGTTATCTATGAACCATGTAAGTATCCAAGCAGTCCATATCCGAGGACACGGCTATTCGAATAGATAGTTACCCTGCAGGGGTGTACTTCGTCACACATGCTTCCGCCACTTATCGCCAAGTGCACATAAAACCAGCACCTCGGCAACCTTCAAGCGGAAGCCCAGCGAGGGAGTTGGCCACAGACGTTAACCTACTAAGACTCACGCCCAAGAGAGTCGCCTATCTGAGTTGGAACCCATAATGGAAGTCCGACCGAGGTTTCCAACATGGCCTCAAACGATGTGAGCAGGTCCCCAAGCCAGTCCCGACTGGGCCGTTCATCCACTTAGCAGGCCGTGCCACAACCTATGAACGTTTCGAACTACTGCGACTTCTGGACTAAGAATAGAGTAGTTAATAGGCCGAGAGGGGTCGAGTTACCGGAACCCAATGTGCGGTAGTAGCTAGTCTTGGAACACCAACACAAGATCTCATGTCCTAAATGCGGCGACAATGAGACAACCCACCATGTACTCCTACATGGCCTCTCATCGCTACCTTTACAAAAACAGTTTCACATCTTTAACTCTCATCAATAGGACATGATCATTCCAATACATCTTTCCGATGCTCGGACCAAACTCAACCTAAGCATAGCAAGCATAACATGGCAAAGCACATATGACTCAAGCATCTACCAGGTATGCTATGTTGCATTGATTTAGCTATTTACTGTGATCAAAATCAGGTCATGCAAAGGAATAGGTGCAGCTATCGTAATACAACTATCAATTGAATCATTTTGTCCTAATGCATAGAATTGAGAGCAAGAGCGAGAGAATAATATTTTTTCGCAATGTTCAAAGGGTTTTTGCTTGCCTGTTGATCGGAAGAACTCAACTATTCTTCGATGCCGGTGATAACTACATCTCGCAAGGTCTATTGACAGATCAAACAAAAGAAATTAATCATGGCAAATGCTTGACAATGATGCATGAGCATGGCAAGTTTTCATGATGCTGATTTCAACAAATGCAAGTGATCACAGGTTGAAAGAAGTTTATTTGATCTATATAAATCATTTTCGAAATCCAATTATATCCTTTATAAGCCTATTGTGAATATGTCATATTCAGCAAGGTTAAAATGTCCAAACATGTGTATAAATGCCACCAATGGATTCCTTGCATTTTTCTGATACGTTTTCATTTATAAATTATTTTCATCAGAGTTATATTTTAATTTCTATGATTTTTACAAGTTTTAGCAATTTTCTGGGATTAAATTAAATCAGAAAACTATTACTGCGTCAGGCTGATGTCATCCCTGCGTCAGCAGGTCAACCAGCCGGGTCCAGGTCAACCTGACCAATGGGGTCCACTGGTCAGTGACCCAAAGACTAATCCCGCGCTGACCCGCACTAAGTGCGGTTTGACTCACTAGTGGCGCCCTCTGTCAGCGTCTGTGGGGGGAATTAATTAGCGCTAAGGGTTGGCCACGTCGACGGCTACCGGAGAGTGGTCGCCGGCGACTGAGCCGCGGTGGAGGGCACGCCGGAGTTGAACTAAACGGTGCTACAGAGGCCCATTTTGCACGCGGTTGACGGCTACAGAGAGCTGGCGAAGCACCCAATCTAGCGGGGGCAACGGCTGGGACTAGAGTGTACCGGAGCATCACCGGCGACGTGCGGAGCGGTCGCCGGAGTTCGGCCACGGTGGGGGAACGGGCTACGGGGCACGGTAGAGCATGGGCGGATAGGGGAAAGAGTCAGCGGCTCACGGGAGTTCCGTTCTTGGCATCGGCGAGATTGGAGGGGCTCTCTGGCCGACGAATCGACGGTGGTGAGATTCGGTGGCCGGAGGGGAAGAAGACAGCGACGATGACGATGCTACAAGGGCTCGGGTGCTCCGAGGAGTTGATGGAGAGATGCAGCTCGTCGAGGCGGAGGAGTAGAGCGCGACAGGGAAGCAAGGGGTGGCCGGAGACGCGCTGGAGGTGAGCTCGGGCAGACCGACAATGGCGGCGAGATGAGCAAGAGACAGAGAAGAGAGGAGGGGAATGGTCCAGGGGAGGAGAGGATTAGGGAGGGACGGCCTCGTGCGCTTGCACGGTGGAGGCAGGAGGGGGCTCCACGCGAGCAGGAGGTGGCGAGGGGCGCCGTGCCTTCCTTCTCCTCTGCCTTCTCGCACGAGGAGGAAGACGACAGGGGAGACCCCTCTGGTGGGCTGGGCGAGGAGGCGGCGACAGGTAAGGTTCTCTCTGTTCTTTTTTTATTTCTCTTTTATTTCTTTCTGGTATTTACTTTTAGGATTTAAAATAAATAGTTTGACCAAATATAAAACCCAAAAAATGTTATTATGTGACAAAGACAATAATATCCAATGCCACATAAAGGTTTCAACATTTTTGAAACTTTAAAATAGAAGGAATCAAAATAATTCCATTCCAAATAGCTATTTAGTCAACTCAAAAATCCTTTTCAAAAAGTTCGTGTAACCTAGAATTTTGGTTTGACAAATTTAATTTATGTCACTATTTTGCCAAGTATTTGGATCATTTTCCTCGTTCCTTTTAAGGTATTAAATTTTTATTGCCTGCTTGTCAATTGATCAAAACATTTGGGGTTTTGATCACTTCCTATTTAAACATCAAAGTTTTTATAATGCATGCATGAATGCTTGGCAAACAAATGAAAGCTAGGGCTGTGACAACTCACCCCCACTAAACAAGAATCTTGTCCCGAGATTTAGGCGTAGTCGGGAAGAGTTTGGGGTATTCAAGCTAAAGGCGATCTTCGCGCTCCCAGGTTGCTTCATTCTCGGAATGATGAGACCACTGAACCTTGAGAAACTTGATGGTGTGATGTCGGGTGCTATGCTCAGTTTCGTCAAGAATACGAACAGGATATTCTCGATATGACATATCATCTTGGAGATCAAGCGTTTCGTGGTCTACTTCGCGGACAGGGTCCTTGAAGCAACGCCTGAGTTGAGAAACGTGGAACACATCATGAACTTTGGAAAGCCGAGGGGGCAGCTCTAACTGGTAGGCAACCTCTCCTCGTTTAGCGAGAATACGGAAAGGACCAATGTAACGAGGAGCCAATTTGCCTTTGATACCGAAACGATGGGTACCTTTGAGAGGTGAAACCCGAAGGTAAGCCTTCTCGTCAACTTCATAACTTACTTCCTTATGACGGCGGTCATATTGACTCTTTTGACGAGATTGGGCAGTTTTTAAATTCTCACGAATAATGCGAACTTGCTCTTCTGCATCCTGGATCATATCCGGTCCAAAGAACTGTCTTTCACCGGTTTTTGACCAGTTTAATGGTGTTCGGCATCTTCGCCCATACAAAACTTCGAAAGGAGCTCTGCCCAGACTAGACTGGTAACTGTTGTTATAAGCAAATTCGGCGAATGGAAGACACTTCTCCCAATTCATTCCGAATGAGATAACACAGGCTCTGAGCATATCTTCAAGAATTTGGTTGACTCTTTCTACTTGACCACTTGACTCAGGGTGATAAGCAGTGCTAAACGAAAGATGAGTTCCCATAGCTTTTTGGAAACTTTCCCAAAATCAAGAAGTGAAAAGACTTCCATGATCTGAATTGATTTCTAGAGGGACACCATGAAGAGAAATTATTTGAGAAATATATAGGTCTGCTAGCTGACTAGCAGTTATACTTTCTCGGACTGGAAGGAAGTGAGCAACTTTCGAAAGGCGATCAATGACGACAAAGATGGAATCATTCCCTTTCTTGGTCTTTGGAAAACCAGTGATAAAATCCATACTAACCTTGTCCCACTTCCACTCGGGAATAACCAGTGGTTGAAGGGTGCCAGCAAGCCTTTGATGCTCTGCCTTAACGCGACGACAAACGTCACAGTTAGCAATGAATTGAGCGATTTCTCTCTTCATCCGGGTCCACGAGAACCTCCGGCGTAGGTCCTGATACATTTTAGTGCTACCGGGATGAATCGTGAGAGGCGATTCATGAGCTTCCTTAAGAATCAAATCACGAAGTTGTTGCTTCTTAGGAACCACCAAACGATTCTCAAAGAATACAACACCTTTATCATTTACCAAGAAACGACCAGCAACTCCTTTGGCGATGTTGCTCTTGATCTGTGAAATTCCCGTATCATGTTTTTGGGCTGCTATGATCTGATCCTCAAGAGTCGGTTTCGACACCAAGGTAGAAAGGAATCCTTGAGGAACAAGGTGAAGATTAAGCTTACGAAATTCCTCATGGAGAAGTGGTTGATTTTGTAGCAACATGAGGTTGTTACAATAGGATTTACGACTTAGTGCATCCGCCATGACATTGGCTTTGCCTGGAGTGTAAGATATTCCTAAATCATAATCCGTAATCAACTCAACCCACCATCTTTGCCTGAGATTCAAATCAGGTTGGGTGAATATATACTTGAGACTCTGGTGATCAGTGTATATTTCGCAACGATTACCCAGAAGGTAATGTCGCCAGGTTAATAGTGCATAAACTACAGCGGCAAGTTCCAGATCATGAGTTGGATAATTATCCTCATGTGGACGCAACTGTCGAGATGCGTATGCAATCACATGACGATCTTGCATAAGAATGCATCCAAGTCCTTGTTGCGAGGCATCACAGTAGATAATAAAGTCCTTTGAGAAATCTAGGGGCACAAGTACCGGGGCAGTAGTCAGTCGTCTTTTCAACTCCTGAAAACTTTCCTAGCACCATGGGGTCCATTCGAACTTCTTATCTTTCTTGAGAAGTTCAGTTAGAGGTTTGGCAATTTTGGAGAAATTCTCGACGAAGCGGCGGCAATAGCTTGCTAAGCCAAGGAAACTCCTAACTTGCTTCACCGATTCAGGTGGAGTCCAATCAAGAACGGCGTGAACTCTCTCGGGATTGACATCAATACCTTTTGCCGAGATTACGTGACCTAGATAGGTCACTTCTGGTAACCAGAATTCACACTTGGAGAATTTGGCGTAAAGGCGGTGCTCTCGAAGTTTCATCAATACCAGCCTAAGATGCTCAACATGTTCTTCTTCGTTCTTTGAGTAAATCAGAATATCATCGAGTTAAACCACGACGAATTTATCCAAGTACTCCATGAAGATCGAATTCATTAAGCGGGAGAAAGTGGCTGGGGCATTGGTTAGACCGAAGGACATGATGGTGTACTCGTATTGGCCATAACGAGTGACAAAGGCCGTCTTAGGAATGTCCCCGTTCCTAATTTTGATTTGATGATAACCTAATCTCAAATCCATCTTGGAAAAGACTGCAGATCCAGCGAGCTGATCATACAGATCGTTGATCTTGGGGAGCGGATATTTGTTCTTTATCGTGACCAGATTAACCGGTCGGTAATCCACAACCATCCGTTCCGTACCATCCTTCTTTTTGATGAAGAGGACAGGGCAAGCCCAAGGGGAAGAGCTAGGGAGGATGAAACCTTTCTTCAAGGATTCATCAAGTTGGGTTTTAAGCTCAGCTAATTCTTGAGGAGACATCTTATAGGGTCTTCTAGCAATTGGAGTAGTTCCTGGGACAAGTTCTATGACAAACTCTACTTCTCTGTCGGGTGGGACACCTGGCAGTTCCTCTGGAAAGACATCCGGAAAATCACGGACTACTGGGATGTTTTCAAGGTCTGGAAGAGGATTGGCATTGAGGGCATATATCTGGCGTTTTGAAATACCAGATGACACATTTACTAACCGGCCAGAAGTATGGGTGAGCTGAACAGATCTAGAGAAACAATCAATTTTGGCATGATGAGCTATGAACCAGTCCATCCCCAAAATGATATTGATGTCTGAAGTCTTGAGAGGTATCAAGGAAGCAAGGAATACTAGACCATCAATAAGGATTTGGTTCCCATGACTTACTACATTAGTTTGCCATTTGGAACCGGGAGTCTGAATTACTAATGGGGTGGGCATATCTACGAAAGCAATGTTATGCAAGGAGGCATAACGTTCGGAGATGAAGGAGTGAGATGCTCCAGAGTCAAAAAGAATTGAAGCTGGATGAGAATTAACAAGGAGCGTCTTAAGCACGACATCATCATAATCTTGAGCTTCTTCTGCAGATACATGGTGCACACATCCACGAGTTAGAGCAACTGACTTTTCCTTGAACTTCTTGCTTGGTGGCTTGCAACAACAACACCCATTCCTGAAGGAGGTGGAACAAAACCACGCAAAGGGCAATCCCTTGAATAGTGTCCTGGCTTGCTACACTTGAAGCACGATCCAAAAATAGGACGGGGGTCTGGGTTGAACGCTTGATTGATGAGATTATCCTGGGGAACACTTGGCATCGGCAGATGAGGAGCCACATAGGTTGGCCTTGGTACATATCTTGGAGTGATAACAACATTCGGGATCCATATCCTACGCTTCTGGGATATAGAAGTTGAAGATGATCCAACATCACGCTTGTGCTTGCGAGATTCCTCGTAGGTCATTCTGCTTGTTTCTGCTTGGATGGCTTTGTTCACAAGGACTTCAAAACTGATGAACTCATGCAAACTGAGATCATGACGAAGCTTTGGGTTAAGACCTTTCCTGAACCTAGCTTGCTTCTTGGCATCCATGGATACTTTTTCTGGTGCATAACGCGCAAGGCGTCCAAATTCACGACTATAAGCATTTACATCCAACTTGTCTTGAGTCAAATTGCAAAACTCTTCTTGCTTACGATCTATCAGGGCTTGCGGAATATGATGTTCACGAAAAGCTTCATAGAACTCCTTCCATGAAGTAACTTGGCCCGAAGGACGCATAGCCTCAAAGTTCTCCCACCATAGACTAGCAGAACCTTCGAGGTGATATGAGGCATAGGTAACCTTGTCTCCTTCAGCCACGTTTGCATAACGCAACTTGTTATTGATACTTCGGAGACAATCATTTGCATCTAGTGGCTCAATGGAATGATGGACGGTGGGTGGATTCAATTTTATGAAGTCTCTGATGGATACTAGCTCATTGCACTGATAGGCTGTATTCCGCTCAATGTGCTCCAACAAACGGTTGGTGGCATGCTTATTCCTCTCAATTTCTAGCATAACGTCTGTCAACAAAGGCGGATTAAGAGAATCTTCTCCATCCCTACCATCTCCATGGATCTGATCATGGCCAGCAGAACTCCGGGTTACTCGCGACATCCTGTTGAAACAATCCAGGGTTCAGAGACAAAGAACACTAAACACCACAATCCTAGAGAAAATCAGACAACATAACGGCTGTATAGGCATGAAATATGAGGCATCCTTCAAGAGATCTAGGCAACATGACTACTCAATATTATGGATTCGAGGTGCGGCAAGAACAAAGGCATCTCTTCTCACAATTCTGATGAAAGCACGAATGACACACAAAAACCATCCTGTAAGTCCATGGTTCAGTAACTCGTCATCCTAGTAGACAGATAAGAAAACCTAGTCCTTAATCCCCGTAGAAAAGAAAAGGTGACTCAGAATAGAGTGACTCGAGGAAAAGAGTAAAAAGAGCCTTACGTTCCCTTCCACAATCAATTCCCTTATATAACTATAGAATTTCTAGACTCAACATCGACCATTTTGGCTTGGTAATCCTACAGGCAGTCAAGCTGTGGCCTCACGCACGGTAATCACCCCGGTTGCCACCTTACCTTGGCCGGGACTGTTTGTGTCTTTTGGCTCACGTATATGACTGTGTTGCTAGCAATCATATGTGAAATAACCTGGGTCAACATGGCTAGTTATGAACCCAAGTGGCACATCTGTACAGGGACAGGCATACATAACCCAGCAAGGCAGGTGTCGGTCATCAGCGAGTGTAGACGAGTCATAGAAAGCTACAGGGACTCCATTACACCGCGTGACATTTCCCCGAGGGGACAGACACATCAACCAAGAAGGATACATGCCGGTCAATCAATGTGTCTTTTGAGTAACGTGAGCGTACTCTATATATTCCAACCCCTCCAGAGGTTATCGATCAATTTAGTAGCTAGAGTTCTCAACTAATTTTTAGTTTTTAAGAAACAACGGATTTACCAAAATACGAAACCTATCACTAATATGCTCAAGCTCTCGGCACCAATAGTCCAAACATTACTCAAATCAATAACTCAAAACTATTGCAAGTTACTACTATACTTAAATAGCAACCTCAATTACCAACTCATGCAAGAGACACAACTCAGTGCAACGAGCCAACTCTCTAAACAAGATAAGCATGATAACTCAAGAGAGTTCCAGAAGCAACTTAAATAAAAGCTCTTAAAAAGATAAGCATGAAAACTAAGAGCTAAGCATGACAGTAGCTACGAAAAGATGAAGAACACATAAAAGGGATAAGCATGAAAACCTATGTTGTGTGCTAGAGTGGAATGGAGCGTGTCTCTATCCCAAAGAAGGTAGGCGAGGTTCCGACTTGTTATGAACAGTAAGAAAAACTAAAACAAACTAAAAAGTAAATAGCGAGACGAACCAAGCATAGCACATAACATATGAAGTGATAAAAATATAGCATGGAGATGGACGAACTTATGATTGTTGATAGAGAAGGGGATGCCCGAGGGCATCCCCAAGCTTAGACGCTTGAGTCTCCTTTGAATATTTTTTGAGGTGCATGGGGGCATCCCCAAGCTTGAGCGCTTGACACTCGTGTATCTTCTTTTATCATCTCCCATCGCATACTTGAAAACTCCCTTCATACGAAACTCACCATAAGCTGATTAGAGTGGTTAGTTCCCTTAATAAAATAATTCATTACCTACTGGAAATAAAGATTTTCATTCAAAGCTGCTGCTTCTTATGAATGCCAAAAGGTTTTGGAAAATAAAAAGTAAGCTTAGGATTTGCAAAACAATGAAAACGCAAAACATGGCATAATCTGTGAAAAACAGAACATCAGGTAGTAAATAATTTATTCTAGGAATTTCTGCAACTCAAATCAAAAAACTCAGAACAGATGCCAGAAAGGTAATTATATAGATCATGCTTTCAAATAAATTCAGACCAAAAAGATGATCTTGTGATTTTTGGCAAATTTTCCGTCAAGCAGACATAATCTGTTTCTGGACATCATGTAACAACTTTTGAACTTTCTTGCAATCATTGGCTATAACTTGACACGATGCTTAAAAATAAATATACAATGATGTTTCTACGTTAGTATCAAGCACCAAGACCACTAAAACATAAATTAAAAACAAATTGGGTTGCCTCCCAACAAGCGATTTCTTTTATGCCTTTGAGCTAGGCATAGTGCAAGAAGATCAAGTGTTATCAACTCCAAAAGAATAACTTGCCCGAGTAACAGAATCATAAGGTAACTTAATTTTCTTTATAGGGAAGTGTTCCATTCCCTTTTTAAGAGGAAATTGGAATTTAATAATTCCCTCTTTCATGTCAATGATACCACCAACAGTGCGGAGAAAAGAACGTCCCGAAATAATTGGACATGAAGGATCACATTCAATGACCATAATAAGAAAATCAACGGGCACATAATTATCATTGACAATAATAAGGACATCATCAATTCTCCCTAAAGGTTTCTTTATGGAAGAATCAACAAGACGAACACCAAAAGAACATGGATCATAAGGTTTCCAATCAAGCATATCATACATTCTTTTGGGCATAACGGAAGCACTAGCTCCAACATCACACAAAGCAAAGTAAGAGATATTATTCAATTTTATTTTGACCATAGGACCCCAACCATCTTCTAGTTTCCTAGGAATAGAAGTCTATATATTGAGCTTCTCCTCCCTAGCTTTGATAAGAGCATTGGTAATATGCTCCGTGAAGGCAATATGGAGTGTACTAGTGTGGGGGTCTTTAGCCATTTTTTGCAAAAAAGTGATAACTTTGGAGATACTACAATTGTCAAAATCAAGGTTATTACCATTAATTAAAATGGTAGTAATGTCATCTAAGCTCATTCTTTTGGTGGTCTCTAAATTCATAGGACCTTCTTGTCCTATAGTTGAGGTATTAGCATCACCATTAATAGGTCCATTGGGACTAGGAGTGCGATGGGTGCTAAAAGTGATCCTCAACAACTTGTATAGGTAGTTTGTGTAGGAAGGCTCTTAATTCTCTCTTCCTCTTACTTTTCTCTATCCCATCTACCTTTAAGTTTGGCTAGCATTCTTATGTTCTCATTAATTTGGACTTGGATAGCATTCATGGGTGTGGGGTTCCTTTTCTCAAGTGGGGAAGTTCTAATTTTAAGCATCTCTACATCATGAGCTATGTTGTCCACCTTCCAAGAGAGACTATCTAATTTTTCTAGTTTCTCTTCTACACTCTTGTTGAAGGCTTTTTGATAGGTGATGAAATCCTTAAGCATGCTCTCTAATTCAGAAGTGGATAATTGCTGTTGGTCCCATAGTTGTTGGATGGGAACGGTCTAGGATTGCTACCAAAATTACTCCTATAAGCATTGTTATTAAAGTTGTTCCTGGAAGTAAAATTAACATCCACTTGCTCTCATTCTTGAGCAACCAAAGAATTTAAAGGAACATCATGAGGATCAATATGAGCTTGCTTAGTAAGTAGAGTCGTGATTATGTCAACCTTATCATTAAGGGAGGAGATCTCCTCAACAGAGTTTACCTTCCTACCTGTTGGAGCTCTCTCGGTGTGCCATTGAGAATAATTTGTCATCATCTCATCCAATAGCTTTGTGGCAGCACCAAGTTTAGTTGACATAAAGGTTCCTCCCGCGGCCGAGTCTAACACATTCCGCGAGGTAAAGTTCAATCCTTCATAGAAAGTTTGGATAACCATCCAAGTAGTCAAACCATGTGTAGGGCAATTCTTAATAAGAGATTTCATACGTTCCCAAGCTTGAGCAACCTGTTCATTATCCAATTGTCTAAAATTCATATTGTTACTCCTCAACTTGATAATCTGAGCAAACGGGTAATACTCCTCAATAAAAGCATCTTTGCACTTATCCCAAGAATCTATGTTATTCCTAGGCAAAGGTTGAAGCCACACTTTAGCTCCTCCTCTCAAGGAGAAAGGAAAAAAGCTTAAGTTTAACAATATCACCATCTACTTCTTTATTTCTTTGCATATCACAGAGCTCAACAAAATTGTTCAAGTGCAAGGCAGCATCATCTCCAGCACCGGAGAATTGATCTTTCATAACAAGGTTCAGTAAAGCAGGTTTAATCTCATAGGACGTGGCTCCAGTGGAGGGAGCAACAATTGGAGTGCGGATAAAGTCATTGTTGTTGTGACTAGTGAAGTCACACAACTTGGTGTTTTCAGTGGAACCCATAGCACCGGCAACAAGCAAGAACAAAGCAACTAATTTTTTTGTGGTTTTTGGTATAAGACTCTAAAGCAAAAAACTAGAAAGAAAACTAACAAGACTGAAAAGCAAAGGTAAAGGATAGCGTGCAACTCCCCTATCTTGAAGACTGGAGTCCCCAGCAACCACACCAGAAATTTGCTTGATGACGAGTTGATGGATATACTTCTCGCCCCTTGTTGGTTACCCCAAGTGGAAGGTGGAGATGTAGTCAACAACATATCCCTTACACGGAGACTGTAAGGTTTATCGAACCAGGAGGAATCCTAGGCTCAACAAGTAGGTGTCTTCCACCCTGGCGCTAGCAGAAGACGTGGACCTGCACACACAACAAATAACTTTGCTCCCAACGAGTACAGAGAGGTTGTCAATCTCTCCGGCCTTGTAGTTTCTAAAGGATCAAAACACAAGCGGGAAAGTAATAGTGATTGCAACGGAGAAGTAAATGAAAGCAGTAAATGATGGAGGTGTAAACAATGATGGTGATATGGACCGGAGTCACATGATTTTCACTAGTGATGTCTCTCTCCCAAAAGACGATAAACAACTATGCTTGGGTAAACAAATCATAGTTGGGCAAATGACAGAATTTTGATTGCACCAGAGTGCTAATTATGCTACTTGATAGTTAGACGTTTAATAGTAATGGGCACTACGCCAAGACAAGTAGACCGTTTATTCATCAGCATCTACTTACTAATCATCCACCTTTAGATATCTATCCTGAATATCTCTCCGGTATTAAGTTGCGAGCCCCACCCAAAGTGTAAACTCAAAGTAACGGACAACTGCATTAACGAACTATGCGTAAGGTAAACAATCCTGGGAACCGTGGTCACAAGCACCGTTGTTTTCTCCCTGATGGCAACAAGCACATCCCCTAGTCTCATGTTTCTGTCACTCAAGCTAGACATCGAGGGGCATGAACACACAATCATGCATAACGCTCCCTCTTGGAGTTACAATCAACTACTCGGCCAAAGCAATAAATACCATCGGAGAACATGCATGAATCACTAAGGAACATAATATAAAAGGATAATCAAATATATAACTCATAACAATCTAAACATAATCTCATAATCCATCGGATCCCAATAAATAGCAATAGCAAGAGAATTACATAGATGCCTTGATCATGTAGGGCAACTCACAAGGACTAACCATTGAAGCACAAGATTGGAGAGAAGACATCACATAGCTACTCGTCATGGACTCATGGTCCAAGTAAATATAGGCCAAAGGAGGGCACCTGTAACGCCCCGGACACACCCGCCGGCGGTCGTTACTCCTGGCAGGATCTAGACTGGCCCCACATATCAATACTAGTCTTTTCTGCGCACTTTGTCCTCACTCATGCGCACCCGGGATCAACTTCTCGGTCGGTCACCCATCCTAGAACTACTCCAAGCCAAGCACGCTTAACCTGGGAGTTCTGTTCGAATGGGCTCCCGGAAAAGAAGGAATTCCTTATTGATATGAGTAGTCTATCATCCCTAATAAGCCAGGCTATCACAGCACCGGAGGAGGTGGGACCCACCCAGGTGGCCTCCTGGCACGGCCTAGGGCCTGGCCCCGTCAGCAGGTCGCTTGGGAGGCCCCTGTCCCCCCTCTAGCCCATCTTCGGTGATCCGTAAGCTTCTGTTTCGCTGATTTTTTATACTATTTTTTCTGGAATTTTTTGGGCTTCGGAAAATTGGGTAAAAGCCCGTGCAAAATAGACATCAGCATACAGAAACTGGCACTGGGTGCACTGAGTTAGTAGGTTAGTCCAAATATGTGTAAAATGATATAAAAATGTAGCAAAACAGATAACAATGTCACCCAAAAGATCATGGAACAAGCAAAAATTATAGATACATTTGGGACGTATCACCAGCCCGCCGGTCTAAATCCTAAGCGGACAGGGGTCATGGGCCCAACACCCTTTGCGCTCCTTCACGATGCAAGGTCGGCCAATGTCAGTCCTAGCACCTCTAATACAAGAACGATGATTATGCGGACCACTCGGGTGCGCGCCGCTCCATTGGTGACATCTGAGGACTTCGATGGATACCACGACGTCGAGTACCCATAACTTCTCCCACGTGAAGGTTAGTGCGAAAAGGTCTCCCGACCAACTCAGATCAAATACCCAAATCATTAGCATTTTATTAATTGCAGTGACGAGCAGAACCACGATAAATGGGCCTGTTGCCCCGTCTCGAAGATGTGTGGCAAGGGACCAGAATGCCCGGCCACGCCCTGTCACAATCACGCGAGAATCCACCCGCAACACACCTCATGTATCTAGTACTAAGGTCAAGTAACTTTGCGGCTGTAACATCAGAGGGATCCGAGGTATCACACTAGAAGGATCCCGAATGATGCAATCGTCATGGTGGCCAGCGAGGAATCACCTTGATGGACCACGCTTGATGGGTTGTACGACAGAGTCGTTATCGGAGGTGGTGAAGGAGGAATCACCCTCCGTGAACCACCACCGGTCAACTATACTACTACACTAACATCAAAGTGCGTAACGAGGTGTCACTCTCGGTACTCGATGGTAGCTCTGCAGAGTCATAGAACTAAGGTGGTGTGAGTGATGTGACGGGTCATGGATCGTCAATCAGATGATCGAGACTTGATGAAAAAGCAGTGGCAACTGGACTAAGGGGGGTCAAAGGGGATCACTGCTCTACCTATACTAAATAGTTTAAAGTGTGGTAGAGTAAAGTAGCAGATCATCAAAAACAGGCTATGCATCAGAATATGAGCTATCTACAACAGTAGCAAAATCTAATGCAAGCATGAGGGAGATATAGTATGTGATATAGGAATGATCAAGGGGGGTTTGTGTCACATCCGTGGATTCCCTGTTAGGGTTTAGCAACTTGTGCTCATGTCTTCTTTCATTGCATCCAAGAAATGGAAATGAACCCAAAGGAAGTTGTGAAATCCAAAGCAAAACCCTAGCCACTTCTTATTCAAAAGAAATCCAACCATTGTCAAAATCAATGAATCCAAAATGGCGAATAGTAAAGTTCATCTTTTCTGATAAATGTTGAAAACAAAATATCAGAGATGAAACTTATTTTCAAACTATCTTTGGCATTTTAATTTTAAGTTAAAAGCTACTGAAATCAATTATATATTGGATTTCAAATATTTCAAAGTTTCCAAAAATGTTGAAAACTTTATGAGTGGTTGGAAATATTTCAACTAACACTCTAGTATTTTTCAAACTATTTTAGGAATAGTTTGGAGCCAAAAATAAAACAAAACAAATAACAGAAAGAATAAATAGAAAACAGAAAAGAAGAAAAATGGGAAAACCCTTACGTGTCGCTCACCTGGCCCAGGCCCAGCTGCTCCCCGTCGTCTTCCTTGCCAGCGAACAGCAGGAGGTGGCCGCCGCTCGTTTCGGCGCGGCCACGCACCTATGCGTCTGCCTAGCCGCCGCGTCGCGCTGGCGCGAAGGGGATAAGCTCCCCGAAGACCTCCCCGTGCTCATACCCTCCTCATTCGCCCGTATTCTCTCTCTCTCGTTCGCCATGACCACAAGCTTGAGCTCGAGCTCGCCGTCGCTCCCGCCTCTGTTGCTCTCTCCTGAGCCGCGCGTTAGCTTCGCCGTGATCCCCTGAAGCTCTCCAGCCAGTCGCTCGACGCCGAGAAGCTCTAAAATGCCGTGACGCCGTCATCTTCCTCCTCGGGTCACCGGAGCTCGCCGCCGTCGTTCTCCCTCCTCAGGCCATCCCTGAGCCCACTCTCGACGCCTCTGCACTCCCCGTGAGTTCAAGGTTCTTTCCCCCAAGTTTTCCCCCTCGATCCCTTCCTCTAGGCCCCGATTCCACCGGAGCCCGACGAGATCCGCCGCGGGACCTC
Source organism: Hordeum vulgare subsp. vulgare (assembly GCF_904849725.1). Classification (NCBI taxonomy): domain Eukaryota; kingdom Viridiplantae; phylum Streptophyta; class Magnoliopsida; order Poales; family Poaceae; genus Hordeum; species Hordeum vulgare. The sequence continues at coordinate 535,313,009 of NC_058524.1, read as the reverse complement.
GTCGCCGGTAGCTCTCCGGTGATCGGCTGGTCCATCTGAGGCCACCAATGGCTTCAGTGCGTCGCGTAGATGCTGTAGGAGCCCAACCCCGCGCGAAATGCCCTCTCTTTCGATGAACCCGACATAGCCCGAGCTTCGGCCGCCGCCAAGCTCGTCGCCGGCGTCATCTCCGGCCATCTTAGCCTTGGTTCTATGCAAAAATGGAACTACGACTGGGTGCTGGTTCGTTTGGTGCCCTCTCTTTCGATGAACCCGACATAGCCCGAGCTTCGGCCGCCGCCAAGCTCGTCGCCGGCGTCATCTCCGACCATCTTAGCCTTGGTTCTATGCAAAAATGGAACTACGGCTGGGTGCTGGTTCGTTTGGTGCCCTCCGCCGTGCATTTGGTCATCGGAGATGCATTCCCGAGCCCCTCCGCCGCCTCTGTGGTCGCCAGAGGCTCACCGCCGGCGAGATCGACCTCGCCGCCGGTGGAGCTGACTCCCCTGAGTCATTGGCATGTGGGGCTAGCCCCCAGGCTAATTAGGATTAGTCTAATAAAAATAATTAATTAAATAAAAACTTAAACAGACACTGACATGTGGGTCCAACCCTGATAACTAGCTAATTAAGTTAAATTCAAAATAAAAACTGGCCAGAGTCACTGACCAGTGGGTCCCACTAGTCAGGTTTGACTTCCAACGGCCAGTTGGACCTGCTGATGTCATACTAATGCAATAAAAGCTTTTGTGTTTAAAAATAATTCCAGATTAAGTTCAAAACTTTGGAAATTCATAGAAAATTGAATATAACTCCAAATTTGACAAATAATATATGTAAAAGGACCAGAAAAATTCAAGGAATCCAATGGTGCTATTTTCATGCATGAAAAACAAAGTTATGAAACAACATCAGGTCAAATCAATTAAAAGAATTTGATAAATTATAATTCAAATGATATTTGAATTATGATTTCAAATCAAGATCACCCCAAAGGGTTCTGCCAGTCATCTCAAACCATGCAACATTGCATTTCATGCATCATTTTGTTGCATATGTTTGATATTGATTGATTGTTGTTATTCCGGTAGGCTCCGCTCCTCCGTATACATCCGATTATCCGACTGACGGATATCACCCCTCTGCTGAGCAACAAGGCAAGCAACCATTTTGATCATCCCGATAAATCCCATGTTCTCGCTCCTGCTCTTACTTATTGCATTAGGCTCAAATGCTTCAAATTCTTTTACCACGTTAGTTGAACCCACTTCCTTTGCATGACCCGTCCTTGTCACAGTAAATAGCTGAACCTTCCAACCTAGCATACCTGGTAGATGCTTGAGCCATGATGTGCCTTATCCTACTATGCATGTTATGCTTAGAGTTGTGTATGGTCTGTCATCTGGGTGATGAACAGGATCGTGAGAATGTGTTCAGTTAGTAAAGGTGGTGTGTTGAACCTGATTTGGTAAAGGTGCCGGTGAAAGGCTATGTAGGAGTACATGGCGGGTTGTTTCATTGGAACCGTCCTTAGGAACTGCGTTTCGTGTATGTAATCCAAGACTAGATACTACCACATGTTGGGATACTTAATTGACCCTCTCGACTTATTAATCGCTTAGTACTCGGTCCAGGAGTTGCATGTAGTTTCTGGTGTTTATAGTCATGATGGAGGCCGTGCGTAGCGCTGACCTTAGAGGTGGGCTATGATGCGGTAGGCAGTGGCACGGTGTACCAAGTGGCACCTGGATGGTGGGCTTGGGAACCCTGCGCACATCGTTTGGGCCCGTGGCGGAAACCTCGGCCGGACTTCCGTGCGGGTTACCCTCAGATAGGCGATAAACCTGGACTAAGTATTAGCGTGGTTAACGGTCGTGGCCGACTCCCTCGCTGGGCTTCCGCTTGAAGGTTGCTGAGGTGCATGACGTGCACATGGCGGTAAGAGGCGAGAGCGTGTGTGAAGAAGTACACCCCTGCAGGGTTATGATCTATTCGAATAGTCGCGTCCGCGGATATGGACTACTTGGAAACATATGTTGTTCATAGATAACTATAATGGCTACTCATAAAATTGTCAAGATAAGTGTGAGTGTCGTGGATGGCATTTCCATAGGGAGACGGGATGATTCCACGATGGAGTATTGTTGTGGTGTTAGTGGACTCGTGTGCGATAAACATAGTTGTCAAAACTATTTAAAAATGAAAGTTGTCTAGCCAAGAGTCAAATGCTGGCTTTCCGCATGAAACCCCACAACTCCTTGTTGATACATTGCGTGAGTAGATAGATTTTCTAAAGTCTTGCTGAGTACTTTCATACTCACGTTTGCTTAATACATTGTTGTAGAGGTTGTTAATGACCCTAATGGAGGGTTCTACCTAGACGTTGACGACGACGAGTAGCTGGTATCCCAGCTACGATCTGGCCCTAGGATGGGTCTGTAGATAGTCAGGCCATGTGCCTTCACCTTTCCATCTATCTGTACTCAAACAGTTTTACTCTTCCGCTGGCTTGTAAGACTTGTGTGTATGAATTATGATGATGGGTCGTGAGACCCCTATCTGTGTAATATTATGTGTGAGGCTCTTTCGAGCCTTCTAAATAAAGTTTGTATGTTTATGGTTATGTTGTGATGCCATCGATGTATCTATGCATATCGGTATGCCATGCGTCCGTGTGTTGTACTTGATATGTATGGGGTTCGAATACCTAGTCGTATGCCTTAGTAGCACTCCTTACGGGGAAATGCCCCTTTGTGATTCCATCGAGCCATGGATGTTCGCTACTGCTCCGGACACATTGGTTGACCGGCATGTGTCCTTCTTAGCTGCTGTGTCTGTCCCTTCGGGAAATGTCACGCGTTTTAATGGAGTCCTTGTAGATTTCTACGACTCGTCTACATTCGCTGATGATCGACACCTGCTTTGCTGGGTCATGTATGCCTGTCCCTGTACGGAACTGCCACTTTAGTTTATGACTAGACAAGTCGATCCGGGTTCTTTGACATTGGATTGCTAGCGACACAATTGCATACGCGAGTCAAAAGGCGCAAACGGCCCCGGCTAAGGTAAGGCTGCAGCCGTGGGGATAACCGTGCGTCAGACCGCAAAGAGATGCGATGTGTTGCAGGCTGGATTCCTATGGCTTAGGATCGGGGTCCCGACAACGTTGGTATCAGAGCCTGACTAACTGTAGGATTACTAAGCCAAACTGGTCGAAGTTGAGTCTAGAATTGCTTTAGTTATATATAAGGGAATTGTTTGTGGAAGGGAACGTAAGACTCTTGCTTCTCTTCTCAAGTTATTCTATTCTGGTCATCCTCGTCTTTTCTGCGGGGATTAAGGACTAGGTTACTTATCTTTCTCTTAGGCTCGTGTTTTTCTGATCGGTAGATTGTAGGACAACAAGTCGAGTATTACTCCGAGTTTCTTTTTTTTCAAGGAAAAGAAAGTAAGTTTTGATGACCATGGAATTGAACTTGACAGTTGAGTGGTTATGCTATCCTATCTTTGTGGGTTGTCTCAAAATTGTTTTTGAGCAATTACAACCGTTATGCTGCCCAATTTTGTCTTCAGAGCTTTAATGCTTTTTTGCATTACTCTCTATTTTCAGATGCCTGGCCGTCTTTCTCGTCAGGTGGTCCGTCTGACTAGGTGCATTGATGTGCTAGGTCATACGGCCATGATATTCAGGATGATGTCAGTAGCCGGTTACCGCTGGTACCCAGAGGACACAGTGGAGGAGAAGTACCGGGATTTTAATCAGAGTCAGTACCTCTGCACTGTTAGGGTATTCCCAGATTACCCTGGAGCTGAGGAGCCGATCCATTAGTCTTATGGATTGGGGGTCACTCTTGACATGGCCGTACAAGATGCTGCCTATTCAATGTTGTCCATCATGAGGGCCAGACATGCACTGTTGCAGAATTCAGAGTTCTGCTATGTTCCTGCCTCTCAGCCAGGTGAAGAAGGATACCTCAGTGGGGTCTACTTTGATTCCTCTATGGAGGATCCGTTGTTGTAGTCCACTGCGGAGATGCTAGAGAATAGAGACAGGGATGCTCGTGCCCTTCGTATGGAGCTCTATGCTATACGTGCCCGTCTGTGGACGGCTTTGACACAGCTGGCACCTGTAGTCCAGACAGGGTATGGAGATATGGAGATGCTGAACCCTGTTAGGACGCATCTTCCGACTCATGTTGACTGGCCTACTATAGGAGGAGTCACCCCTCTTCGGGGACCTCTACTACCACCAGTCAGGGGACCAAGGCCACACCCGTGTCCTTACGGTTCCCAGGGGTCCCAGGCTCGAGTGTTTCCTGATCCGGAGGTTGAGCTTCCAGGCCATGGAGGCAACCTTTATGAGATGTTCTATGTGGATGCCTGAACCTGTGAGTGGAAGGATAGTATGGTAGAAGTTATACTTCCACAGTCTTGTGTGTCTTGTGGAGTATGCTTATGTAGAAAGATGAATTCCAGAGGGCATAAATAAATAATGTATAGGAAGCTTGGAAAGCGTCTGATGAGTTGTGTCATCTTTTCAGTAGTTTGCTCTTCGGTTAAGGTTGTACTGAACTCTGTAATGGTGTGTATGAACCATGGTGTATATATAGCAGTTGCTTGTTACCATGTTGTTCGGATGTTCATTTCTGCATTCCATTTGTTCAGTGCATTCTTAATCCATAGTTAGTATTGATGTTGATATTGGTCTAAGCTGTGAGTTTGTTTGTCAGGATGGTGTTCACTAGGTTGAACCGTGCCCCTGCTCATGAGCAAGGAGAGGGTAGTCAAGCATCGCAGGAGGAACTGCCTCACCTGCCCTCTCTCACGGAAGTTATGCTTGAGGCAGAGAGAAACAAAAGGGAGACCAATCGTCTGTTAGAGCGTATTGAGCAAAATACGGCTTGTCAGCCTAGGTATGATGCAGTGTCCTTCAATGACTTTGTGAAGCTGAATCCTCCGAAGTTCCATCACTCCGTCGATCTCCTCGATGCTGATGATTGGTTGTGCAGTATATCGCGCAAGATTCGCTCTGCAAATGTTTCTCAGGCCGACAAGGTGACCTTTGCGGCGTACTTTCTGGAAGGACCCGCCAATCTATGGTGGGAGAACTTTGAAGCTATGCGTCCTGCTGAACCAGCAGCCACATGGGCAGATTTTAGTGCAGCCTTTCGTCTGCACCATATTCCAGAGGGCCTGATGGGCAGAAAGAGAGAGGAGTTCTGTGCATTCACCCAGAGAAAATTGACCGTGGATGCCTATAGCCGCGAGTTCGGTAACCTCGCCCGCTATCCAACTGAGGAGGTGTCAACTGATGCCAAGAAGCAAGCAAGATTACGAAAGGGTCTGAGCCCTGAACGTCGTCATGATTTGCACCTCCATGAATGTACATGCTTTCAAGGTTTATTTGAAGAGGGAGAATACCGGCAGCTGGAATTCTGGACTGGAAAAGGAGCAAGTCTGAGTGCTCTATTCTGCGCAACTCCAAATGTCCTGAAAATCAACGTGGATTTTTTTTGGATTTTATAAAAAATACTGGGCGAAAGAAGTGTTAGAGGGGAGCAACCTGGGGCTCACAAGCCTGGTTGCCGCGGGCTACCCCCTGGCCGCGGCAACAGGGCTTGTGGGCACCCTGGCGGCCCACTGGCCCCCTCTTTTGCTATATGAAGGGTTTCGTTCCAGAAAAATCATTCGGGAGCTTTTTCGTGGTTTCGCCGCCGCCACGAGGCGGAACTTGAGAAGATCCAATCTAGAGCTCCGGCAGGACGATCCTGCCGGGGAAACTTCCCTCTCGGAGGGGGAAATCGTCGCCATCGTCATCACCAACACACCTCTCGTCGGAGGGGAGGCATCTCTACCAACATCTTCATCAGCACCATCTCCTCTCCAATACCTAGTTCATCTCTTGTAACCAATCTCCGTCTCGCGACTCTGATTGGTACTTGTAAGTTTGCTAGTAGTGTTGATTACTCTTTGTAGTTGATGCTAGTTGGATTACTTGGTGGAAGAGTTTATGTTCACATCCTTGATGCTATTCGTTACACCTCTGATCATGATTATGATTATGCTTTGTGAGTAGTCACTTTCGTTCCTGAGGACATGGGATAAGTCATGCTAATAATAGTCATGTGAGTTTGGTATTCGTTCGGTATTTTGATATGTTGTATGTTGTTTTTCCCCTAGTGGTGTTATGTGAACGTCGACTACATAACACTTCACCATATTTGGGCCTAGAGGAAGGCATTGGGGAGTAGTAAGTAGATGATGGGTTGCTGGAGTGACAGAAGCTTAAACCCTAGTCTATGCGTTGCTTCGTAAGGGGCTGATTTGGATCCACTAGTTTAATGGTATGGTTAGACGTTGTCTTAATTCTTCTTTCGTAGTTGTGGATGCTTGCGAGAGGGCTTAATCATAAGTGGGATGCTTGTACAAGTAAGGGGAGTACGCAAGCGCCGGTGCACCCACATATCAAACTATCAAAGTAACGAACGCGAATCATATGAACATGATGAAACTGGCATGACAGAAATTCCCGTGTGTCCTCGGGAGCGCTTTTCCTCTTATAAGACTTTGTTCAGGCTTGTCCCTTTCTACAAAAGGGATTGGGCCACTTGCTGCACCGTTGCTACTACTTGTTACTTGTTACTTTTCGCTTGCTACGTTTCACCTCACTACACCATCACTTGTTACCGCTACTTTCAGTGCTTGCAATTATTACCTTGCTGAAAACCGTTTATCACAGCCTTCTCCTCCTCGTTGGGTTCGACACTTTTACTTATTGAAAGGACTACGATTGATCCCCTATAATTGTGGGTCATCATGGTCCAGCTAGCAATGCTGCACCACTTGCCAATCAGGTGATCTGTTACAAGTGTGGAGAACCAGGGCACTATTCCCGAGAGTGTCCTCAGAATATGGGTGCCAAGCAACCCGGAAAGTCCGTTGGGCAAGGCAAGTCGGGCAAAGCTTACTATGTGAAGTCAACTCCTCCACGTGGCCGTGTGAACTATGTCTCAGCAGAAGAAGCTGCACAGGATCCCGACGTCATTTTGGGTACGCTCCTTGTCAATCATCACCTAGCGTTTGTTCTTTTTGACACTGGGTCATCTCATTCCTTCATTTCAGAAAGTTATGCACAGTTGCGTAACATGTCTTTCTGTGATATGCCAATCCCATTGGTTGTCCAAACCCCTGGTAGTAAGTGGCAAACCTCCAGGATAACCTATGACAATGAAATTCTAGTAGACATGATAGTTTTTCTAGCATCTTTGATAGCCCTGAAATCTTCGCATATCAATATCATCTTGGGTATGGACTGGATGTCAGCTCATTATGCCAAGATTGATACTCATTCTAGAAATGTTCAGCTTACCCATCCCTCGGGTGAGATAGTCAATGTCTCCACTCGAGTTGCCAAATGCCAACTCTATTCCCTCAATGCCAACCCTCTTCCAGAACTCGAAGACATTCTGGTAGACCGTGACTTCCCGGATGTTTTTCCAGAGGAACTGCCAAGCATTCCACGTGACAGAGATGTAGAGTTTGTGATAGACCTTGTTCCGGGAACTGTACCAATAGCCAGAAGACCTTATAAGATGGCACCCTTGGAGCTAGTCGAACTTAAGAAGCAACTAGATGAGGCTTTGAATAAAGTTTTCATTCGTCCTAGCTCTTCCCCTTGGGCTTGTCCCGTCCTCTTCGTCAAGAAGAAAGACGGAACGGATCGAGTGGTTGTAGATTACCGACCCGTTAACCTGGTCACCATAAAGAACAAGTATCCGCTCCCCAGGATTAACGACCTGTATGATCAGCTCGCTGGATCCTCATTCTTCTCCAAAATGGATTTGAGGTTGGGTTACCATCAAATCAAGATCAAGAACGGGGACATTCCAAAAATGGCGTTTGTCACTTATTATGGCCAATACGAGTACACCATCATGTCCTTTGGTTTAACCAATGCCCGAGCCACCTTCTCTCGCTTGATGAATTCAATCTTCATGGAGTATTTGGATAAATTCGTCATAGTATACCTCGATGATATCCTCATCTACTCGAGGAACGAACAAGAACATGCCGAGCATCTAAGGCTGGTATTGATGAATCTTCGAGAGCATCGCCTTTATGCCAAGTTTTCAAAATGTGAATTTTGGTTACCAGAAGTGACCTATCCAGGTCACGTAATCTCTGGTAAGGGTATTGCTGTCAATTCCGAGAGAGTTCAAGTTGTCCTTGATTGGACTCAACCTGAATCGGTTAAGCAAGTTAGGAGTTTTCTTGGTTTAGCGGGCTACTGTCGCCGCTTTGTCGAGAATTTCTCCAAGGTTGCAAAGCCTCAAACTGAACTCCTCAAGAATGATAAAAAGTTCGAGTGGACACCACAGTGTGAGCATAGTTTTCAGGAACTGAAAAGACGCGTGACCTCCGCACGTGTGTTGTTACCACCAGATTTCTCTAAGGACTTTGTTATCTATTGCGACGCCTCGCGACAAGGATTAGGTTGCATTCTCTTGCAGGATCGTCATGTGATTGCATACGCATCTCGACAGTTGCGTCCATATGAGGATAATTATCCCACACATGATCTTGAGCTTGCAGCAGTAGTCCATGCACTTAAAACCTGGCGACATTACCTTCTTGGTAATCGTTGCGAAATATTCACGGATCACCAAAGTCTGAAATATATCTTCACCCAGCCGGATTTGAATCTCAGGCAAAGACGGTGGGTTGAGTTGATCACGGATTACGACTTAGGGATAACTTACACCCCGGGGAAGGCCAATGTTATGGCTGATGTACTAAGTCGTAAGCCTTATTGTAACAACCTGATGCTACAACGAGGTCAACCACATCTCTATGAGGAATTTCGTAAGTTAAATCTTCACATTGTTCCTCAAGGATTCCTTTCTACCCTGGTGGCGAAGCCTACTCTTAGGGATCAAATCATAGCCGCGCAGACATATGATAAGGGTATCACTACTCGAAAATAGTTTTTTGCCATCTGCCTAGTCTTTGCCGTCTGCTAGCTGATGGCAAAGAGTGTCTTTGCCGTCAGCTTCAGCAGAACAGACGGCAAAGCACAGGCTGATGGAATAAAGCCTTTTTGCCATCTGTCACATCTTTATCGTCTGCTAGCGGACGACAAAGAGCCCAGAGGCAGACGACAAAGATATAGATAGGCCCACCTGACCGCGGGGTGGCTAGGTCAAACTGGACTCGGATCTTTGCCCTCTGTTAGCGGACGGCAAAGACTCCGGAGGCAGACGGCAAAGAGTCTAGACTCTTTGCCGTCCGCCGACAGACGACAATGCTCTAACACCGTTAACGGCTCCTTCCCCCCCACCCCACCACTCTCTCTCTCTGTAACGGTCACCCCGCGCGCCCCTCTCTCTCTCCCCACCCCGCGCCCCCCTCTCTCTATAACGGCCGCCGCCACCACCGTCGCGCCCCCGCCCCTGTCGCGTCGCCGCCCCTGTCGCCCCCGCCGCCGCCCCTGTCTCCCCCACTGCCGCCCCTGTCGCCCCCACTGCCGCCCCTCTCTCTCCCCACCTCGCCCCCGCTGCCACTGCCACCACCGTCGCGCCGCCGCGCCTCTCGCCCCTGTCGCCTCCACAGCTGCCCTGCCGCCACCACTGCCCCCGCCGCCGCACTGCCCCAAGCGACGCCCCACTGCCCGTCGCACCCGTCCTCCTCGCAGCACCGACGCCCCAGCCGCCCCCGCCGGTGAGTCCCCCCATTTTTTTGGTTTTTCCTTATTTTTATTTATGTTAAATTAGTTAGGTTAGTTTTTTAGTTTATTAGGTTAGTTAGGCTAGTTAGTTAGGTTGTTAAATTAGTTTAGTTTAGGTTCAGTTTTAGTTTAGGTTTAGTTAGGTTAGTTTCCTGTTTAGTAAAGGAGAAAAGGAGAATAAGAAGAAGGAGAAAGGATAAGAAGAAGAAGGAGAAAGGAGAAGAAGAAGAAGGAGAAAGGAGAAGAAGAAGAAGGAGAAAGGAGAAGAAATAAATAAGAAGAAGAAGGAAAAGAAGAAGGGGAGAATTGATTATCACCCCCTTGTTCGTGCGCCACCACAACATAAGCCCCCTGTTTGCCTGGCTCCCTTTTAACCCCCCAAGTTTTAACCATGCTGTAGCTGATGCCCCCCTTTGCAATGTTTAACAGATTTGTCAATGGATAAATAACAAATGGGTACATCAATAGACAAAACTAGTTCACGGTTCACATAATTTCTTCTTCTTTGGAGTCATCTTCTTCTTCTTTCCTTTTGCTGGAAACTTTGTTGGTGTAGCAGCAGCAAAAGTAGTTCATGGCAGCACAAACGAGTTCACAGTTCACTTAATTTCTTCTTCTTTGGAGTCATCTTCTTCTTCTTTCCTTTTGCTGGAGACTTTGTTGGTGTAGCAGCAATGGGGCGGCTAGGGAAGGGAAGAGGCTTGCCTTACCTTGGAGCAGCAATGGAGATGGGGCGGCTGGGGCAGCTGCGACGGAGGCGAGGCGCAATAGCGCTTGGGGCGGCTAGGTCAGGGAGGGCAGCGAGCAGAGAACTGGAGCAGCTTCTGCCCAGCTCGTGTGACTTATACTAGATGAGGGAGGGCAGTTTTGTCATTTCAGAAAATAATTAGACAAGTCCGTGCTATTATTTGCTTAATATAGAGCTAATCAACTCAAAGGGGGCCATTAGCAACATCGTTAGCACAACTAGGGGGTTAAAAGGGAGCCAGGCAAACAGGGGGGCTTATGTTGTGGTGGCGCACGAACAGGGGGGGTTAAAAGGAAACGAAAGGGATGGAAAAGAAAGAAGAAGAAGAAGAAGAAGAAGGAAAAGGAAGGGAAGGAGAAGAACAAGAAGAAGAAGAAGAAGGAAAAGGAAGGGAAGGAGAAGAAAGAAGAAGGAGAAGAAGAAGAAGGAGAAAGAAGAAGAAGAAGAAGGAGAAAGGAGAAGAAAAAAAGAAGAAGAAGGAAAAGGAAGGGAAGGAGAAGAAAGAAGAAGAAGAAGAGAAAAATAGGAGAGGAAGAGAAGAATAAGAGGAAAAAAGAAAATAATAATAATAATAATAATAATAATAATAATAATAAGAAGAAGAAGAAGAAGAGAAGAAAACAAGAAGAAGGAGAAGAAGAATAAGAGGAAAAAAGAAAAAAGAAAATAATAATAATAATAATAATAATAATAATAATAATAATAATAATAATAATAATAATAATAAGAAGAAGAAGAAGAAGAAGAAGAATAAGGAGAAGACAAGAAGAAAAGAAGAAGAAGGAGAAGAAGAATAAGAGGAAAAAAGAAAAAAGAAAATAAGAAGAAGAAGAAGAAGAAGAAGAAGAAGAAGAAGAAGAAGAGAAGAAAAGAAGAAGAAGGAGAAGAAGAATAAGAGGAAAAAAGGAAAAATAAAATAAGAATAATAATAATAAGAAGAAGAATAAGAGGAAAAAGAAAAAAGAAAATAAGAGTTAGGTCACATATTTTTTGATTATCTTAGAAAAACATCATATTTGTGTTGATTGGGTGAATTTCAATGTGGAGTTGTTCGACGACCTCCACGTGCGTTGGACGAGCTCCACCCCTACGTTTGTTGGTGAGCACAAATGACTTCTCCTCCTACCCCCTTAATTTGCTCAGTCCCGGTCTTCGTGTCGATGAAACTTGCTATCTATATATATGTTTCTTCAATCATGAGTATGCGTGACCAGTATGCGTCTCCCGTTCGAAAGGGCGACATCTATAAATATGCATGTCTTTGCATATTTATAACCGCCATCCTTACAAATTGTCCAACATTATCCATGGACAGCCCGAGTATGTGTAGATTGGGTTCGTTTTCCCGTATGCTGTGCTCTGGATCCGATGCGGAATTTCGTCAGTGCCTCCCCCGTTGTTCTCCGGATGCACATCCTCTCTGTTTATTGCGGAGACGTGTATCAGGAGAACAGCGGGGAGGTGCTGCCGAAATTTTGCGATGGATCCGGAGCAGAGCATGGGAAAACGAACCCAATATACACATACCCGGGTGGGATTAGGACCTATCTTTACCTATTAGCGTGTAGGTTGCCTGGACATAATAAAAATGGAGAACCTGATTAACCGATGAATATAAATGCTAAATTATATATAAATATATTTCTTTTGTCTTTAATAGCTACGCAAGATGAGTGATCGTGCATGGATGTATACCGGTCACCCTAGTCAGAAAGAGATGACGAAAGAATGGTTTGTAAAAACAAAGGAATTTGTGAAAGCCGCATTCGCAAATGGCCAGGAAAGAAACTATTGCCCCTGTCCTGGATGCGACAACTATAAAAAGACGACAGAGGCTGTAATGATTAAACACCCGCAGAGGAGGGGTTTTAAGCCTAATTATACGGTGTGGACATTTCGTGGTGAGTCTATACAACGCACAAGAGCTAAGGTGGTCCGTCATCGCACGGACGAGCATGGTACCGGGATCGAAGACATGGTGCAAGACTTTGATGATGCTCGGGATTCGGAAGATGAGATGGAGGAATCTGCAAAGGCCTTTTATGAAATGTTGGAGTCTTCAAAACGTCCTCTCCATGAGCACACTGAGCTCTGTCAGCTGGATGCAATTGCACAAGTAATGGCTCTGAAGGCTCAGTTCAACTTGGGAAGAGAATGCTACGACGCGATGATGACACTACTTGGACGTTTCCTACCCAAAGGCCATGTCATGCCTGCAAACCTGTACCACTCGAACAAAATACTTCGTGTACTTAAGATGCCCTATGAGAAGATAGATGCATGTGAGAAAGGATGTGTCTTATTTAGGAAGGAGTATGCACACTTGGACTATTGTCCCAATTGTGAGTCTTGCATGTATCTTGTGGTAGACAACGGTATGGGTGAGAAGAGGCAGACCAAAATCGCAGTTAGTGTTCTTCGGTATATGCCAATCGTACCAAGACTTCAACGTATTTTCATGGTCGAAGAGACAGCTAGACAGATGACATGGCACAAATTGGGCAAAAGAACCGAACTAGATGCAGATGGGAATAAGATGATGGTACACACATCGGATGGGGAAGCGTGGAAACATTTTGGTGGATTGCATCAGGATAAAGCGGCAGATCCAAGGAATCCTAGAGTCTGCGCCGCCACGGATGGTTTTAATCTCTTCGGCATGACGGCAACCCAATACATTTGTTGGCCTGTATTTTTCATTCCACTCAATCCCCCCCGGACAGATTATGCAAAGAAAGAACATATTTCTGACGTTGATAATTCCAGGGCCCAATTATCCGGGGAAGAATATGAATGTGTACCTGCAACTGCTTAAGGATGAATTGGTAGAAGCTTGGGATAATGGGGTCAAGACATACGATGCCGCTAGAAAAGAAAACTTCAAAATGCATGTGTGGTACATGTACTCTATGCATGACTTGCCAGCATATGCGCTATTCTCTGGATGGTGTGTGCATGGAAGGTTCCCGTGCCCCCAATGCAAGGCAGCTCTTCAGTTTCATTGGTTGCAGGAGGGTTGGAAGTATTCTTGCTTTGACTTGCATAGATAGTTCCTGGATCCTGACCATCAGTTCAGAAAAGACAAGAAGAACTTTACCAAAGGTAAAGTTGTCAAAAACTTGGCACCACCTGTGTTCACAGGCCAACAGATCCTGGATCAGTTAAACGCCCTCGAGCCTGATCGAGAGCGTCCAGGGTATTTCAAGGGGTATAATTCAAAACACGCCTGGACTCACAAGGCATGCTTCTGGGATTTGCCTTACTTCAAAGACCTCCTTCTTCCACACAATATCGACATGATGCACACTGAAAAGAATATCGGAGAAGCTATTTTTGGTACATTGTTCGACATAGATGGGAAGAGAAAGGATAATATTAAGGCTAGAGTCGATCAAGAGACACTATGTCATAGACCGTTACAAAACATGCGAGAAGGCAAAGGAAAGCAGAAGTGGTCGAAGCCAAAGGCCTGATTCAATCTTGGAAGGCCAGCTATGAGGGAAATTATCTTGTGGGTCAAAATGCACTTGATGTTCCCCGATGGGTATGCAGCGAATCTAAAGAGGGGAGCGAGTCTTGAAAAATTAAAAATCTTTGGTCTCAAGAGTCATGATTGGCACATATGGCTAGAGTGGGTAATGCCGGTGGTGTTACGTGACTTTATTCCTGAGGATGAATGGCTAGTACTGGTGGAGCTGAGCTATTTCTTCCGTGTTCTTTGTGCGAAAGAATTGTCGCCTCGCGTGGTAGAAGACATGGAGGAGTTTGCACCGGAGTTGTTGTGCAAGTTAGAGAAGATCTTTCCACCGGGCTTCTTTAATCCAATGCAGCATTTGATTTTACATCTACCGACCAAGGCAAGATTGGGTGGGCCCGTCCAAGATCGTTAGTGCTATGCAACTGAGAGGATGCAAAAGACCCTTCGAGCTAAATGTAAAAATAACCGTAGAATTGAAGCATCTATGGCTGAGGCATTCATTACTAAGGAGGTGGCAAACTTTGTGACAGCATACTACGAAGCCAAAAATCATCATTTGCATAATCCGAAGCCTCAACACAATGATGCAGACCCTAAAAAAGGTGGTCCAACCTCAGCCTATTCAAAGGGAAGCTCGCACCAGCCGGTGCTTCGAAACCAATAACGTTGGATGTCGAAGAATGGCGGAACATTTCGTTGTATATCTTCAACAACCTAACAGAAGTGCGGCCGTACATCGAGTGAGTTCTCGGCATATTTTCCCGTAACTTCTAAGTCATTTGAACTGCTCTTATTCCCGGATATTTCAAATAGCCATTGCGTCGTCAAATTCTCGGATGGAGCGGTGATCGAAAATGATTCCGTCGAAGAGTATGAGCTTCTGTCAAAGACAGGAGGCGGCTATCCCGGTTTCATTTCTTGGTTCAAACAAACGGTAATTATCAATAATGGACCATTTCATTCTTGGTCTAACTTGCGGCTAATACAACAACCGTTTCGTATTAAACTTGTAGGCTAATTCAGAGTCTATGGACGCTGAATTGAGACAATTCGCTAATGGTTTTGACTATAAGGTCCGTTCATTTGAGAAATACAACATCAACGGGTATCTCTTTCGTACCTTTGGCAAAGAGCTATCTATGCCCGACCGGAAATCTACAAATTGTGGTGTCTCTGCTATCGGCGAAGGTGTTATCGAGTATTGTGGAAGAGTTGATGCAATTTATGAACTTCAATTCTATGGTGAAAACCCACCGAACGTCGTAGTCTTCAAATGTTATTGGTTCCAGCCGAAAAAGACTAGAAGGACTCATGAACATATAGGACTAGTCGAAATCAATCCAAACACCCATTTAGATGTTCCCGATGTCTATATTACGGCTCAACAGGCGACCCAAGTTCTCTATGTACCGTGGGCATGCCAAACAGATAAGAATCTGGAAGGTTGGTATGTTGTTTATGAAGTGCCGCCACATGTCAGACCACCTCTCCCAAATGAACAGGATTATGAACCTCACATTAACCCAGACACATATGATGGAGAATTCTTCCAAGAAACACGTGTTTCCAAGAAACGTTTCAAGATCCGCCGTGCTTCACCCAAGAACATGGAAGTAGACAGCGACAATGAATCCGACTCCAGCCCTGAGCCGGAACCAGAAGACCTGGAACTCGTAGAGGTTACTGATGCGGATGACCTGTCAATGCTTCAACGATTAAAGGAAGGCCTTTCACAACTTCACGCCGTTGAACCCGACGAGCGTCATTCATGAAGACATGCGTGATAGTGATGATGATGATGCATTTATCGATGATGATTATTAGTTTGTAAAATTCACAACTTAAATTATATATATTTTAATCTTTATTATTCATGTACATATTATTATTCATGTCAGTTATTCATTTTTTTTATGTTGTACTAATTTCTTTTAATCTTTATCATGGCAGGTCACCAGGTGTGGAAAGATGGTGGGCGCTGGTGCAGATCGCTCAACGGGTTCTTCCCAGGCGCCCCGCACGAGGGGTGGTACTTCCCTTCCACCCCTATCTCTCCGTAGAGCCTTGGCAGATAGTCTGTCGACACCACTCGTGGGTTCTTCTTCATCGGCGGCATTGCCCACTGGGAGAGGTGCTGGATGGGTAGGGAAGAAGGGGAAGGGTACAGGGAGAGCTGGTGGCCACGGAAGATCCAGGAGGACTGTTGAGCCGTCCTCGCCACCGCCACCAGCTCATTCACCCGAGCATAGGACTAGTATGGTCGACCCGTTTGCGGAGGAGGCTATGGGGACTCCGTTCCAGGAGCCTGTTGTTGACGGGCATTCGTCCCATGAGACTCCAGTCCAGGAGCGGCCTCGGGTCAAGGTGCATTCGGCCCAGGAGCAGCCGGAGGAGACTACGGTTCTGGAGGCTTCACCCGACGGGGATAGGCCCGGATGGGAGACCTGGCCGGATCGTACCGAGTTGCCGGATTGGACCGTGGGTCCGGGTGGCTCAGGGGGCGGGGATGAGCTTACGGATAGTGAGGGCGATGTGCAGGTGGACGGGGCCACCGTGTACAAGCGTGGTAGTACACGTCTCCCGGTCGCCCCGGCTACCCGTGAGCAGAGGCCGGTGATTAAACCTGAAGGAGATAGGTAAGTACATTTACCCTTTTTTTAGCTTTTGCATTCAAGTTTGTTCAAATATCTAATGCGTTGACCTTATCATACTGCAGGGGATGGGTACACCCTCTTGGAGTCCGCAGGCCGAACTCCGTCCTTGGTCTGCTTTGCCGGACAAATTTCCCGGGGTTTGTCACGTTGCCTGGTGACGGTCAGGTTCCTACACTAGGATTTTCCTGGAAGCACTAACTGGCTGCGCAAGCCCTGCCGGAGGAGATTATAGATGGTGTCTTGTGCGACACGAGGGCCGAGATGGTGATCAAGAGCTTTTGGGTAAATTATCCTTTTACAGAATCTAAAATTAACAATATAGCTAATTATTGTACTAATCGGTGTTTTCACTTTTGATTGCAAACCTTCTATAGGTGTGAGGATGGATATGAGGAGGAGGCGGCCAGGGTTCTCGAGGCCGAGTGTTGGCGGTTACTACAGAACTTGCACCACGAGGCTCGGCCGCAGGCTATTCGAGATTACTACGCCACGCGTGGTATTAAGAAGCAGAAGAAGGATTGCCGCGGAAAGTTTCTGAAAAAGGAGCAATACATGAAGGTAATTACCTATTCTTAAGTCCTTCTACGTAGTTTTCTTGATTTCATTCATAGGCATAGTGCTGAAAATTCTTTCTAATAACTTACAGGTGCCCCCGAGATGGTGTGCGGATAAGATGGATTGTTGGGAAGCATTGGTTGATGAGATGTGCACAGGCAGCTGGCGATCCCTCCACGAGAATGCGAAGGATCGGCATAGCCAAATGGTTGGTGTGCCACACCATCAAGGCAACGCCAACTTACTTCTGTTTGGACGAAACTGGGTATGTGATTTGCTTCATGATTCATGCAATTCATTCTTCATGCTAATATTTTGTTCCTCTCTTTTAGGCGCATCACAATAAGACTGAGATGCCACACTTGTACGACCTTTATGGCATGGCCCATACTGCCTCGTACAAGAAGGCGAAGGCATTCTCTGAGTCTGACCTGGATGATCCCAATAACTTCACCAACATATCATCCCACCAGAAGCTCGTGGCATACAAGGACGCGGGGAAGGCTACGAAAGGGGATGACTTTAACCCTAGCCAGGAACCTTTGGATCCAGAGCTGGTGATGATATCTGGTGGCGGGAGGCCCTATGGCTCGATAGCCATTGGAGATGGGATAATACGTTGTCCACTCACTCTTCCAGAGATCAAGGCGCGCCAGTCGAGCAACTGTCCTGAGATAACGTGTCGTCCACAGCTAGTCGAACTTGCCATCGAGGTTAGTTGTACGGACTAAGAACACTTTCATCCATTTCATTATGTGTGTCACCATAGATCATTACTGTGGTAACGAGGAATGGTGTCTTAGGCTGCTCTTCAGAAAGAGAGAGCGGCAAACCAGGCTGCTCTTGAGAAAGAGAGATTGGCAAGCTAGGCTGCTCTTCAGGCTGCTCTTGATGAGAGGGACGAGACCACGAAACGATTGCTTGAGGAGGAGAGGGCCCGGAATGAGGCGGGTCAACGGGCCCTGTACGAGCTTTTTGTGGTATTTTTTTTCACATTAGACAAATCATGTGTGTAATGTCTGTTTCATTACTAACTAATACGACCCACTCTTCAGGGTCTGTGCGAGAAGAGAGGTCAAGTCCCTCCGCCGATGCCCGCCTTCTCTTTGATTGGCACAGTGAGTTCCATTATAAACTAGTATTAATAATTGAGTGTCATCATGCTAACTGATACATTGCAAAATATCTTCTCTGCAGAATAACTCCCGAGCGGCATCGCATGACCCTTCTCCAGGGCAACCGTCTCCAAATGAAGCCGCCGCGAGCAACCGTGGTGTTTCTCCTCCTTGATGACCACTACGGCAAGTTTCTCTACTCCTCTTTCATATTATCCTTGCTTTAATTTCCCCAAAAACACATAATTAGCCCATTTAGCTCCAAAATGCCATAATTAGGTAATTTAGCTCCAAGAAGAGGAGAAGAGGAGAAGAGGAGAAGAAATAGGAAAAATGAAAAGAAAGAAGAAGAAGAAGAAGAAGAGAAGGAGAAGGAGGAGGAGGAGGAGGAGGAGAACGAGGAGAAGGCCAAGGACCTTCTAGTCCTTCTCCTCTTCCTCCTTCTCCTCCTTCTCCTCCTACTTCTTGATTTCTTCTTCTTCTCCTCCTCCTCCTCTTTCTTCTCCTCTTTCATATTATCCTTGCTTTAATTTCCCCAACAATGACATAATTACCCATTTAGCTCCAAAATGCCATAATAAGCTCAAAATGGCATACGAACCTTGGTTAGCTCATGAATATTATATACTTAGCTTGTTTTCCTCTAAAATGGGATAATTAGCCCATTTAGCTCCAAAAAGACATAATTAGGTAATTTAGCTCCAACAAGAGGAGAAGAGGAGAAGAAATAGGAAAAATGAAAAGAAAGAAGAAGAATAAGAATAAGAATAAGAAGAAGAAGAAGAAGAGAAGAAGGAGAAGTAGTAGTAGGAGGAGGAGAAGGAGAAGGCCAAGGACCTTCTAGTCCTTCTCCTCCTCCTCCTTCTCCTCCGTCTTCTTGATTTCTTCGTCTTCTCCTCCTCCTCCTCTTTATTCTCCTATTTCATATTATCTTTGCTTTAATTTCCCCAACAATGACATAATTAGCCCATTTAGCTCCAAAATACCATAACAA